>NW_006786634.1:719581-748846 GCF_000442215.2 Lipotes vexillifer
TTTTCATACTACTTATATTTTAACTTTTACTTTGCCCTCTCTATTCCATCCCCCTCCCCCCAAAAAAACCCCCAAAGAAACGAAGGAATATCCCTCTAAAAAATGTTGAGTGACAGGACTGGAAGCCACTTCTGGAAATATCATGTTTCAAAAATAAATTAATTTCGCATCAAAACTGCTTCTTACATTTTACACTGAAATGTAAATATGGGCTTATTATAGTTTCTATCTACATGGCTTTATTAACTGTATGGACGGTGTGTTACTTTTAGGTGTGGCTTCAATTACGTCAGCACTTTCACCTGCTGCAGGCTTTTCACGGAACCAGCCCTTAGCTAGGGATTCTAGATTCTACCCCAGTGATCTCCAAAGTGATAACCATGTTTGCTTGTCTTTTATTTGAAAAAAGAGAAAGACATGTAAGTTGTAATGCTCTTTAATGATGGATAAAGATCACAGGTATATATCATTTATAAATAAATACATATACTCAAGGATGCTTGCTCATTGCTTTGTTTCTGATAAGGGTGTCTGATCAAAAACTTTGGAGAGCATGCTCCTTTTTTCCTTCCCTTTTCTTTTTCATCATAACATAACCCTTATCCTTATGCTCCAGCCTCACGATCCATTTCCACCGTTCCCCTTCTCCTCTGCCTGCACCATTAGGCAAAGGGAACACAGCCACAGAGCTGGAGCCAAGAGCACCTGAGGGGTCACGAACACACACACATTCCCATGAAAACCTGATAGGACAGCCTCACTTCCAGAGCCAGCTATTCTCAACCACCATTTCAATAGAAGGCCAGAAGGAGATTTAAACAAAAAGTTAGAGTGGTTTCACTTTACCAACCAGAACACATGAAAGTGAGACACAGGGTAATTGAGTTTTTTCAGGTTTGACCTTTGGTTTCTTTCAACCATGAGAAAATTGATGTATCTATTTTTTCCAGATTTGGAGATTTTGATCCATCATTTAACTCCAATCTGAAATACTTAAAGTCAGTTAAATACTCATTAAGTACATACTATATTTAGGTGCCATGGGAAAAATTAGAAAATAATTTGTTCTTCGGGAGCTTCCAACATAGTTGGAAAGAATATGCACGTACAGAATACATTCTTTTCATATATATGTATATATATTCCATGTTAACACACGAATAGAAAATTAGGGAACAATCAGGATTTTATATGAGACATGATTCATCAGGAAAAAGAGATGCCTCTCCTGCCAGCAGGTGACTGGACCAGATGAGCTCTTACAGGGGCTTCTAGCCTTCAGAGAGATGGCTCTAGATTGTGTAGAGGAGCTGGTAGTAAAGGTCCTAAGGAGTTTAGAGAAAGCAGAGGTCGCTCTGGGCTGTAGTGCTGAGGGCAAGTTTCACAAGCAGGATGAACACACATGAACGCACGTAACAGAAGCAGTATATTCAAAGAGCTAAAGGCGGGAACAAGCAGAACTTAATAAGTAAGCCTTCCTTACTGAGGGGAATTAAGTGCTGGATCTGTGCTAAGCATTGGCCTGGATTTTCTTATTCAGTCCTCCCGGGCTTAGTTATTTGCCCAAGGTCATGGCAGTGCAGACCCAGAGGCAGGAAGCCTGCCTCTGCTCCTGTCTTTTATGCCAGGACCCTGTTCTGAGTGGGACAGGGGAGTCATTGGAGATCCCTGTAGAACATCTAGATGCTGTCATATGGTGGAAGGCACACAAAACCTCTGTTTTAGGAGCATTAGGTCAGCTGCAGTGTATGAAATGGATTGAAAGAAAGGAAAGCTTGAAAAATCAGGAACACTTGCGAGGTGATCTATTGCTCTTACCTAGTGTGAGGTCAACAGGTGAGGTGAGGAGAAGATTTCCAAGCAGACGTATCTACAGAGAGTTGGACCCATCCATGAAGAGCTCAGGAGAGAAGTCAGGACTGAAGATAAAGATTCAAATGCCCCCTGCGTACGCATCATAATCAAAGGCTTGAATTTATAACCCATCTCCGAAGGAAATACTGTGGAGATGGAATATCGGTGAGCCCCGGGATGCATGAGGAGGAGAGAAAATGCCAGCCCACGTTGCATGCTTCGTGACCTCTTCTTCCGTCTCTGCACCATTGTCTGACTTGGACATCCCCAGCACCGAGGAGCACAAGGTTGGCGTACAGTCTCAGAATCCCTGCCTTGACGACGGTCATCAGAAGCGTCAGTTCAAGACTCCATTTAAGCATTATATTCCTCTGCCACTTTTTATCCCCTCTTCCCCACCTCCAGCTGATTTTCATGCCCCGTTTTTGGTGCTCCGGTATCACGCATTCCATTCTTTTATTATGGCATTCATTGCATAGGATGATAACGTTCATTAGACTTTTCTGTTCTGCAGGCTCTGTACAGCTTGAGGGGAGACATTTTGTCTCATTCATCCACACAGAGTAGATGGTCAATAAATGTTTGTTGACTTAGTGTCCTTCTAACCCCCAAATATTTTCTTTTTCTTACAAATCTGGGTAAGGAACATCCCTAGTTGTTAAACCAATTGACTGAAAGAAATCGGTCTTCTGGATCTGATATGATTTTTTAAAACATTTGACCAATTACATTAGACCAAGAGATATTATTAGTTTCCTTTTGAGTACTATATAAAGAAAATTAACTTTGTTTGTCCCAAAGTTTTTTACTGGGGTATTTATAGGGGCACACGCACTGGTAAAAGGAAAATATGAGCATGAGGTAGAATAGACAACGCTGTGGTTGGTACAGGCATGTGGACAGTCTGCCTGTGTCCATCCCCATGGATGCCTGAACTGCAGTCTAATGTGGCAGAGGACTGTGTCTGCTTTGTTCACCATTATATACCCATTGTCATATAGTATGACAGACACTTCCAACTGAATGCTGAATGACTAAGCACAGTGTTTCCCAAAATGTGTTCTTTCAAAATAGTCTCCAAAGGTGATCCTTGGAAAAATGCCTGTTGATCATATCAGTGCAGGAAAAGCTGCCTAGTGTAACCTTCTTTGGAGATATACTATGTGCATAACACTTTAAAGTGAAGCACCACTGTAGGGACCCTGATTAACTAAGCCAGCATTTCCCAGAATCATCTGTAATTGTGAATCAGTCACCTGATATGTACAATGGGGATGATAAAATGTATGGTATATAACTCAAAGAACTTTTGAAAGAATCCAGTGCATTAACCTATGTGAATATGCTTTTATGTAAAACTTTAATCACATGTAAGGTATAATATTAGTCCTATTTCCCTATTATTACTGCACATGCTGTTCTCCAGATAGATGGTATATGAATTATATCTCAAAAAGATTGTTAGATAGATAGGTAGATAGATGATAGATAAAATTAGGAAAATGGAAAAAAAAATCATGTTTCTGGAGACCGTGAGGTTCAGAAAATTTGAATTGCTGTGATTATTAGTTTGATTCTCTCCTCTCTTCTCTAGGTTTTCTCTCCTTTGATAGCCTAGCTACCTCTTCCCATTCATTTGTTCATTCAGTCATTCATTTATCTAACAAATACATATTAAGCACTCAAGAGAATGTACCATTTTGGTTGGTCTAGGTGTATGGACAGTGAATAAGAGAAAACAAACACACAAAAAACTCTTCTGTTGTTCATGGTTTTGAGGAAAAGGCAGACATGGAAACAAAGAATTATAAACGAAGTATGTACGAAGAATGCTGGGGTGAAGCTGATTTCTTAGAGCAAGGACACTGTCAGAGGCAGGAAGAGAGGTTTGAGTTGAGTCTTGACAGAGTTTCCCAGAGAGACAAGTCGTGTTAAAGGCAGCCAGTTCCTATGCACAATTATTATTCCTGCTTCCTTTATTTATTATTCCTTCCTGCCAGTTGCACCTGACTTCCCGTAATTGTGGCCTTGTCCCCTAACTTCAGGTCTGTTCTTCTTTCTTCCGTGGCTTCTCAGAGACATTCAATGAAAGTTTGTAGCTGTGGGGTGAATGGGGCTTTATGGAATGAGAACTTTCGATCTTCCACTGTATACCTTCTTTTTTCATAAAGTGAAGCTAAACTTGGAATATAAACCTTCCAAGTATTGGAAGTAAAATGACAGATGTTCACTTAAGGTTTTAATATGGTTAAAAATAATAAATAGTTGGCAGAAATATAGAGTATATTAAAATTTGGAATTATTTTAGCTCCATGATACAGTACCACTTTATATTGGAGGCTAAGCTCTCAGATTAGAGGAAAAGAGTTAGGAAAAGTAAATGATTAATTCATCTCTCATCCTGGGTTGTAATAGCAGGAGGTCTGAGCTGGCACTCTGACTTTACAACATCTGAAATCACTCATGTCTACCTTTTTATATCCAATAGTATCTCTATGGCCAAATTAATTCCTTTGTTACATTTATTTAAGAACATGGCTTTTACCTTATAATCTAGCACATATGTCGCCTTACCCCTTTCATAATTTTTTAAAAAGTTAAACTCAAAATATACCCAGTTCAAAGCTGAATTATAATTGACTATATACATGTAACATATGTATATAAACTGTAAATATCTAAAAAGTGTATTTCTTTAGCAATATGTGTGCTTTCAGATGACAGGTCAGAGCTTTAGCGTCTACTTTCCTTAGTCTATTTTATTCGTTGCCAGAGAAATATTAGGGATTCTTTGGTACCCAATTTGTAGCTCAAACGGTCCATTAAATACATTAATCAATGCAAAAGAGCTTACAGAAGTGTCTGGCACCTGGTGAGGGCTAAGTCGATGCAAACTCTTGTCATTGTTATTATTTCTCCAAAGACTTTTCTTCTAACTCGAATGCTGTCCTATGGTATCACCATCCGGGTTGACTCAAGCCACTTATCCAAATCAGAATAAAACTTTTAGCCCTGGAGTCATTTCCTGTCCTTTCTAATTGTACTTAGGAATATATGAAAGAGAGAGAACTCGACCAGTTCAGCAAACGACTGCAAGTTCCTCATTCCGTGTGTGCACATGCACCAGCAACGCAGTGAAAACCAGCTTGAGTGTAGGGGAGAAAAGAGGCTACGGAAATAGACTTGAAAAAAAAAAATCCAGTTTAAGTGGAGAGTCATGGGACAGGTCAACATGGGCAGGGGAAAGAATTTTAGAGAAATGAAAATGTTGTGCAGGTGGCCAGCCCGAAGCTAATTTAACTCGGGTCATCTCCGATCTCTCCCAGCTGTGAACATGTGCATTGTGGCCCCCAGTGGCCCAGCTGTTCTCCCTCGCTCTTTATGTTGCGTGGCTCATAAAATTAAAACAGGATTGGAATTTAATTCTAGGCCTTTCATAGTCCTATCATCAATATTTAATGGAGCTGTTCTCTGAAAATATACAGTCCTGGTAAGAGAGGTCCTGGTTTGGGGCCCGACAGCGCACTACACCCTGTAATTTCCCCTCAGTGACTGTTGCCTCCTCTGCCCTCCGCACCCCCAGATCCAGTTTTATTCTCATCACCGAATTGCTTTTCTCCTTAGAAGCTCCTGGGTTATGTAAATGTGTGGTTATTTCAAGTTATGAGCTAGAAATATCTGAAGACCACAAGGATTGTGTTACTTATCTTTTTAGGGCAAAATCAATTAATTGAAGATATTTATGGAGCATGTGCTAAATATTTCAACATTGGTGACTCTATCAGCCATGCGAGGGATACAAATAAAATATGGAACGTGGACCTTGGCCTCAAGAAACTTGCAGTCTGGGTGTAGAGTGGTGAACACACAGATCATCACAGAACAATACAGAAAAACTCTTCCATAGCTGTTTAGAGGAAAACAATACACCTGCTGTGATACCTGCCTCTGGTCATGACTTATGGTTCAGGTGACTCCCAGGTAGGCTGGTATTAGGGCCTGAGAATCCCAGTCGAACACAGAAGAGATCTATGTAATGTCTAGACCAAAACTGCATGTACAGTGTGGGACCCCAGATCTAAATTCCTGAAAGCCTGCTTTCTTTTTTCCTTTATTACCTGCAAGATAAACCCATGTCTAGATGAGAAAGACCCCATTTCTCTGGTTAGTCCCCTGGCAGTGCAGGGCCTATTTGAGCATAATTTTAATCACTAAGTAGGGCTTTTTTCATGCAGTCGAGGAACTTGACCAAGAAGCAATGTTATGACAGAGAGTTGATGGCTAACTGGAAGGATAGTCTGGCTGACATACTCTGCACATTAGTCACGGATTCTGACTTAAATTCTCTCCAGAGACAACACAGACACATGAAGACCAAAGGGGAAAGGTGAACGGTTATTAAGAATATCTGACTGCCAGAAACACAATCACAGTCTTTTGTGGACCTTTGCTGTGAGCAGGAGATAAAGAGTCTAGATTTCAGTCCAAATTTCTGTTGTGTGTTATCAGAAACAAGAGTGTAAAGTTCCAGGAAATTCTTCAGGCTGACCCATCAAGATAATAGTACTTATATTTCAACACATTGCATTTTGAAAACAAATGAGTTTCTTCAACTTAGGTGTAGAAGGTTACTCAATATAATACGATATCCAGATTTTGGATATCCAGAAGGATTTTTTTTTTTTTTTAAGTTGGCAAAATTCTGCATGCTTTTTCTAACTCTGGATATTCAGAAAAAGCCAGTGTATAAAAAGAAACTTCAAATATGTATCAGCCAGATATATATATATACCAAAGATTTCAACTTCTCATCTTTTCCCTAATTTGACGTTCAGCTCAGTTACATTTTAGTGAACATTAATAGAGTGTTTATTATGTTTGAGAGAGTGTGCTGGCTGCTAAAATCTTTAGGAAACTCAGAATCCAGCTAGGGAAGTATAAGTGAAGAGAATTATAATATCAGGAGTAAGTCAGACACCAAAAAGCTGCTAGTGGAGATCAGGGACGTCAATGAGAAAATAGGCAAGGATGAGGGATTGACACTCCAAGCTAAGCAAATGGTGTGAGTGTTCTCCTGGAGGAGGGGCCAGGTGGGGCACTTCTGGGAATGGCAAGTGGTTTGGCTCACTTGGGGGGATGTGTGGATGGCTCTGATGAGAGATGAAGCAGGAAAATATAGTCTAGGCCAAATCAGTGGGGTGCAATGGGGATGTTGTTTGCATTAAAAGCCATGGGAAGGAGTCTGAGGAAAAGGGAGCCACTGTGTGATTGTGGGGGAGAGTTTCAGATACGAGATTTGGGAAGATAATTTTGATGGCAGTCTGAGGAGGGAAGTGATTGGAGAGAGGAGTGCTCTGAGATAAGGATTTGCATTGAACAGTCTGTTGTGTCACACTTGGCAAGAGGTGGTGGCAGCCTGAGCTGATCAAGACAGTGACAAAGACCTGTCCTGAGAACGAGTGGCCAAGAGAAGTCTTGCAGGGGAAGAATGGGCCAGATGTGCCTCCTCAGACAATATGGAAACATGGGTGATAGAAATGTAGACACCAAGCCGGACCTAGCACACAGTTGATTATGGAAGCAAAACATTAGCCCCAGTTATGGAGATTTGTCATGAAATACCGTGTACTGCATTTATCTTTCTGGATCATTATCAGCCATTATTGGTTTATATATATTTTTAATATCTGCAATTTTAAATATTTAGTATCTTCTTTTATTTCTTGCACTTTCACATGATGCTTTTACCTCCTTACAGTTGGTGGCATGTTCTATCACATTATTTTGTTAGCAGTGGAAAGCATGTATTCTAATAATTCCTATACCTTTATCCCAACCAATGAGAATGGCTTAATGATTTATGGATAATATTTCAGTAGTGTTATACTATTAGTAATAATAACAATGGCCTCATATATTTGTGTAATGACTCACTCTTGGGGTGTGAGTTTGATGTTTGTGGTAGGCGTTGCAGGGTACTTAACCCTCCTCCTTTCTTCTCTTTCTCTCTCACAATAATTATATTTAGGAGATTACCACCTGCCACAAGCAAACCTCTTCTCCAGCCTTTTTATAAGCAGGACAGTCCTGGATTCAGGATGTGATGGTCTGACCAGGCCTGTAAAGCCTTTTGTTGTCTTCTGTAAGTGATGACTCTTAGAGCTGATTGGCCTCTGGGCTGAGCAACAACTTGATGCCAGGGCCTCCGGGGGATGCCAGAATCTTCTAAGAAACCAATTGTTCAGTAACCTCAAGAGTCTCAGAGAAGAAACTCTCAGCAGCCCTCCAATAGCCTTCAGACTATATGAAGTTTCTTGGGCCCATATGAGTCCTGCCTTTAGTGAAGCCCCAAGCATCTTTGGTTGCGGTAGGAGACCCAGGGACAGGCTTCTTAAAGTGCTGAACCTCCATGTGCAAGGAAGTAGGTGCTCTCCCTGAGGGAGGAGCAAAATGCAGAGGGAGTGGGTGGTCATTTAATGCTATGACTGGATCCTTTGATCCTTAAGCTCAGACTTAAATAAGTCCTTATTTTCAGCCTCCTATTGATGTGATTCGGTGTTAAGTTTTGTTTAAAGGAGCACCAAAGGCAAACATTCAATCCAGGGACGGCATAGTGAAGCAGGCAGAACTGAATGTTAAATCTGAAAACCATCTGAGAACAGTCACTGCTGCTTCCATGCAATGCATGGCCTTCCTGAAAACCACACTATGTAAAATCAAGCGATGAAAACCCAGGCTTAGGGTAAAAGTAGGGTAAGCGACACAACTCTCAACAGCTTGGCCAGTGACATATATTAAAAAAGAGATAAGATCCTAATAAAAATGTTAGTGCGGTTTCACACATGTTAAATGGTTAAGAAGTAGATGAATACTACAATAAACATGACACTTGACTTTGAAAAGTTTGCTTGAGGAAGTAGGGGCTGGAAGGGTTGCAGCTTGTGAGCTTTTGTGAAGGGGCGGAAGGAGGGTTATCTGATATCAGATGGAAAGTTCTAGCACCAGATGTGTATGGCTGTGGCTCACAACATTCGGTGAAAGAGGTAGCTGGTAGATATTTAGAGTTGAAAGTGCATGTGCGTCTTGTGTATTCCAGCATGGCTCAGTTCAGCTGGATGAAGTTTTCTGCCTTCTCTTGGTGTCTGTCACAGGAGAAATTGTGCAAAAGCAAAAAAGCAAAATCCATGTCATGTCAGATTGTTCCCTAATCTGTCAAATGGATTGGAAGGAATGTGTATTTTTCAAAACAAGCGATATAGCAGAACTGACGGTAATCTTACCCCTTAATTTTTATATAAGGACATTGCGACCCAGGTTTCAATGAGGTTTTATAGCCAGATTAGTATCTGAGCTGAGCGTGGATTCCTGGACCCCAGGCTCCTTTTGCAGTAGGAGTGTCCACATACGCTGTTGCCTCTTTCGCTGTGTTTTATAAACTCCTGCTATCATTAATGTTATTGCTGGTGATAACATTATTTTAGTACTTAGTTGTTTTCATGTAGATTTCAGAACTAGCTCTTCGGTGTAGATGTTGGCACTTAACATAATATCTGGCACTGAATGTATCTTTGTTAGTAAATGAATGACTAAATTAATGAATGGACATAATCAAATCTAGATTCACCGTGGATGCAGTTCCAGACCTGAGTGTAGATGGACTTACAGAGAAGATATATGTTTAGAGTTAAGGGCGGCATGCTCTTTCCTTATACTCCTCAAGTCTTTTTGGGTTGGTTTGGATTTTGGTAAAATGATTAAGGGTATGGCCTTGTAACAGACCACAGACAAGTTATTTACTCTCCCTAAGTAACACTGGGAGAGTACCCATTGGGTACTCATTGGGTTTCTGTAATAAATGAGATCATGTATATAAACCATTAGCACAGTGCCTGGTACATGGCAGTGGATCAATACGTGTTATCAATTATTATTATTATTATCAGCAACGGCAGCAGCAGCATCCTTATCATCACTTACAGCTACTACTGTTGCTGCTGCTTTTCCAACACACCCCTCTGTATGTTTCAAGGAGCCAAGAACAAGTGAATTTGAGAAGGAGCCCTGGTACTTCTGAGCTGTAGCCCAGTTTTCCCAATTACTCACTGGACATCTCCATCCAGATATGTAATAGGACCTCAAACGCAAAGGTCCAAAGTCAAACTCATTCGTTTCCTCCCAGTGTGCTCCTCCTCTTGAATCCCACCATCATCAGCACCGTCACTATTCACCCAAGCTGGAAACCTCAGTTGTCCTTTCCTTTACTCTCTCCTTCCTCTTCTGCATTCCATGGGTCATCCATTCTTTCAACTGTGATTTTTATTCAGCACCAACTGTGTGCCAGGCACTCTCCAAGGTGCTTCAATAAATAAACATGAATAAGACATGATCCTTGTCCTGAAGAATTTTCAGGATATCATAAGACAGAGATGCAAAGTATGAAGTGTCTGATCCAAATCCCACGACAGTAGGCCAGCCACCATAAAATGTGTTAACCAGCTATATAAGAGGCCACATGATGTGACCATAGTTCCAGTATGTTGCCACCCACTAAAATACACTTGAAGTGGGCAACCACTTACATGAAAAATTGATGAAGGATATAATCCTGGGGTCATCCTGTATTTAAAAAATTTTGGCCCCTTGGGCTAACAAAACATATTTGTCAGGAATACTAATTTTTATTACTCATCATATTTTTCATTTTGGGTCCTAAAAATGTTCTTTTATGCAACAATGGCTTTACAGTAAAAGTTTTCCCTCTTTTTTAGAATATTCAGTCCTTTGGTTAGATTTGTATCTATATAATGATTGTTTTTCTGTGGTATAAAGATAGGTTGAAAAGAATTTAAAATTGACTTTTCAGTTTAAAAAAATTCCTACTTTTTATATACTAGCTTGGATTTATAAATTTAGCTTAGTCCATTTATACTCATATTCTTAGCAGTTTTGTCTGTACAAATAAAACCTTAGAGATTTTTAATTCCCTGTAAGTTTCAAATTTACTATATCAGTGAAAGAGAACATTTTTCAAAATGTACTGTTAATAGCTGATCATTTATTAATAAATAATTAATTAAACTAGGAAAGAGCTCTGAGAAAATATAATTTTTCAAAACAGGGGTAATTAATATGCAGAGTTATCCAGGTACAGAGTCTGCAGTTCTCCAAAGGATTTATTCATTTTTCACCAAATATTTATTGAGAACTTTCGTGTGTCAGGTCCTGTTCTAGGAGCTGGAGGTGCTACAATAAGCAAACCAGAGCCCTGACCTGAGGCAGGAAATAAATGAATAAACAGTATACCTGTAATGCCAGGCAGTGATAAAAGCTGTGAATTAGGGCTTCCCTGGTGGCGCAGTGGTTGGGAGTCTGCCTGCCGATGCAGGGGGCATGGGTTCGTGCTTTGGTCCGGGAGAATTCCACGTGCCTCGGAGCTACTGGGCCCGTGAGCCATGGCCGCTGGGCCTGCGCGTCCGGAGCCTGTGCTCCGCAACGGGAGCGACAACAGTGAGAGGCCCGCGTACCGCAAAAAAAAAAAAAAAAAAAAAAAAAAAAAAAAAAAAAAAAAAATGCTATAGGAAAGCTGTGAATTAAAATAAGGGCAGTAAGGACTAGACAGTACAAGGAGCTGGATTAGATAGATGGGATGGTGGGGAATCTCCCATAGACTGTAGGGCTTCTGCCTACTTGGTTCTTCACTGAGATTTTATTCATTCACATCGGCCTGGAATTAGACATTCAGATCCACATCTTCTGTCATGTGGTCCTATTTCCCTTTCACTCTCGCATGCTCTCTGCTAGCTTGTGTTGGTAATGAATTGCATGAGAAAAGAGCTTGCCTTGTTTACTATCAAATCAGCCAAGTATAGCGATTATCTGGTGTGGTACACATTGTTCCAACAATAGTTTAAATATTTTGCAATCTACATCATTACCACAGGGGAGACAAAATGCTTTCATTAAGAAAGCACACACAAACACATGCAGAACAGATGGTTAACTAACAGTGTCTCCACGTGAGCAAATTTTTAGTCTCAAATTCTGTGACTTCACAATCTCAGAGGGATTCCTTTTTACTGTTTAGAAAAAATTACTCCCCACTGCATTTTAAAGAACTAAAAGTCTCACTTGTATATTAATAATATTCACTTTGGCTTGTTAAAAAAATTATGATTACCCCAAAAAGGGGGGCTTTTATGACCTTTTACATTTTGTAAGAAAAGCCTTCCATCTGATTAAAGAATATCTTAAAAAAAATTTTTTTTTTCTTAAACTGTGTTTGTGTCCCCTAGTAAATGTTTCCATTCATTGGAAAATTTGCTCTGTGGCAAGTTCATTTTGGCCTGATGTAATTTAATCCAAAGGGAGGAAAACATTAACTTAATGAAATCTTAATGGAAAGCCACTATATTTATATTTACTTTGGTGTCCTAATTATTATTCGCCCAAATTATATTGGCTTATATATATTTTTGAACATCTTTATTGGAGTATAATTGCTTTACAGTGTTGTGTTAGTTTCTGCTGTATAACAAAGTGAATCTGCTATATGCATATGTATACCCCATATCCCCTCCCTCTTGTGTCTCCCTCCCACCCTCCCTATCCAACCTGTCTAGGTGGAAACAAAGCACCAAGCTGATCTCCCTGTGCTATGCAGTTGCTTCCCACTAGCTAGCTACTTTACAATTGGTAGTGTATATATGTCAATGCTACTCTCTCACTTCATCCCAGTTTACCCTTACCCCTCCCCGTGTCCTCAAGTCCATTCTCTACGTCTGAGTCTTTATTCCTGTCCTGTCCCTAGGTTCATCAGAACCTTTTTTTTTTTTTTAGATTCCATATGTATGTGTTAGCATATGGTATTTGTTTTTCTCTTTCTGACTTACTTCACTCTGTATGACAGACTCTAGGTCCATCCACTTCACTACAAATAACTCAATTTCGTTTCTTTTTATGGCTGAGTAATATTCCATTGTATATGTGTGCCACATCTCCTTTATCCATTCATCTGTTGATGGACACTTAGGTTACTTCCGTGTGCTGGCTATTGTAAATAGTGCTGCACTGAACATTGTGGTACATGGCTCTTTTTGAATTATGCTTTTGTCAGGGTATATGCCCAGTAGTGGGATTGCGGGGTCATATGGTAGTTCTATTTTTAGTTTTTAAAGGAATCTCCATACTGTTCTCCATAGTGGCTGTATCAATTTACATCCCACCAACAGTGCAAGAGGGTTCCCGTTTCTCCATACCCTCTCCAGCATTTATTGTTTGTAGATTTTTTTTCTTTTAAACTTATTGAACTGACCACTTAAAACTTGTGAATTTCACTGTATGTAAATTATATCTCAATTTTTTTTTTTAGATGTTGGGGGCAGGAGTTTATTAATTAATTAATTTATTTTTGCTGTGTTGGGTCTTCATTTCTGTGCAAGGGCTTTCTCTAGTTGTGGCAAGCGGGGGCCACTCTTCATCGTGGTGCACAGGCCTCTCACTATCGCGGCCTCTCTTGTTGCGGAGCACAGGCTCCAGACGCGCAGGCTCAGTAGTTGTGGCTCACGGGCCTAGTTGCTCCATGGCATGTGGGATCCTCCCTGACCAGGGCTCGAACCCGTGTCCCCTACATTAGCAGGCAGATTCTCAACCACTGCACCACCAGGGAAGCCCTGTTTGTTGATTTTTTGATGATGGCCATTCTGACTGATGTGAGGTGATATCTCATTGCAGGTTTGATTTGCATTTCTCTAATGATTACTGTGATGTTGAGCATCTTTTCATGTGTTTGTTAGCAATCTGTGTATCTTCTTTGGAGAAATGTCTATTTAGGTCTTCTGCCCATTTTTGGATTGGGTTGTTTGTTTTTTTGATATTAAGCTGCATGAGCTGCTTGTAAAGTTTGGAGATTAATGCTTTGTCAGTTGCTTCATTTGCAGATAATTTCTCCCATTCTGAGGGTTGTCTTTTCATCTTGTTTATGGTGTCCTTTGCTGTGCAAAAGCTTTGAAGTTTCATTAGGTCCCATTTGTTTATTTTTGTTTTTATTTCCATTTCTCTAGGAGGTGGGTCAAAAGGATCTTGTTGTGATTTATGTCATACAGTGTTCTGCCTATGTTTTCCTCTAAGAGTTTTATAGTGTCTGGCCTTACATTTAGGTCTTTAATCCATTTTGAGTTTATTTTTGTGTATGGTGTTAGGGAGTGTTCTAATTTCATTCTTTTACATGTAGCTGTCCAGTTTTCCCAGCACCACTTATTGAAGAGGCTGTATTTTCTCCATTGTATATTCTTGCCTCCTTTATCAAAGATAAGGTGACCATATGTGTGTGGGTTTATCTCTGAGCTTTCTATCCTGTTCCATTGATCTGTATTTCTCTTTTTGTGCCAGTTACCATACTGTCTTCATTGCTGTAGCTTTGTAGTATAGTCTGAAGTCCAGGAGCCTGATTCCTCCAGCTCCATTTTTCTTTCTCAAGATTGTTTTGGCTATTGGGGGTCTTTTGTCTTTCCATACAAATTGTGAAATTTTTTGTTCCAGTTCTGTAAAAAATGCCACGGGTAGTTTGATAGGAATTACATTGAATCCGTAGATTGCTTTGGGTAGTAGAGTCCTTTTCACAATGTTGGTTCTTCCAATCCAAGAACATGGTATATCTCTTCATCTGTTTGTATCATCTTTAATTTCTTTCATCAGTGTCTTATAGTTTTCTGCATGCAGGTCTTTTGTCTCCTTAGGTAGTTTATTCCTAGGTATTTTATTCTTTTTGTTGCAATGGTAAATGGGAGTGTTTCCTTAATTTCTCTTTCAGATTTTTCATCATTAGTGTATAGGAATGCAAGAGGTTTCTGTGCATTAATTTTTGTATCCTGCTGCTCTACCAAATTCATTGATTAGCTCTAGTAGTTTTCTGATAGCAGCTTTAGGATTCTTTATGTATAATATCATGTCATCTGAAAACAGTGACAGTTTTACTTTTTCTTTTCTGATTTGGATTCCTTTTATTTCTTTTTCTTCTCTGATTGCTGTGGCTAAAACTTCCGAAACTATGTTTAGTAATAGTGGTGAGAGTGGGGCACCTTGTTTTGTTCCTGATCTTAGAGGAAATGGTTTCAGCTTTTCACCATTGAGAATGATGTTGGCTGTGCGTTTGTCATATATGGCCTTTATTATGTTGAGGTAGGTTCCCTCTATGCCTACTTTCTGGAGAGTTTTTAATCATACATGGGTGTTGAATTTTGTTGAAAGCTTTTTCTGCATCTATTGAGATGATCATATGGTTTTTCTCCTTCAGTTTGTTAATATGGTTTATCACATTGATTGATTTGCATATATTGAAGAATCCTTGCATTCCTGGAATAAACCCCACTTGATCATGGTGTATGATCCGTTTAATGTGCTGTTGGATTCTGTTTGCTAGTATTTTGTTGAGGATTTTTGCATCTGTGATATTGGCCTGTAGTTTTCCTTTTTTGTGACATCGTTGTCTGATTTTGGTATCACGGTGATGGTTTGGGAGTGTTCCTCCCTCTGCTATATTTTGGAAGAGTTTGAGAAGGACAGGTGTTAGCTCTACTCTAAATGTTTGATAGAATTCGCCTGTGAAGCCATCTAGTCCTGGGCTTTTGTTTGTTGAAAGATTTTTAATCACAGTCTCAATTTCAGTGCTTGTGATTGGTCTGTTCATATTTTCTATTTCTTCCTGATTCAGTCTTGGCAGGTTGTGCATTTCTAAGAATTTGTCCATTTCTTCCAGGTTGTCCATTTATTGGCATATAGTTGCTTGTAGTAATCCCTTATGATATTTTGTATTTCTGCAGTGTCAGTTGTTACTTCTTTTTCATTTATAATTCTGTTGATTTGAGTCTTCTCCCTTTTTTTTCTTGGTTAGTCTGGCTAATGGTTTATCAATTTTGTTTATCTTCTCAAAGAACCAGCTTTTAGTTTTATTGATCTTTGTCACTGTTTCCTTCATATCTTTTCCATTTATTTCTGATCAGATCTTTATGATTTCTTTCCTTCAGCTCACTTTGGGGGTTTTTGTTCTTATTTCTCTAATTGCTTTAGGTGTAAGGTTAGATTGTTTGAGATGTTTGTTTCTTCTTGAGGTAGGATTGTATTGTTATAAACTTCCCTCTTAGAACTGCTTTTGCTGCATCCCATAGGTTTTGGGTCGTCATGTTTTCATTGTCATTTGTTTCTAGGTTTGATTTCCTCTTTGATTTCTTCAGTGATCTCTTGGTTATTAAGTCATGTATTGTTTAGCCTCCATGTGTTTGTGTTTTTTACAGACTTTTTCCTATAATTGATATCTAGTCTCATAGCATTGTGGTCGGGAATGATACTTGATACGATTTCAATTTTCTTAAATTTCCCAAGGCTTGATTTGTGACCCAAGATATGATCTCTCCTGGAGAATGTTCCATGAGTGCTTGTGAAGAAAGTGTATTCTGTTGTTTTGGGGTGGAATGTCCTACAAATATCAATTAAGTGCATCTTGTTTAATGTGTCATTTAAAGGTTGTCTTTCCTTATTTACTTTCATTTTGGATGATCTGTCCATTGGTGAAAGTGGGTTGTTAAAGTCCCCTACTATGATTATGTTACTGTTGATTTCCCCGTTTATGGCTCTTAGCATTTGCCTGTGTACTGAAGTGCTCCCATGTTGGGTGCATAAATATTTACAATTGTTATATCTTCTTCTTGGATTGATCCCTTGATCATTCTGTAGTGTCCTTCTTTGTCTCTTGTAGTAGTCTTTATTTTATAGTTTATTTTGTCTGATCTGAGAATTGCTACTCCAGCTTTCTTTTGATTTCCGTTTGCATGGAATATCTTTTTGCATCCCCTCACTTTCAGTCTGTATGTGTCCCTAGGTCTGAAGTGGGTCTTTTGTAGATAGCATATGTACAGGTCTTGTTTTTGTATCCATTCAGCCAGTCTATGTCTTTTGGTTGGAGCATTTAATCCATTTACATTTAAGGTAATTATCGATATGTATGTTCCTATTACCATTTTCTTAATTGTTTGAGTTTGTTTTTGTAGTCTCTTCCTTCTCTTGTGTTCCCTGCCTAGAGAAGTTCCTTTAGCATTTGTTGTAAAGCTGGTTTGGTGGTGCTGAACTCTCTTAGCTTTTGCTTATCTGTAAAGATTTTAATTTCTCCATCAAATTTGAATGAGATCTTGCTGGGTAGAGTAATCTTGCTTGTAGGTTTTCCCCTTTCATCACTTTAAATATGTCCTGCCACTCCCTTCTGGCTTTCAGAGTTTCTGCTGAAGAATCAGCTGTTAAACTTATGGCGATTCCCTCATATGTTATTTGTTGCTTTTCCCTTGCTGCTTTTAATATTTTTTCTTTGTATTTAATTTTTGATAGTTTGATTAGTATCTGTCTCGGTGTGTTTCTCTTTCGGTTTATCCTCTATGGTACTATATTTGCTTCCTGGACTTGATTGACTATTTCCTTTCCCATGTTAGGGAAGTTTTTGACTATAATCTCTTCAAATATATTCTCAGACCCTTTCTTTTTCTCTTCTTCTGGGACCCCTATAATTTGAATGTTGGAGTGTTTAATGTTCTCCCAGAGGTCTCTGAGACTGTCCTCAATTCTTTTCATTCTTTTTTCTTTATTTGCTCCCTGGCAGTGATTTCCACCATTTTATCTTCCAGCTCACTTATCTGTTCTTCTGCCTCAGTTATTCTGTTATTGATTCCTTCTAGAGTATTTTCAGTTTCAGCAATTGTGTTGTTCATTACTGTTTGTTTGCTCTTTAGTTCTTCTAGACCTTGTTAAATGTTTCTTGTATTTTCTCCATTCTGTTTCTGAGATTTTGGATCATCTTTACTATCATTACTCTGAATTCTTTCTCAGATAGGTTGCCTATTTCATCTTCATTTATTTAGTCTTGTAGGTTTTTACCTTGCTCCTTTGTCTGTAACAGAATTTTTTGTCGTTTCTTTTTTTTTTTTTTTTATGGGTGGTGCTGTATTCCTGTCTTACTGCTTGTGTGGCCTGAGACGTCCAGCACTGGAGTCTGCAGGCAGTTAGATAAAGCTGGGTCTTGGTGCTGAGATGAGGACCTCTGGGAGGCCTCACTACGATTGATATTCCCTGAGGGCTGAGGTTCTCTGTTATTCCAGAGGTTTGGACTTGGAGCTCCCACCACAGGAGCTCGGCCTGACCTCTGGCCCCAGATCCAAGATCCCACAAGCTTCATGGTGTGGTAAAAAAAAAAAAGGAGGAAAGGAAAAAAAGGAGCAGTACAATATCAAAGAATAAAAAACAAAATAAAATAGAAAAATTAAAAATATATTAGGAAAAATAAAATTATAATTGAAAGAACTGCAATAAGGCAAAATAAAACCACAGCAGATAAAAGAAAAAAAGGGGGGGGAGGGGCAACATGGCTTATAATTTTTAATTTAAGTCTCAAAACAATTTTGCTACCTAATTAAATGCAATACTGCTTCATTTGGGGAATAATACTTTATTTAAAATAATTCTTTTTTAATGAGCTCCCACAGAATGTGTCCATACATATCAATTGGATGTAATTTCTAAGCAATTACTCTTTTAGTGATAATAACAGATTGCTGAGCAACCCATGATGTGTGTTTGATCCATTTGATCCAGTTATCCAGTGAGTAACTTCAGGTAACCAATTACTTAGCACTAGTTCTAACACAAAAGATCTGCTTTCTCTATTGTCTGAAAATGGGAGATACTAGAGAATCTTGTGGAAATCAACCTTCTTTGCCATCATTTAACTTGTCTTGGAGAAATATGAAAGGTATGAAATTTTATTGCTGGCATTATTTTTTATTTTTGAAATTCAAGGCAAGATTTCTAATAATTAAAATTTTTTCATAGTGTAAAGTTTTTAAAGTGTTTTTTTTAGTGTTAGGTATAACTGACAAAATTGTAAGATATTTTTAGTGTACATAACGATTTGCTATATGTGTACATTGAGGAAGCATTCCCCCATTGAGTTAACACATCTGTCACCTCACATATTTACCTTTTTTTTTCTTGGTGAGAATATTTACGTTCCACCCTCTTAGCAAATTTCAGTTATACAATACAGTGTTATCAACTATAGTTACCATGTTTTACATTAGATCCTCAGACCTTATTCATTTTATAACTGAAAATTTGTACCGTTTTACCTACCTTTCCCTATTTCCCCCCATTCTCCAGCCCCTGGCAATTACCTTTCTGTTTGTTTCTGAGTTCAACGTTTATTTTTTAGATTCCACATGTAAGTGATACCTTGCAGTGTTTGTTTTTTTCCGTCTGGCTTAATTCGCTTAGCATAATGCCCTCCAGATTCATTCATGTTGTTGCAAGTGGCAGAATGTTCTTCTTTTTTTAAGGCTGAATAATATTCCATTGTGTGTATGTATGTATGAATATGTACATAAATATGTATATGTATGTGATATATGTATATATGTATATGTATCACGTTTTCTTTACCCATTCATACAATGGACACTTAGTTTATTTCTAAACCTTGGCTAATGTGAATATGCTTCAAAGAATTGGTGTACAGATATTTCTTAGAAATAATGATTTCATTTTTTTCTGGCTGTATACCCAGAGGTGGGATTGCTGGATCATATGGTAATTCTATTTTTAATTTCTTGAGGAATCTCCATCCTGTTTTCCATAGTGGCAGTACCAGTTTACATTTCTACCAAGTGTACAAGGGTTTCCTTTTTCTCCACATCCTCACCAGCATTTACTTATCTCTTGTCTTTTTGATAATGGCCATCCTAACAGGTTTGAGGTGCATCTCACTGTGGTTTTGATCTGCATTTCCCTGATGATTTGTGATCTTGAGCACCTTTTCATGTAGCTGTTGGCCATTTGAGTGTTTTCTTTGGAAAAATGTCTATTCAGGTTCTTTGCCTGTTTTTTAATTGGCTTATTTGGGTTTTTGCTATTGACTTGTATGAGTTCCTTTTGTAATTTGGATATTAATCCCTTAGTGACTATGTGGCTTGCAAATATTTTCTCATTCCATAGGTTGCTTTTCATTTTGTTGATGCTTTCCCTTGCTGAGCAGAAGCTTTTTATTTTTATTTATTTATTTGTTTAAAGGGAATAAAATTACCTTATTGAATAATTCAACCTTTCCCCACTAAGCTGTATTGCCAACTTGGTAATATTTTATTTTATTTTTTTTCAAGGTAACAGTAGTGTTTTTTATTTCCAAATTGCACACATGTCTATAAACCTAATAAATAGGTTTTTTCTATTTTTTTTAATACAACAGGTTCTTATTAGTCATCAATGTTATATGCATCAGTGTATACATGTCAATCCCAATCGCCCAATTTATCACACCACCATCCTCCCGCGGCTTTCCCCCCTTGGTGTCCATACGTTTGTTCTCTACATCTGTGTCTCAATTTCTACCCTGCAAACCGGTTCATCTTTACCATTTTTCTAGGTTGCGCATATATGTGTTAGCATACGGTATTTGTTTTTCGCATTCTGACTTCACTCTGTATGACAGTCTCTAGATCCATCCACGTCTCAACAAATGACCCAATTTCGTTCCTTTTTATGGCTGAGCAATATCCCATTGTATATATGTACCACATCTTTATCCATTTGTCTGTCGATGGGCATTTAGGTTGCTTCCATGACCTGGCTATTGTAAATAGTGCTGCAGTGAACATTGGGGTGCATGTGTTTTTTTGAATTATGGTTTTCTCTGGGTATATGCCCAGTAGTGGGATTGCTGGGTCATATGGTAATTCTATTTTCAGTTTTTTAAGGAACCTCCATACTGTTCTCCATAGTGGCTGTATCAGTTTACATTCCCACCAACAGTGCAAGAGGGTTCCCTTTTCTCCACACCCTCTCCAGCATTTGTTGTTTGTAGATTTTCTGATGAAGCCCATTCTGACTGGTGTGAGGTGATACCTCATTGTAGTTTTGATTTGCATTTCTCTAATAATTAGTGATGTTGAGCAGCTTTTCATGTGCTTCTTGGCCATCTGTATGTCTTCTTTGGAGAAATGTCTATTTAGGTCTTCTGCCCATTTTTGGATTGGGTTGTTTGTTTTTTTAATATTGAGCTGCTTGAGCTGTTTATATATTTTGGAGATTAATCCTTTGTCTGTTGATTCATTTGCAAATATTTTCTCCCATTCTGAGGGTTCTCTTTTCGTCTTGTTTATGGTTTCCTTTCTTGTGCAAAAGCTTTGAAGTTTCATTAGGTCCCATTTGATTATTTTTGTTTTTATTTCCATTACTCTAGGAGGTGGATTAAAAAAAGATCTTGCTGTGATTTATGTCATAGAGTGTTCTTCCTATGTTTTCCTCTAAGAGTTTTATAGTGTCCAGTCTTACATTTAGGTCTCTAATCCATTTTGAGTTTATTTTTGTGTGTGGTGTTAGGGAGTGTTCTAATTTCATTCTTTTACATATAGTTGTCCAGTTTTCCAAGCACCACTTATTGAAGAGACTGTCTTTTCTCCATTGTATATCCTTCCCTCCTTTGTCATAGATTCATTGGCCATAGGTGCGTGGGTTTACCTCTGGGGTTTGTATCTTGTTCCATTGATCTATGTTTCTGTTTTTGTGCCAGTACCATATTGTCTTGATTACTGTAGCTTTGTAGTATAGTCTGAAGTCAGGGAGTCTGATTCCTCCAGCTCTGTTTTCTTCCCTCAGGACTGCTTTGGCTATTCAGGGTCTTTTGTGTCTCCATACAAATTTTAAGATTCTTTTGTTCTAGTTCTGTAAAAACTGCCATTGGTAATTTGATAGAGATTGCATTGAATCTGTAGATTGCTTTGGGTAGTATAGTTATTTTCACAATATTTTCCTAGGTATTTTATTCTTTTTGTTGCAATGGTAAATGGAAGTGTTTCCTTAATTTCTCTTTCACATTTTTCATCATTAGTGTATAGGAGTGCAAGAGATTTCTATGCATTAATTTTGTATCCTGCAGCTTTCCCCAGTTCACAGATTAGCTCTAGTACTTTTCTGGTGGCATCTTTAGGATTCTCTATGTATAGTATCATGTCATCTGTAAACAGTGACAGTTTTACTTCTTCTTTTCCAATTTGTATTCCTTTTTCTTCTCTGATTGCTGAGGCTAGGACTTCCAAAACTATGTTGAATAATAGTGGTGAGAGTGGACATCCTTGTCTTGTTCCTGATCTTAGAGGAAATGCTTTCAGTTTTTCACCGTTGAGAATGATGTTGGCTGTGGGTTTGTCATATGGCCTTTGTTATGTTGAGGTAGGTTCCTTCTATGCCCACTTTCTGGAGAGTTTTTATCATAAATGGGTGTTGAATTTTGTTGAAAGCTTTTTCTGCATCTACTGAGATGATCATGTGGGTTTTCTTCTTCAATTTGTTAATATGGTGTATCACATTGATTGATTTGCATATATTGAAGAATCCTTGCATCTCTGGGATAAATCCCACTTGATCATGGTGTATGATCCTTTTAATGTGTTGTTGGATTCTGTTTGCTAGTATTTTGTTGAGAATTTTTGCATCTATATTCATCAGTGATATTGGTCTGTAATTTTCTTTTTTTGTAGTATCTTTGTCTGGTTTTGGTATCAGGTTGATGATGGTAGCCTCATAGAATGAGTTTGGGAGTGTTCCTTCCTCCGCAGTTTTTTGGAATAGTTTGAGAAGGATGGGTGTTAGCTCTTCTCTGAATGTTTTATAGAATTCATCTGTGAAGCCATCTGGTCCTGGACTTCTGTTTGTTGGAAGATTTTTTTTTTTTTATAAATTTATTTATTTATTTTTGGCCGTGTTGGGTCTTTGTTTCTGTGCGAGGACTTTCTCTAGTTGAGGTAAGCGGGGGCCACTCTTCATCGCGGTGTGCGGGCCTCTCACTGTTGCGGCTTCTCTTGGCTGCGGAGCACAAGCTCCAGACACGCAGGCTCGGTAGTTGTGGCTCACGGGCCCAGTTGCTCCGCGGCATGTGGGATCTTCCTGGACCAGGGCTCGAACCCGTGTCCGCTGCATTGGCAGGCAGACTCTCAACCACTGCGCCACCAGGGAAGCCCTGTTGGAAGATTTTTAGTCACAGTTTCAATTTCATTACTTGTGATTGGTCTGTTTATATTTTCTATTTCTTCCTGGTTCAGTCTTGAAAGGTTATACATTTCTAAGAATTTGTCAGTTTCTTCCAGGTTGTCCATTTAATTGGCATAGAGTTGCTTGTGGTAGTCTCTTAGGATGCTTTGTATTTCTGTGGTGTCTGTTGTAACTTCTCCTTTTACATTTCTAATTTTATTGATTTGAGTCCTCTCCCTTTTTTTCTTGATGAGTCTGGCTAATGGTTTATCAATTTTATTTATCTTCTCAAAGAATCAGCTTTTAGTTTTATTGATCTTTGCTATTGTTTCCTTCATTTCTTTTTCATTTATTTCTGATCTGATCTTTATGATTTCTTTCCTTCTGCTAACTTTGGGTTTTGTTTGTTCTTCTTTCTCTAGTTTCTTTAGGTGTAAGGTTAGATTATTTATTTGAGATTTTTCTTGTTTCTTGAGGTAGGCTTGTATAGCTATAAACTTCCCTGTTAGAACTGCTTTTGCTGCATCCCATTGGTTTTGGATCGTCGTTTTTTCATTTTCAGTTGTCTCTAGGTATTTTTTAATTTCCTCTTTGATTTCATCCATCATCTCTTGGTTATTTAGTAACGTAGTGTTTAGCCTCCATGTGTTTTTGTTTTTTACGTTTTTTCCCCTGTAATTCATTTCTAATCTCATAGTGTGTTGTGGTCAGAAAAGATGCTTGGGATGTTTTCAGTTTTCTTAAATTTACTGAGGCTTGATTTGTGACCCAAGATGTGGTCTATCCTGGAGAAGGTTCTGTGCACACTTGAGAAGAAAGTGTAATCTGCTGTTTTTGAATGGAATGTACTATAAATATCAATTAAATCTATCTGGTCTGTTTTGTCATTTAAAGCTTCTGTTTCCTTATTTATTTTAATTTTGGATGATCTGTCCATTGGTGTAAGTGAGGTGTTAAAGTCCGCCACTATTATTGGGTTACTGTCGATTTTCTCTTTTACAGCTGTTAGCCATTGCCTTATATATTGAGGTGCTCCTATGTTGGATGCATATATATTTATAATTGTTATATCTTCCTCTTGGATTGATCCCTTGATCATTATGTAGTGTCCTTGTCTCTTGTGACATTATTTTAAAGTCTATTTTATGGGATATGAGTATTGCTACTCCAGCCTTGTCTCTTGTGACATTATTTTAAAGTCTATTTTATGGGATATGAGTATTGCTACTCCAGCCTTCTTTTGATTTCCATTTGCATGGATTATCTTTTTCCATCCCCTCACTTTCAGTCTGTATGTGGTCCTAGGTTTGAAGTGGGTCTCTTGTAGACAGCATATATATGGGTCTTGTTTTTGTATCCATTCAGCAAGCCTGTGTCTTTTGGTTGGAGCGTTAATCCATTCACGTTTAAGGTAATTATCGATATGTATGTTCCTATGACCATTTTCTTAATTGTTTTGGCTTTGTTTTTGTAGGTCATTTTCTTCTCTTGTGTTTCCCACTTAGAGAAGTTCCTTTATCATTTGTTGTAGAGCTGGTTTGGTGGTGCTGAATTCTCTTAGGTTTTGCTTGTTTTTAAAGCTTTTGATTTCTCCATCGAATCTGAATGAGATCCTTGCTGGGTAGAGTAATCTTGGTTGTAGGTTCTTCCCTTTCATCATTTTAAGTATGTCATACCACTCCTTTCTGACTTGTAGAGTTTCTGCTGAGAAATCAGCTGTTAACCTTATGGGAGATCCCTTGTATGTTACTTGTCATTTTTCCCTTGCTGCTTTCAATAATTTTTCTTTGTCTTTAATTTTTGCCAATTTGATTACTATGTGTCTCAGCATGTTTCTCCTTGGGTTTAACCTGTATGGGACTCGATGTGCTTCCTGGACTTGGGTGGCTATTTCCTTTCCCATGTTAGGGAATTTTTTGACTATAATCTCTTCAAATATTTTCTTGGGTCCTTTTTCTCTCTCTTCTCCTTCTGAGACCCCTATAATGCGAATGTTGTTGTGTTTAATGTCATCCTAGAGGTCTCTTAGGTTGTCTTCATTTCTTTTTCTCTTTCTTTCTTTCTTTCTTTTTTTTTTTTTTTGCGGTACACAGGCCTCTCACTGTTGTGGCCTTTCCCGTTGCAGAGCACAGGCTCTGGACGTGCAGGCTCAGTGGCCATGGCTCATGGGCCCAGCTGCTCCGCGGCATGTGGGATCTTCCCGGACCAGGGCACGAACCTGTGTTCCCTGCATCGGCAGGCGGACTCTCAACCACTGCACCACCTGGGAAGCCCCATTCTTTTTTCTTTATTCTGTTCTGCAGCAGTGAATTCCACCATTCTGTCTTCCAGGTTACTTATCCATTCTTTTGCCTCAGTTATTCTGGTATTGATTCCTTCTAGTGTAGTTTTCATTTCAGTTATTGTATTGTTCATCTCTGTTTGTTTGTTCTTTAATTCTTCTAGGTCTTTGTTAAACATTTCTTGCATCTTCTCGATCTTTGCCTCCATTGTTTTCCCGAGGTCCTGGATCATCTTCACTATCATTATTCTGAATTCTTTTTCTGGAAGGTTGCCTATCTCCACTTCATTTCGTTGTTTTTCTGGAGTTTTATCTTGTTCCTTCATCTGGTACATAGCCCTCTGCCTTTTCATCTTGTCTATCTTTCTGTGAATGTGGTTTTTGTTCCACAGGCTCCAGGATTGTAGTTCTTGTTTCTGCTGTCTGCCCTCTGGTGGATGAGGCTATCTAAGAGGTTTGTGCAGGTTTCCTGATGGGAGGGACTGGTGGTGGGTAGAGCTGGGTGTTGCTCTGGTGGGCAGAGCTCAGTAAAACTTTAATCCACTTGACTGCTGATGGGTGGGGCTGGGTTCCCTACCTGTTGGTTGTTTGGCCTGAGGCAACGCAACACTGGAGCCTACCTGGGCTCTTTGGTAGGGTTAATGGCAGACTCTGGGAGGGTTCACCCCAAAGAGTACTTCCCAGAACTTCTGCTGCCAGTGTTCTTGTCCCTACGGTGAGCCACAGCCACCCACCGCCTCTGCAGGAGACCTTCCAACACTAGCAGGTAGGTCTGGTTCAGTCTCCCCTGGGTTCACTGCTCCTTCCCCTGGGTCCCAGTGCACACACTACTTTGTGTGTGCCCTCCAAGAGTGAAGTCTCTGTTTCCCCCAGTCCTGTCGAAGTCCTGCAATCAAATCCCACTAGGCTTCAAAGTCTGATTCTCTAGGAATTTCTCCTCCTGTTGCTGGACCCCCCAGGTTAGGAAGCCTGACATGGGCTCAGAACCTTCACTCCAGCGGGTGGACTTCTGTGGTATAATTGTTCTCCAGTCTGTGAGTTACCAACCCAGCAGTTATGGGGTTTGATTTTGCTGTGATTGTGCCCCTCCTACCATCTCATTGTGGCTTCTCCTTTGTCTTTGGATGTGGAGTATCTTTTCTGGTGAGTTCCAGTGTCTTCCTGTCGATGATTGTTCAGCAGTTAGTTGTGATTCTGGTGTTCTCACAAGAGGGAGTGAGAGCACCTCCTTCTACTCTGCCATCTTGGTTCAGGATCCCAGAAGCATTTTAGTTTGGTGTAGTCCTACTTGTTTATTTTTGCTTCTGATGCCTTTACTTTTGGTTTCAAATCCAAAATATCATTGCTAATACCAATGTCAAGCAGCTTAACCCTATATTTTCTTCTACAAGTTTTATTGTTTCGGGTCTTACATTCAAGTTGTTAGTCCAATTTGAATTAATTTTTGTGTATGGTATAATATAGGGGTTCAGTTTCATTATTTTGCATGTGACTATCCAGTATTCCTAACACCATTTATTGAAGAGACTCTTCTTTCCCATTATATGTTCTTGGCTCCTTTGTCAGTATTTAATTGACCATTTATATGTGGGTTCATTTCTGGCCTATTACTTCCATTGATGTATGTGTCTGTTTTTAATGCCAATACCATACTGTTTTGATTACTGTAGCTTTGTGGTAGAGTTTGAAATAAGGAAGTGTGATACCTCCAGCTTTGTTCTTCTTTCTCAGGATTAGTTTGGCTATTTGGGATCTTTTGTGGTTCCATACAAATTTTAGGATTGTTTGTTCTATTTCTGTGAAAAATGCCATTGGAATTTTTATAAGCATTGCATTGAATCTATAGATTGCTTTGGGTACTGTGGACATTTTAACAATATTAATTCTTCCAATCCATGAGCACAAATATCTTTCTATTTATTTATTTATTTATTTTATTTTTAACATCTTTATTGGAGTATAATTTCTTTACAATGTTGTGTTAGTTTCTTCTGTATAGCAAAGTAAATCAGCTATACGTATACATGTATCCTCATATCCCCTCCCTCTTGTGTCTCTCTCCCACCCTCCCTATCCCACCCCTCTAGGTGGTCACAAAGCACCGAGCTGATCTCCCTGTGCTATGCGGCTGCTTCCCACTAGCTATCTGTTTTACATTTGGTAGTGTATATATGTCAGTGCCACTCTTTCACTTCCTCCTAGCTTACCCTTCCACTTCCCTGTGTCCTCAAGTCCATTCTCTACATCTGTGTCTTTATTCCTGTCCTGCTCCTAGGTTCTTCAGAACCTTTTTTTTTTTTTCAGATTCCATATATATGTGTTAGCATATGGTATTTGTTTTGCTCTTTCTGACTTCACTCTGTATGACAGACTCTAGGTCCATCCACCTCACTACAAATGACTCAATTTCGTTTCTTTTTATGGCTGAGTAATATTCCATTGTATATATGTGCCGCATCTTCTTTATGCATTCATCTGTTGATGGACACTTAGGTTACTTCCATGTCCTGGCTATTGTAAATAGAGCTGCCATGAACATTGTGGTACATGACCCTTTTTGAATTATGGTTTTCTCAGGGTATATGCCCAGTAGTGGGATTGCTGGGTTGTATGGTAGTTCTATTTTTAGTTTTTTAGGGAACCTCCATACTATTCTCAATAGTGGCTGTATCAATTTACATTCCCACCAGTAGTGCAAGAGGGTTCTCTTTTCTCCACACCCTCTCCAGCATTTATTGTTTGTAGATTTTTAAATATCTTTCAATTTATTTTTGTCTTCTTCATTTTCTTTCATCAGTGTCTTATTGTTTTCAGTGTATAGGTCTTTCACCTCCTTAGTTAAATTCATTCCTTAGTACTTTATTCTTTTTGGTGCTATTGTAAAGAGGATTGTTTTCTTCATTTCTCTTTCTGATAGTTCATTGTGAGTGTATAGAGAGTTAATGGATTTTATATATATTGATTTTGTGTTGTGCAACTTTACTGAATTCATTTATTAGTTCTAACAGGTTTGTTTGGTCTTTAGGGTTTTCCATATATATCATGTCATCTTCAAATAGAGACAGTTTTACTTCTTCCTTTTCAATTTACATGCCTTTTTTGAAAGTTCTTTTAATTTCAACTATCTCCTCTCACTACCCTGTCTCACCCTAAAATGTACATAAACTCTGTGGGAGCAGAGACTTTCTCTGTTTAGTCCATTGCATAGAACAAGCCCTAGCCCCTGGTAAACAGTCAATCAATATTTGTTGGAAAGATCTCTTTAAGTAGGGCCTCCATGGGAGCAAATAACAGTATGTGTAGAATTGCATGTTTTGAAAAGTTGATCGTTAAGCACTAAAGATGACTTTGAAAGGGGAAGAGGGTGTCTCCCCCCAGGTAGCCAGAGAGGAGAGTGGAATCTGAGGAGCACGTCTCATTGGACCGTGAGCATCGTGGGGTGGGCTCGGGGTCTCTTTCATCTGGGATAATGCCAGGCATGTGGTAGATGCCCATAAAATGCTTGTTGCATCAGTTATTTAACTAGTTAATGGGCTTGTATTCCACTCAATTCAGTGCACATTTGAGAACTAGTTATGAGCTGTGCAAGTCACTGGGAAGACAGAAAGATGAATCTTATGATGAATCTTAATCTAGGGATTAACAATTGCATAAGTAAGCCTCAGGTCTTTTTAGTCCCAGCTGTAGAGTTTCACTTTTCTTCCAAGAGGGCTGCATCCCCGAGCCACTGCCCAGGGACCCTGTGAAGAAGCTTCTAAAGGGCTGGGCCTGAGAGAACACATCTGCCTGTGTGTACCAGATGACCTGTAATACTTGCTCCTTTACCAGTTTTAAAATGAGGATCCCCCACGCCATCCCTGAGACCCAGGATTAATGACTGAAGGGGCAGGGACCTCCATACAATGTGCACCTGGCTCAGTGCCCGTTGTCTTTGTTCAGTGTGGGCACAGCGAAATTTGTCATCCTACTTACCCTTCTGTCCATCCAGGCTTCCTCACTTTGCAGACGAGAACTGGGAAGGTTTAGTGCCTTGCCTAGGGTCACACTACTTGTCAGCAGCTGAGGCAGAGCAGGAA
>NW_006786635.1:0-580 GCF_000442215.2 Lipotes vexillifer
GGGAGGGCGGCCTCACTGAGGCTTCCAGCTATGGAGGGGCCCCTGTGGCCGAAGCCGTGACAGTCGTGGGGACGGCGGGCCGGGTAAGTGGGCGCCGACCCTCCGCCTGGTCCGGTGCCCGGGCGGCAGCACAAGACCAGCTTCTGAGGGGCAGGGTTTCGCTGCCACCCGCCGCTGCTGTGTAGAAAGAGCGGCCCTCAGCGTCTGGTCCCGGGGAACTTCGGTCCCTCCTCTCAACCCTGCCCTCGGCCTGGCTCGCGGGGCCTGTGGGGCGTGGGGAGGGGGTCGGCCTGAGCGTTCTGAGGCGAAACGGGGCAAGGGAGGAGCAGGGTCAGTCGTCAGCATCAGCGCCCCTCCTCCCGACTGCGGGGAAAGCGGCTGAAAACTCCTGAGGCTCGCAGGCCCCTTATTCAGTCGAGTACCTCTGCGGTTCTTCCTCCCTGAGCTAAAGTACCGGGAGGAGGGCAGAGGGCAGGGGCCTGGCGCAGGTAATGGGGAATATCAAAAGGTGATTGTTAACTAAGGAAAACCAGCTCTCCCAAGGTGAGGAATGTAGCGCTTTTCTTTGTATGCGAAGATG
>NW_006786636.1:0-307 GCF_000442215.2 Lipotes vexillifer
ACATAGACTGGCTGAATGGATACAAAAACAAGACCCTTATATATGCTGTCTACAAGAGACCCATTTAAGACCTAGAGACACACACAGACTGAAAGTGAGGGGATGGAAAAACATATTCCGTACAAATGGAAATCAAAAGAAAGCTGGAGTAGCAATTCTATAAAACAAAATACACTTTAAAACAAAGACTACTACAAGAGGCAAAGAAGGACACTACATAATGAGCAAGGGATCAATCCAGAAAAAGATATAACACTTGTAAATATTTATGCACCCAACATAGGAGCACCTCAATACATAAGGCAAA
>NW_006786637.1:0-473 GCF_000442215.2 Lipotes vexillifer
CACCGTGTGATCGAGCAACGTTTCTAAAACGCATCTCAGTTTACGTGCCCGGGAACACGTGTTAGCCGTTCAAACGCTTTCCCGACACTACTCACACTTGCAGAGTCAGTGCTTTTAACGTCCTGTTTGGCACACTTTGCAATTTCTGCGTAAGATGGACAGGAATGGGGAGAACCAACGAGAGATTAGCTATAGGTGTTTGGACGGGCATATTGAACTCTAATTTCCCACCAGCAAGAAGAATGAACCAAAGCCTCAGCATGCCGTGCCTGAACCAGACTAGGGTCTGAAGCGATCCTGCGGGATGGCGGCCAGCTCACAAGAAAGCGAGGGGAGAAAAGGAGCTCAGGGCCACTGTAATTCACAAACCTGCAGAGTCAGAAATGACAGCTTTTGTCCAAAAATATATTGAAGTAAGGTTGCGAAGAGAACTGGAAAGTGAGGCAGAATTGCAGGAAACCGATTTCAGGAGG
>NW_006786638.1:0-232 GCF_000442215.2 Lipotes vexillifer
GAAGGCGGGTGTGGACAGTGACCTGTGCCCGCACACAGGCTTCTTGGTGGCGGCAGCAGCAGCAGCCTTAGCGTCTCATGCCCGTCTCTGGAGCTCCTTTAAGCAGCGCTCTTAATGCCCTCTCCTCGCGCACCAGGTACGTGGGGGGTTTCTTGCCTTTTGGGAGGTGTGATGTCTTCTGCCAGCGTTCAGTAGGTGTTCTGTAGGAGTTGTTCCACGTGTAGATGTATTT
>NW_006786639.1:0-4617 GCF_000442215.2 Lipotes vexillifer
CCTACACCCTCTCCAGCATTTATTATTTGTAGCCTTTTTGATGATGACCATTCTATGTGTGAGGTGATACTTCATCATGGTTTTGATTTGTATTTCTCTAATAATTAGCGATGTTGAACGTCCTTTCATGTGCCTGTTGGCCATCAGTATGTCTTCTTTGAAACAAATGTCTATTTAGGTCAGACCTCTGTGCTTTTTAAAAGCTTCAGTGATATTCCAGACACACAGCTAGGGTTTGGAACAATTGCTTTTGTCTCTTGGTCTCCCATCACAACTGACTGATCACCTGTTTGTAGACTCCTTATATTCCAGAGTCTCTTGTCATGAGATGCTTAGTGCAACTCATAGGCAGTATAATGAAGCTTTCCTAAAAGGAAGTTCATATTGTGTTCCAGGAATGATGCTAGTTCTTTTACACAGGATATTTTATTTCATTCTCAAAACAACCTTTTGACAAAGATATTATCATACCCATTTGATAAATAAAGAAAAGAAGCTGCAGGGCTTTAGTGACTTGCCATACAAAATAAAGTACAGAAACCAGAATTTGGATCCAGAGCTGTTGGACTTCAAAACCTGCACCAGAAAATAGATCTGAAAATCGAAGGCAGATTGGAATAAAAAAACCTATTAGATTGGTTGTTACTGATATCAGAACTGAGGAAGGAGAATTGAAATAACTGACAACTGACATATTTACTGATTTCAGTATTTGCCCATGGTAACAAACTATATGGTCATTCACATATTACCCACACTTGTTCAGATAGTAGGTGGCAGAATCCAAACACAAAGTAGTTGGGGGAAAAAAGTTGCTTTTTTTCCCCTTTTCTCATAACACTTTGAATATCATAGTCATTCTTTTTATCCTTAAACATAGTGACAACATCTTTAAATTGAACTACCAAATCTTGATCCCCAGCGGAGTTCAGGTTATACTTTTCTTTTTATGTCATTTGATCTTGGTCTTGCTAATGCCACAGGCTCCTCATGTGCTTACTAGACAGATAATTTAATTTTAGTATCTCTAATTAGTCTGAGTATTCCATATTGGTCTTCCTTTTTTTTTTTTTTAACCAGGAAGTTAGCATATACCTTTAGATGGCATATGCCATTTATGCCTAGAGATGTTTTTTTGACCTGACTGCTATGTCCACTGCACTCACCATTAGCCATTTTTGATTACTCACATACACACACATCTACATAAATGCACAGAATAATTACTTTATATAATACTTTTGATTAACTCCATCTTCTGCAATTTTCTTGGGACTGAGGCCTATGTATTATAACTGCTCTTGGATATACAGTTTAGTGATGAATTTATCTTATTAGTGCCATGCTTTTTCTTGAGACGTTGGCATTATTGCTTTTTAAATTCTTATCTATCAGAAAATTATTGAAGACTGTGCTATTTAGGTAGGGGAATTTGGCAATGTTTGGTTCTCTGTTACCAGTGACAGTATTTAACTTTGTGACTATTGCAATGTAAGTTGATATCCTACTCCTATGTTCTTTTAGTTTTTGATAGTTTTACCCTTTTAATTTTTAATATTCATCTTTCAGGCACATAATATAGATTTTTGAAGGAATCCATTCTATAGTATACCAGCTCTGCCTAAGAAGTTATTTCACACAGGTTCTTAACTGAATTTTTAAGTATCATTTTTTTCTGAAAACCAAAGCTGAGGTCAGTAATCATTTATAGAACTGAATTGTCTATGAGTAGCTTTGAAAATAAATGTCTCTGTGCCCATAAATCTTGGATAAAAGACTGGTAAGTTGTTGAAAAAAATGTTTGTTATAGACTCTTAAACAGAAGTAGCCGATGCTTTTTATTTTTCTGATGTTTAGATTTTTAGATTTAAAATTTTTTATTTTTAGATTTCTTACTGAAATCTATCTTCAGAAAGAAAAATGTAGATTTTAGGATAATATGATTCTGGTGATTCTGTTGCATGTGTGAGTGAGATTCAGATCAGTGTTCCAGAGACAATCAGAACACTGTGAGATTCTAATTACCCTGAGATAAAAGTAAATTCTTTCACAAAGCCATGTGAGAGTTCTCAAACTATTCTCTAGTAAGTTATATGATTTTATAGGGAGATACTATTTGGTAATATGAATAAAGTCATAATTCTTAGGGTCTAAACTTCACTCCAATAGTCTTTCTTTCATGGTGTGGGAGAGAAAAGCACATTTTGATCATGTCAGATTTATATAATACATTATATTCCTCTAATAACCCAGTTACACCAATCTTCTATCTGTTTCTATGAGGTTTTTTTTTTAAGATTCTACATATAATTTTTTTAATATTCCACATATAAGTGAGATCAAACAGTATTTGTCTTTCTGTATCTAATTGATTTCGCTTAGCATAATGCCCTCGAGGTTCATCCATGCTGTTGCAAATGGCAGGATTTCCTTCTTTTTTATGGCTGAATAATATTCATATATATATTTAAATTAATTAAACAAAGAGGCCATTAGACTGAGGTTACTCTAATGCTGTAGCAGCCTAAATAAGCAAAACAGGATCTAAGCCTATAAAATTGGAACCTAAGAACAATCAATCACAAACAACTAACTGGCTTCAAGATATAGCCAATCAATAATTTCCTTACTTTGCTTCTGCCTTTTCTCTAGAAAAGTCTTTCCTCAAGTTCTTGTCAGTGGGGTGTAGCCCTTCTAAATACTTCCAGTTTGGTGCTACCTGATTAACTTGATTTTTGCTCAAATAAACTCTTAGATTTTTAATATGCCTCAGTTTATCTTTTAACCATATATGTGTGTGTTTTAACCATATATGACTATATATATAACATATTCTTTATCCATTTATCCCTTGACAAATACTTAGGTTGTTCGCTTGCATGTCTTGTCTATTTTAAATGGTGCTACAGTAAACATGGAGGTGCAGGTATCTTTTGAAGATAGTGATTTTGTTTTCTTTGGATAAGTACCCAGAAGTGGGATTGCTGGATCATATGGTGGTTCTATTTTTAATTTTTTGAGAAACCTCCATATTGTTTTCCATAGTGGCTGCACCAACTTACATTCCCACCAATAGTGCACACAGGTTGCCTTTTCTCTACATCCTCACCAGCACTTGTCCTTCTCTTTTTGGTAACAGCCATTCTAACATGTGTGAGATGATACCTCATTGTGGTTTTGACATGCATTTCCCTGATGATTAGTGATGTTGAGTACTTTTTTATGTATCTGTTAGCCATTTGTATATATTTTTTTGAAAAATGTTTATTCAGCTCCTTTACCTATTTCTTAATTGGGTTACTTGGGGTTTTTTTGCTACTGAGTTGTATGAGTTCCTTGTATTGTATGTTTTGGATATTAACTTCTTAGGTTTGCAGATATTTTCTCCTGTTGCATAGGTTATCTTTTCATTTTGTTGATTGTTTCTTATATATATTTTAAAAGAGTTTGTGAAGGATTGATATTGTTTTCTGAAATGTTTGGTTGAATTCACCATTAAAGCCATCTGGGTCTGGCCTTATATTTATGGGAAGTTTGAAAGTTACTATATCTCTTTACTTGTTATAGATTTACTCAGAATTTCTATTTCTTCTTTAGTCAGTTTTAGTATTTAGTATCTTTCTAGGAATTTGTGCATTTCATCTAGGTTTTCTGATTTGTTGGCATAAAGTTATTCGTAGTATTCTCTTACAGTCATTTTTATTTCTGTAAGTTTGATAGTGATACCCCTCTTTTATTCCCAGTCTTAGTAATTTGAGTCTTCTCCCTTTTATCTTGGTCATGCTAGCTAAAGTTTTGTCAATTTTGTTGATCTTTTTCAAGATCCAACTTTTGGTTTTATTGATTTTTTTCTATTGTTTTTACATTCTCTATTTTAATTCCATCTAATCTTTATTATCTCATTACTTCTGATTTGGATTTCCTTTTTTCCTCTAGTTTCTGAATTTTAAAGGGTATGTTATTGATTTGAGATCTTTCTCTTTTTTTTTATTATAGCTTTATAGCTGTGGACTTCCCTTTAAGCACTTATTTATCTGTATCCTATAAATTTTAGAATGTTGTATTTTTCTTTTCATTCACCTGAAAGTATTTTCTAATTTCTTTGTGATTTATTCTTTGACTCACTCGTCATTTAGGACAGTGTTTTTTAATCTCCATGTATTTGTGAATTTCCAAGTTCCTTCTTTTATTGATTTCTAATTTTATTATTTTGTGGTTAGAGAATATACTTTGTATGATTTCATTCTTTTCAAATTTATTGGTACTTATTTTGTGGTCTAACATGCAGTCTATCCTGGAAAATGTTCCATGTGCACTTGAGAAGAATGTGCATTTGGTGGAATGCTCTATATATAGATGTCTGTTAGATCTAGTTGGTTTATGGTGCTGTTCAAGTGTTCTGTTTGCTTCTTGATCTGCCTAATTGTTCTGTCCATTATTGAAAGTGGAGTATTGAATTCTCCAACTATTATTGTTGAATTGTCTATTTTTCCTTTCAGTTCTCTCAGTTTTTTTTTTGTTTTTGTTTTTGTTTTTTTGTGGTGCACAGGCCTCTTCACTGTTGTGGCCTCTCCCATTGCGGAGCACAGGCTCCGGACGCGCAGGCTCAGTGGCCAT
>NW_006786640.1:0-420 GCF_000442215.2 Lipotes vexillifer
AAAATCAGTATGAGATCAAGAAGATTTCATTTAGGATTTGAATTTGGAAACAACAAATATCACAAGTTGTTAGAAATGGCAAAAGATTTGTACACTTGGCTAAATAGAATCATGGGTCACTAAGAAACTATTTGGCCACCTATTTAACCAGAGTTATAATTAAAGATTTCAAAAGTAAATATTGGAAGTAATGTGATTAAAAACAGCCTTCTCTCTTTTAGCAGTAAGAAGACTCACTGATCTTACAAATAAAGGACATGATAAATCAACAGGAAGCACAGGAAATTATTCTGAGAAGGCACAGAATCTCTGCTTTCTACGGAGATTACTTAGGAGGTAAGGAAAAACCTATTATAATCTCTTATTAAGAGCAAACCTAAGAGGGTTTTGTCTTAGCAGCTTTCAAATATACAATATAGT
>NW_006786641.1:0-2912 GCF_000442215.2 Lipotes vexillifer
CTCCGCGGCATGTGGGATCTTCCTGGACTGGGGCACGAACCCGTGTCCCCTGCATCAGCAGGCAGACTTTCAACCACTGCGCCACCAGGGAAGCCCCCAAGCAGTGTTTTTAAAGTATGAGATGTGATGTGTATGCATTTTATTGTCTTCTGAATATATCCCTAAGTAATTGAAATTGATGAGAGACGTTTACTAATGATCCCAAAGGAACTTTGCTGCTGAGGCTCAAATACAAAGATGCCATGTGATGATTTGGAAGGCTGGTTAAAGAAAGCTGCAATATTGGCTACTTTGTTGGTGTACTTTACAGAACATCCCTGGAATTTAATAGGGGATTCTTATTGTATTCGATGTTCTAGTAAGAAAAATTCACAAAACCTTTTCTGGGCTGATCCTCTGACATATCAACATTTAAATAATCTGTGAAGTGTTGGTGGGTGTGTGATTCTATTCTAGGAAACTTAATAGATTGTTCAGTGGGTGTTTGCCTCCATATATACCCACCTCAGATCCTCACTGTCACACATGACTCTTTTCTCTTCCAATTTAAAAAATCTTTCAGAGAAAGATATTAGATAATATTCCATGTGACCGGCACTATTTCCATTGCCTCATCTGAATATTTTATGCTATAGGGTAATTTAATTCTTCTGTTTTTTCCTTAGTGGCCATAATAATAATTATTACTACTACTTTTTGGGCATTACTTCTCTACTTGTGAATATAGGAATGCACATGAAAGTTATTTATAAACTATAAAGCACTTTTCAAAAATATTAATATTATCTAATGCTAATATTATCATTAGTGTAATATCCTGTTACCAGCATCATTGACTTTAAGGACTTCGGATTAAAAAGTAATGAGAAAGTGTGTGTATGTGTGTGTGTGTGTCTTCCTTTCTCTTTTGGTAAGTATATGGTTCTTCTCAATATAAGGAAATAAAAGACTTCCTGAACTTTCTAGCTGAGCACCAGAAAACTTTTCAGCAAACAAATTGATGGTTTCATATATCAGTTGGCTTGAGGATGAGGTGCTGGCATGAAATTTAAAGAGAATAAGTTATGAGTAAGTTTGGTGACTTTAAGGAAGTAATTAAACTAGAATCAATTATGATAAGCAAACACACTTTTTGGAGGAACTTGGAGCTTCTCAAAGAAAATCAGCAATTTAGCAGAGAGTGGTCTGCATTCTCTTTATGCTATAGTAGCCATGAGTCTAAATCTTTCATGCCTGCTCTTCATTTTCTGTGAAACTGGGATCATACTAGCCCTCCCTTTCTTAAAAACTTGTTATAAAAATACATTATGAATTGTAAAATCATGGGAGGCTACCAGCGACTTCAGTGTTCATCTAATACTGTTATTTTCCCAAAAAGGAAACAGCTTCAAGTGGACAAATGATTTGTCCCAGGTCAAAAAACTAGTTGAGATATAATGAACTGAAGGCTTTTTAAATAGGAAGAGGCTTTTTACTTATATATTTAAATCTTTTACTAAATCAGAACTTCTCTACAACCTGTCTTACAATCATTTTGAGACCTTTCCATGCTAAGAAAATGACTGCTTTTTTCAGAGCAGAGTGTTCTATTTTTGGACCACTCTAATTTTAGGCAGTCATTGCTTGTGATGAATTGGACCCTGGGTTCATGTGACTCCTGTACCTTGACTCTGTCACAGGTGGGATTCCTCAGAAAGCAGACTCTAAGATAGAAATGAGCATGCAGGAGGTTTATTAGGGAATGCTTTGGGGTTCAATACTTATGGAAAGGAAGAGAAAGAAACAAGTTTGTCAGAGAGAGAAGTAACCTGCAATGCAGTTACAATGGAATGTTTTAACTGAGGTTGCAAGGAATTTAGAAGATGGAATCACTTTCAAGTGGTCTTGCGTTGGAATAAGAAGGCCAGGCCCTTAAACCTCTATGTCTATCAGCTGCTGAATACACGCAGCCCTGGGAAGGGGCTGTGGCCTTGCTGAAACAGTTTTCTTTTGCTTAGCCAATCCCAAATGGGACTGGCCTCTGAGGACTGTTGACAGTTGGCACTACCAGTGGCTAAAGAGCAGAATTCCTTTATTTCTGAAAGGGAGTATGGGTGGTACTTCATAGCATCCACCACGAATGATAAATTTTAACATTTTCCTATGAACTTCTACTAAAAAAAATCCCTACTGTCTTTGACTGGGATTTTGTTGTATCTATAGATAAATTTAGGGAGAATGGATATATTAACAATTTTGAATCCACATCCAGATATGTTATACCTCTCTATTTATTTAGGTCTTCTTTAATTTCAGTTAGCAGTATTTTGTAGTTTTCAGTGTACAAGCCCTAAACACATTTGAACACATTTGTCCTTAAGTATTTGATGCATTTTTGATGCTCTTTTAAATGGTATACTTAAGTTCTTATTTAGAATATTTATTGCTAGTATATAGAAATACAGTTATTGATTTTGTAGATTGGTCTTATATTCTGACCCTTTGTTAACAAACTCACTAATTAGTCATAGTGGGTTTTCTCAGTAAATTCCTTAGAATTTTCTATGTTCATGATCATATTGTCCATGAATACAAAAGTTTTACTTCTTTATTTCCAATCTGTATGCCTTTTTATTTCCCTTTGTTGCCGTATTACAATGGCTTAGAGCTGCAGTAGATTGCAGTAGAAGTGCTGGGAGCAGACATCCTTCCCTTGTTCCCAATTTGGTTGAACAACATTTAGTCTTTCATTAAGTAAGATGTTAGTAAATTATAGTAGGTGAATGAAAATTCTAGAGTAGCAGGGCTTCCCTGGTGGCGCAGTGGTTGAGTGTCTGCCTGCCGATTCAGGGGACACGGGTTCGTGCCCTAGTCCGGGAAGATCCCACATGCCACGGAGTGGCTGGGCCCGTGAGCCATGGCCGCTGAGCCTG
>NW_006786642.1:0-241 GCF_000442215.2 Lipotes vexillifer
GGGCACGGGTTAGTGTTAGCGTACAGGTTAGGATTAGGGCACGCGTTAGCGTAAGGCTTCGGGTAAGGGTTAGGGTTACGGTTAGGGTTAGGGTTAGGGAATGGGGACGGTTTATGATACAGGTTAGGGTATGACAACGGTTGAGCGTTAGCATATCTGTTAGGGCACGGGTTAGTATTTACGTACGGGTTAGGATTAGGGCATGGGTTAGGGTAAGGCTTTGGGTAAGTGTTAGGGTTAG
>NW_006786643.1:0-1167 GCF_000442215.2 Lipotes vexillifer
ATTTCTGGTGTATTTGTGGGGAGGAAGGTGATCTCCGCATCTTACTCCTCCGCCATCTTTCCATCGTCCTCCTTGGCTCTGTTTTCTGCTTGCTGAGATTTATTATCCTCTCTGCTGTTGGATTAATCTTCCTAAATCACTTCCCAGATTCAACTCCACTCTCTGCTCAAAGGTATACTGTGTCCTATCTTCCACTACCAAAAGCATCAAGTCTGAAGCAAGGTATTCACAATGCTCTCCTCAAAGAAATCTTAACCCAAGTTAACTTCACCCATCACTTGTGAGATATTTTTATCCCTCTGGACAACTCATCACACTGTAATAAGCCTATATTTTCTTGCTACTGAGACTGTATTTATTCTGTTCTGTCTTCTTAGAATATATGTACTTTATTTCCACTTACTGCATTCAAAATTTACTCATTCTTTAGGAAAAAGTTCAAATACTACCTTAGACATGAAATCTGCTCTGATCCTCTACCGAGAATAACCTCTCCCTAAACTAAAAGCCAGTATCACTTTTCTTAGCACGTTATTAATAGTAGCAGCTGACATTTATTGGAAGATTATTATGATCCAGTTATTGCACTAAATTATTTACAAGTATGACCCTGTTTAGTCAGCAACACAAAACTATGAAGTTACAACCATTTTACAGGTGAGGACTTTGAAGCTGAGAAAGATTAAATAACTTACCCAGGGTCACACTGTAAGTGGCAGAATCTCTATTCAAACTCCTTCCTGACAACTGTGTGAATTCATTCCACCTTTACTTATCCCTAGAAATGTCTGGTACTGTGCATGACATATTGTGAGTGGAAAGTAAAATAGGCAGGATAGAGAGTTCCACCATAGATTCTAAAGAGTAGTATCCATACTAGGGAGTGACCCAAGTGAAGAGGTCCTTACACCCAAGATTAGGAGGCCATTAGAGAGCAACAACTATTATTGAGGAAAAAAGGAAATAAATCTATTTTCTGAAATAGAAGTTACCCAACTAGAAGAGCCAATTATAAAGAAGAGGGCAGGGCTTCCCTGGTGGCGCACTGGTTGAGAGTTTGCCTGCCAATGCAGGGGACACGGGTTGGTGCCCCAGTCCAGGAAAATCCCACATGCTGTGGAGCGGCTGGGCCTGTGAGCCATGGCCACTGAGCCTGCACGTCCGGAG
>NW_006786644.1:0-270 GCF_000442215.2 Lipotes vexillifer
CTTTCCTGCGTCCCTTTTCTCTCCCCCAAAGGGGGGCGTACAGCCCTGCTCGCCTGCTCGCCTCCGCAGGGACCATCCAGAAGGCGAATAAGACAAGGCAAAAGTCATTGTTCTTCCGGGACTTTTGATGGGGCTTGAGTTCTCAAGGGGGCAGCGCACAACGTCCCCATCCCAAGAAGGGTAAATTCCAGCTGAGACCCTCCCAGTCCTTCTCAGCTGTTGATAAACAGGGAGGGTGGTGCCCCTTAAGGTGAAGCAGGGCCTCCTTTC
>NW_006786645.1:0-521 GCF_000442215.2 Lipotes vexillifer
AGACTACTGGTCAGAGCATCTAGGCTGGCAGAAACGGGCAGCCTAAGGTGGCCGAATAAATGTGGGGTGGGGTAAAACCAGCCCCCACAGAGTCTCTGCACATCTCTTTCCTGAACCCTTAAAGGTCTTTAGAATCTATCACACTTCCAATGCTGGTGCTCAGGCGGACGAGCAGGGAGGCAGGAGACCTGGGGACAATCAACGTCACATGGAGGCTGCTGGGGAGAAGTTCTGACCCTCGCCCCCGGGTATGAGGGCTCCCAACTCAGCACTCAGCAGTTACTGAAGAGGGGTCTGCACCCTCAGCACTCCAAGACTGAGGAACGGGACAAAAGGCAGAGGAGGAGCTTGTCACCGGCAAAGCCCATTAAACATCCCTGGAAGATAAAAATAGCATCTGGGCAAAAAAATAAAGTCTAACTGTTTTGATCCCTTGTGCTTTGTCTAATTTCACACGTTCCTAGGGTCCCGCATGCAGAGGTCCCACACCCGGCACTTCAGACCAGATTTCCTAGTGCAGA
>NW_006786646.1:0-340 GCF_000442215.2 Lipotes vexillifer
GTGGGCTGCAGGTTCAGTCGGCCTGGCAGGCACCAACTTCCCTGTGGGGAGCAGAGCCTATCAGGCCTGGCCCTGGAGCCGGCTGTGCATGTACAACTGGGCGTGTGTACAAATAGCAAAGTCCTGTCTGGACTGCATGCACACTTTGACAACCAGACCAGTCCTAGGGAATGTCCTTCTGATAGGACTTTTAGAGATGCCTCGTTGATTTTTCCCTTGAACTGCTGCTTGGTGTGGCTTCTAAGGTTCTGGTTGGATTTTTTTGTGTGTGTGTGATAAGTTCTGACTGGTTGTGGCACGGCCCACAGCATGAGAGCTGCTGGCACATTTTGTTTCCCTT
>NW_006786647.1:0-585 GCF_000442215.2 Lipotes vexillifer
AGAATCCTTCCTTGCCTCTTCTAGCTTCTTAGTTGTACCAGAAGCCGTGGTGTTCCTTGCCTTGTGGCTGCATCACTCCAGTCTCTGCCTCCATCCTTACGTGTGGCCTCTTCCCTCTGTGTGCCCTCTTCTTATAAGGACACCCGTCATTGGATTTAGGGCCCATCCTAACCCAGTTTGACCTCATCTGAACTTAAGTGCAACTGCAGAGATCCTATTTCCAAGTAAGGTCATATTCTAAGGTTCTGGTGGATGTGGATTTTTGGAGGACGCCATTTAACCACTGCAACGGGTTTGACTGTTCATGCAGAGCCGGGTCTCCTCCACTGCCTCATGCAGGCTAGCATCTAACGTGGAGGGGTTTCCTCGGAGGGGTGCCCACACCTGGAGGAACAGGGGAAGGTAGGCTGGGAGCAGGGAGAAAATTGCACCAGTGCGGTGATGTTCGGCTTTGCCAACGTTCTTTAGAGTATTTGGCATGTAAGCTTTCTTCACAGTCATGTCTTCATTGGGGATTTTACCTTTTATCAAAACTAAGTAGTTGTCTGGCCCGTTTAATGACTTTTTTTTTTTTTTTTTTTTTTT
>NW_006786649.1:0-1011 GCF_000442215.2 Lipotes vexillifer
TTTAAGGTGTACCGTATAATGATTTGACTTACACACATCATGAGATTATCAGCACAAGTTTAGCGAACATCCATCATCTCATATAGATACATAAATAAATAGAAAAAAATGTTTGTGTGATACACCTGTATGTTCATTACATGATTATTTACATTAGCCAATATATGGAAGCACCCTAAGTGCCCATCAATAGATGAATGAAGAACGTGTGTATTATATATATACAATGGAATAATACTCTGCCATAAAAAGAATGAAATATCACCACTTGTGACAACGTGGATGGACCTAGAGGGTACTACGGTATGTGAAATAAGTCAGACGGAGGACAACAAACACTGTATGATTTCACTTATGTGTGGAATCTGAAAAAGAAAACAAGTGAATAAACATTACAAAACAGAAACAAAGTCACAGATACAGAGCACAAACGTGGTTGCCAGAGGGGGGAGGGGGGCGGAAGAAGGGAAGAAACAGGTGAGGGAAATTAAGAGGCACAGATTTCCACTTGCAAAATAAATGAGTCACAGGTATGAAATGTACAGTGTGAGGAATATAATCAATACCTATGTGATATCTCTGGTGACATATCATAACTAGACTTATCGTGGAAATCATTTTGAAATATATAGAAATACCCAACCACTATGCAACAGGAACTAACTGAGTGTTGTAGGTCAATTATTCTTCAAAAAGGAACACACAGACTCATAGAAAAAGAGATCTGATTTGTGGTGGGGTGGGGAACGGATGAAGGCAATCAAATGATACAAACTTCCAGTTGTAAGCCAAATAAGTACTGGGGATGTAATGCACAACACGATAAATATAATTAACACAACTGTATGTTACATATGAAAGTTAAGAGAGTAAATCCTGAGAGTTCTCATCACACACAAACATTTTTTTCGATTTATTCATGCATCTATATGAGATGATGGATGTTCACTAAACTTGTGCTGATAATCTCATGATGTGTGTAAGTCAAATCATTATACGGTACACCTTAAA
>NW_006786650.1:0-214 GCF_000442215.2 Lipotes vexillifer
TTTCTCTTTCTGACTTACTTCACTCTGTATGACGGACTCTAGGTCTATCCACCTCATTACAAACAGCGCAATTTCGTTTCTTTTTATGGCTGAGTAATATTCCATTGTATATATGTGCGACACCTTCTTTATCCATTCATCTGATGGTGGACACTTAGGTTGTTGCCATCTCCGGGCTATTGTAAATAGAGCTGCAATGAACATTTTGGTACAT
>NW_006786651.1:0-296 GCF_000442215.2 Lipotes vexillifer
AATGGAATATTTCTTGCCATCTCAGTAAACAAAGGATGTCCCAGTCATCAGCACTTGCGGCCCGCCAGTGTGAGCCGCGGGCCCTGAGGAGCTCAGGATATGCAAATACAGAACGCAGGCCCCAGGGAGCTGAGGTGCACATCAAAGGAAGGATTTCAGTGAGCCCAGACTCTGGCATCTTCGCATACAAAGAAAAGCGCTCCATTCCTCACGTTGGGAGAGCCGGTTTTCCGTAGTTAACAAGCACCTTCTGACGTTCCCCATTACGTGCGCCAGTCCCCTGCCCTGTGCCCTCC
>NW_006786652.1:0-776 GCF_000442215.2 Lipotes vexillifer
TAGTGTGATCGTGTGGATTAGGATTCGGGCACGATTTAGTGTAAGGCTCAGGGTAAGGGTTAGTTTAAGTGTTAGGGTTAGGATTAGGGTTAGGGTACAGGGATGGTTTAGGGTTCAGGTTAGGGTACGACAACGGTTTATGGTTATCATACGTGTTAGGGCAGGTTTCAGTGTTAGTGTACGGGTTAGGATTAGGGGACGGGTTAGGGTCAGTCTTCGGGTTAGTGTTAGGTTTAGGCTTAGGGATAGGGAGCGGTGACAGTTTAGGGTACAGTTTAAGTTACGACAACGGTTTAGAGTTAGTGTGCGTGTTAGGGCATGGGTTAGTGTTAGCGTACGGCGTAGGTTTAGGGCACGGGTTAGGGTAAGGCTTTGGGTAAATCTTAGGATTAGGGTTAGGGTACAGGGACGGTTTAGGGTTCAGGTTAGGGTACGACAACGGTTTATGGTTATCATACGTGTTAGGGCAGGTTTCAGTGTTAGTGTACGGGTTAGGATTAGGGGACGGGTTAGGGTCAGTCTTCGGGTTAGTGTTAGGTTTAGGCTTAGGGTTAGGGTACAGGGACGGTTTAGGGTTCAGGTTAGGGTACGACAACGTGTTAGTGTTATTGTACAGGTTAGGTTTATGGCACATTTTAGGGTAAGGCTAAGTGTAAGGGTTAGGGTTAGGGTAAAGGTTAGGGTTTGGGAACGGGGACAGTTTAGGGTACAGTTTAAGTTACGACAACGGTTTAGAGTTAGTGTGCGTGTTAGGGCATGGGTTAGTGTTAGCGTAC
>NW_006786654.1:0-4315 GCF_000442215.2 Lipotes vexillifer
AGAGAGAGAGAGAGAGAGAGAGAGAGAGATGCATACATACATAGATAATAGCTAGAAAATAAGGGTTCAGAATAAATATTTTCATACCTATTATAATTGTAAGAAATCCTAGATATAAGGATAATACCTTCAGTTTTTATTTTCAGAAGTTAAGTATCTTCTATTATGAGATTAATGGTAGGTCGGCAAAATAGTCATGAGAACACAAAAATATTGTCTTCATGTGCGATATTGTGATCTTACTCTGAAGAAGATGCAGTCATAGTGATATTAATAAGTGGAAACATGGTAATTTTCAGAATTGTAAACTAAACATGGAAAGAATAAACAGGCTGATTTCATTAAATATATTAAATCAGGTCAAATAAATTTAAGTGCTTCTTTTTAAAGTACCTTTTTTTGGATAAAAAAGCATGACATTTTTATTGTTAAAATTTGAAAAATAAGTATAAATAATAAAAATAACTCATAAGCCCTCAGCTAGGAATGACCTTCATTAAATATATAGTGCGTTTAATTTCAGAGTTTCTTTCTATACATTTTTAAAAATTAAGATGAATATAAATATGTTTGTGTACATGTACCCTGTATTCTATTAATTATCCTTTATAAGATTTTAAAAATTTATTAAATAGTCTTTAAAAGCACTCTTGAAATGCCACTCAGTCTTTCATTGTATGTTTATTTTCATTTAATGAAACCCTGACTGTTAGACTTTTGGACTGATTACAATTTTTCAATATTATAAAAACATTGCAGTAAACATGTTCATAAATGTTTGAGGACATCTGAGATTATTGCTTTTGGTTACATTCCTAGAAGGGAGGTTATTTGGCCATAAAAATGAATCAACATATTTGAGGCTTTTGAAAGATACTGCAAAATTACCCTCAGAATTTGGTACACATTATTTTTTCCCATCATCCAGACAGGAGGCAGTGATTTCCCCTCTACCCTCCAAACTAGAGGATGATTGTGGAATCTGACCGGAGTCTCTTCAACTTAACTTTCCAAGGCCCTGATGTTAAGCAGGTGCTTAGTGTCTTCCTTCAATTTAGCCTGAGGAAAATATGTCCCAGTGGTACCACTGACTTGAATCACCCACCATCCCTGCTATTTCCATATACTATAGTGACTCAGAAACTGTATATTGAGAATGTGCATAAACAAGGAGAAGAAAAAGAGGGAAAAAGAGAATAGGAATATTGAAAGAGTGGAGCTGGTGACTGGACATCTGAGTTCATGACATCTACTCACCTGGATTTCTGTCAAATAATTCTTGAAAGAGGTGACACCTGCATTTGAATGTAAGATGTACAAAAATACCAGTTCTTCAGCCATCTCTTCCTGCAGGAGACCATGTATGTGTACACTAAAAGCCAGTTGACACAAGTAACACCTCCTAGCCTTTGTGATTTCCAAAAGTGTTGAGGAATCTCCTAAGCCCAAGTGGCAACTACACTCACCGCCTTGCTTCTCAGATTGATTTGTGACCACAGTTTTAAAACCTGTACCAGACTTGGGCTTCAAGTGCTAAAACTAAACCTTAGCTTCTCCTGAATTAATCTTACACCAAGAGCAATCCCATGTTTATATTGAGACTACAGAGACTTATACAGTGATTGGTGTTGAGTATGTGCATTTGTTTCCATTTTCCTAAACCTCTCTTCTCAGCTCAGGGCAGTTTTCACAGATTTCATGATTCAATTTTCTTAGAAAGCATTTATAATAATTTTATTGAGGTGTAGCTCACATACCATAAAAATCATCCTTTAAAGTGTAAATTCAGTGGTTTATAGCATATTCACAGAGTTGTGCAGTCATTGCCATTATCTAATTTTAGAACTTTTTATCACCTCCCCAAGAAATTTCATTCCTATTAACCATTAACCCCATAACCATTAATGGTCTCTCCTCACTACCCCCTCCCCCCTGCCTCTGGCAATAGCAATGTACTTTTTGTCTCTGAGGGTATGCCTCTTCTGGATATTTCATACAGATGGAATCATCCAGTATGTGACCTTTTGGGTCTGGCCACCTTCACGGGGTTTTCAGAGTTCATCCATGTTGTAACTTGTGTCTGTATTTTATTTATTTTTATTGTCGTATTCCGTTGTGTGGATACACCCCATTTTGTCAGTTGACGGACATTTGGATTGTTTCCACTTTTTGGCTAGTAAGAATAATGCTGCTATGAACATTCAGGTACAAGTTTGGCGGGGACATGTTTTCAATTCTATTGAGTACTTACCTAGTAGTGGAATGCTGAGTCATGATTCATTCTTTCATGAGTCAGTCTATCCTGCTTTTGAATGTGCACATGCAGTGTCCCTTATTTTTCACTACATTCTTCGAAATTCTTCTCAACTTTCGTTTCCATCAAAATATATATCTCTTCTTACTGGTTTGAATTTATAGAAATAACAGAATAAATAATCTTAGTCAAATACTTTAAAACCCAGGGCAAACCAGCAGACACATAGTCAATTAACGATGTGAATTTTGTTCAAAAGCAACAATTTTAGCTGCTTGTGGCCAGCAGAATGGACTGACTTTGCTCTTCTTTTTCATAATTATAAAATTCCATAATTCTGAATCCATAGGTAGAGATGTGTTCTTATTTCCAAATATGCCATTGCATGGCTTTCAGCAAACTCTCTACCATGAGCTATTGCTATATATCTACTATTTATAAGATGTTTTGAGTTCTCCATGTTTGGAGAGGCTCCTAAAAGAGTCCTGGAATTTATGTCAGTAATGTTTGAAATTTTGTACTTAAATCGCAGGAACTCGCCACTTCCTATTACCTATGGTACCCTCTCTCCTGGCACATGCCTATATCTCTTTCTCTGTGTCTACATCAGGGTATAAAAGAAGGCTGTGAGTTATTTAAGCTGATTGCATTCTCCTGTAGTATGGCCAAACCAGGCTTGTCTTTGCTGTATGATTTGGTATGATTGGTATTCCTTTTTAGAATGTAAGGTCCTTAATGACAAAAACTGTGTTTTCTTCTTACTCTCACAGCTTTAAATATCTGATATAGGAACATGCCCAGATTAACTATTTGGTAAAAACATTTTAAGTGAATATGGGTTAGCAGATTTAAAAAGAAATATGATGATACATACCATGGCTAAAACCAGACTCATTTATGTGATAAAAACATAAAAATACATTTTTCAGAAAAGCTAAATTTGCATTATAAGCCTTTCTATAATTTTACATTGCAAAATGATTTTCTGTTGTTTTTAAGCTGGTTTTCCACCTTAAAAAAATACATAGATTTCTGATAAGGGTTATTCTTATACCATACCCAAATAACTAAGGGGAAAAATCATCCATTTTGCTCTAAACATAATTGAAGTAAATTTTGTTTGACATGGGAATAGGAGAAATCTGTAAAAGAATAATTAGTTTCAGCTTCTTTTCACTACTTTTTCTGAATCTATATAACCTGTGTTGTCACTATTGTGATTTGCTTAATTTTTATGTTTCGCATTGGAAAATAAAAGAACAGACCATGGCTTCTCTTACCTTATCCTCCCTCTGTGTGTCATGATATCACTTAATATACAACCTTTCAAGTTGTTCACAGTGGGTTGACATACTAGAAGTTGGTGTGTCCCAACTCTCAGGCAGTCCTAATGCAGAAGGACTCATTTTTATTTTCCAGTGGAGGAATTATGAAGTTACCTTGACTCATTGAAATAATGTCTGTTATTTTTAAAGTAGGAACAGTTATTTTTTATACTCTTTTATTTAGAACATTCCAAAATAATAATATATAGAAGTTTGAATTTTTTATTTTGTATTTTTCTTTCCTGTAGTTCTTGTAATGTTTTGTTATACACATGTAAGTTAATTAGGGAAGTGATAATTTGAATGCCTATTGTAGTGTTTTTTGTACTTTTTAAATTGAATCTATCCCAAACCTTTCCCAAATTCCTTTTATCTTCTTTGTTCTTCTGAAACATTTGCCTAAATTTTTTTTTTTATATATATAAATTTATTTTATTTTTGGCTGTATTGAATCTTTGTTGCTGGGCTCAGGCTTTCTCTGGTTGCGGCGAGCAGGGGCTACTCCTCGTTGCGGCACGCGGGCCTCTCACTGTGGTGGCCTCTCTCGCTGCAGAGAACAGGCTCCAGGCGCACAGGCTTCAGTAGTTGTGGCTCATGGGCTCAGTAGTTGTGGCTCGCGGGCTCTACAGCACAGGCTCAGCAGCTGTGGCGCACGGGCCCAGTTGCTCCGCGGCATGTGGGATCTTGCCGGACCAGGGCTGGAACCCGTGTCCCCTGCATTGGCAGGGGGGGGGTG
>NW_006786655.1:0-801 GCF_000442215.2 Lipotes vexillifer
AACTGTACCCTAAATCATCCCCGTTCCCTAACCCTAATCCTAACCATAACACTTACCTGAAGCTTTACCGTAACCCGTGCCCTAATTCTAACCCGTAGGCTACGAGTAAACTGCGCCCTTACAAATTTGCTAACCCTAAACAGTTGTCGTACCCTAACCTGTACCCTAAACGGTCCCCGTTCCCTAACCCTAAACCTAAACCTAAACCTAACACTTACCCTTAGACTTACCCTAAACCGTGCACTAATCCTAACCCGTACTCTCCACTAACACATGCCCTAACACATACACTAACCCTAAACCATTGTCGTACACTAACCTGTATCCTAAACCGTCCCTGTTCCCTAAACCTAACCCTAATCGTAACCCTAATGCTTACCGTTAGCCTTACCCTAAACCGTGTCCTGTTCCTAACCAGTACATTAACACTAACCTGCGCCCGAACACGTACGCTAACCCTAAACCGTTGTCGTACCCTTACGTGTACACTAAAACATCCCGATTCCCTTACCCTAACCCTAACACAAACCTTAAGCCTTACCGTTAGCCTTACCCTAAATCGTGCCCTAAATCTGACCCGTAGGCCAACACTAAGCTGTGCCCTAACACGTATACTAACCCAAAACCGTTGTCGTACCATAACCTGTACCCTAAACCGTTCCTGCTACCTAACCCTAAACCTAATCCTAATCCTAACCCGAACCCGAACCCTTAGCCTCACCCTAAACCGTGCCCTACACCTAACCTGTACGCTAACACTAGGCCGAGCCATAACACGTACGCTAACCCTAAACCGTTGTC
>NW_006786656.1:0-7417 GCF_000442215.2 Lipotes vexillifer
CCTTCGGTAACCATAAGTTTGTTTTCTATGTCTGTGAGTCTGTTTCTGTTTTGTAAATAAGTTCAATTGTATTATTTTTCTAGATTTCATGTATAAGTGATGTATTTATCTTTCTCTGACTTACTTCACTTCGTATGATAATGGTTAGGTCCATCCATGTTGCTGCAAATGGCAATATTTCATTCTTTTTTATAGCTGAATAATATTCCATTATATCTATCTATCTATCTATCTATCTATATCTATCTATCTATCTATCTATCTATATACATCTCATACATCTTCTTCATCCATTCATCTGTTGAAGGACACTTAGGTTACTTCCATGTCTTGGCTATTGTAAATAGTGCTGCAAAGGCCGATGTTTTGGTGGCTCATCTCTTAGGTGCCAGTCCTAAAAGTTGGGTTGCTTCATATGCGTATGAAGCCTTCACTCCTCAGGAAGAAGCTCTGGCTTTTGAGTTCCCTCCCAATTGTGGTTGCCACCCCAGGGGTGGGGTTTATGTTCAGATTGGGTCTAAACCTTTCCTACCCACTTCAATGTGGTTTCCCTCTCGTTTGCCCAAAAATGGAGCGGCTGCTCCACCAGTTTTCAATTTTGTCCAAGGAAATTGTTCCATATGTAGCTGTAGATTCGCTGTGTCCATGTGAGGATGTGAATTCAGGATTTTCCTAAGTCTACATCTTGAACCAGAACTTGGGAGTCTTTTCATGGGCTACAATAATGTGGCTAGAGTCAGCTGATTGGACTAGAACAATAACAACCATAATGTGAAAAAGTGTCAATAAGGGTGGGTTACCACTGATAACTTTGAGGTGAGGCCAAAGGATCCAAGTACCTTATCTCCCAGGAGTTGGCCAAGCCCTATACTTTGTGCCCTCTCCCACCATGAGACAACCAGGTCAACTTTTGGCAGGGGTCACAAATCTGGCACGCTGTGGTGGCCTCTGCATCAGAAACAATGAGTCCTTTACTTTGTGCCCAGTCTACAATGGTGGATGCGCTGCCATGCAGCACAGTGACAGATCCAGGCAACATTGGTGGCAATCTGATCCGTACAGACCTGAGCAGCAGCTTGATTCCAGACAGTCTCACATGGCACCTACATGCAGTGTCACATGGCACCTACATGCATGACTCAAAGTTTGCTTAATACTCACAACTTGTTTCTACAGTTTGCAGCCCCAAAGAAGGAAGTCTTTAATCAGTCAGTCTCAAGTGGCAACTGAATGACCAGGCCATTAGCAACAGTAGATATCTAACAAAGTTCATCAAGAAGAGTGTTGGCTCTTGGCCAGAAGTATGAGGATGACTTTGAGCTCTGTCTTCTGAGTGGGGTGATGTCCATTTTCAAGTCTATATAGCTGAAGCTTGGGTTGAACAGCTCTGACAGCCCAGTGGACACATTGGTTCCAAATGAGGCTAAGCATCAGTGAACCAGGCCTAGACATTTATGGGAAACTCTATGAATTGATAGTTCCATTGAACCAGTGGCTTTGTTTTAGATGGCAGATAAATTTTCCCCCATGGGAATAGTTTCCTCTCTTTCATGTACAGCCAAGGTGCTGCGAGGGCCAGACTGGCTGGATTCTTGAATACACCTTTTGTATTTGAAAAGAGAGGCTTGTTGGTTGTTTCCTACCTTATTTACTAGTCATTAATTCTAAAATGATCCACCCCAAAATGGAAATGCCAGGCTGGGTAGTCACTAGACCTCCTTGGATCAGGTGTACAATTTTGACAAGAGCCCAACAGCAACGTAATAGCTGCTTTTCAAAAGAGGTATACCTGGTAGCTGTATGAGATAAGCAATGAGTCCAAAACTCCAAGGGGAGCTTTCAGGTAGAGGCTATCTTCCTGTGCCAGAGGGTCTGATTGGAAAAATCATCAATCACAGGGACTTGTAGCTCAAAGGGGTTGTTAAGTTTGTGGGAGGCCAAAGGAAGAGAGTGTGCCACAGCTTGCTGGATGGATTCCAACTCAGGCTGTTGGTTTGGGCTCCCATCAAAGGATTATGATTTGTGGGTTAGCTGGTATGAAGGACCAAGTAGAATGCCCAGGCAAGGCACATACTGTCCATAATACCCAGAGTTCAGAAAGGTTTTCTCTTTGACGCATGGAGCATAAGAGACAGCTGTTTTTCCTTGACAGTCAGAGGGATTAAACCTCATAAATCTGTCCACATTGTGCCAGGAAACTTTACTTGGCTGATGGGCCCCTGAAGTTTGTTGGGGTTTATCAGCCTCCCTACTGGCAGGAGTGTAATGACACCAGAGTCAGGACTGTTGAGACTGAGGTTTCTAGCTCAGCCAATATAGAACAACATCTATATAGTGTAAGGTATGGCCATCAGAGACTAGGACAACTTGTGCTGAGTCCCGACCCACCCACTTGGGGCAAATGGCAGGGAAGTTTATGTATCCCTGGGCGAACACTACAAATATATACAGCTGAAGCCTTGTTACATGAGTGCAAACTTACCTTGATCCTTGATAGCACTAGCATGGCAAATAAGGCATTGACTATGTCCAGGACAGCATTTCAAGTGCCATCATTCTGTGTAATAGATTCAGTTATAATCACAATGTCTAGAATATCCAGGGCTATGAGCAAAAAAACTGAACCCAGTTAGTAATAATTCACCATGAAGCTCTAGCTCCTGTTAGTCTTTTGCACTGAGCATATGAGACAACTGTGTTGAAATATTGCATCTCTTATATCCCTGCTGCCTGTAAGGCCTTAATCTAGGCAATTACTTTTTTTCCTCCTGGGATGCTAAACTATTTCTGTTTATCAGAAACTACCTGGGGAGAGGGGCAGAAATTAAGCTTAAAGAGCAATAAATGTGTCCCACTGTTACTTCTCTACACGTAGCTCTTCCCAACTGAATCTCCACTTATGAGATGGGGAAGTACAAGCACACAACACATCAATTCTTACTATACTTTCAGATGTAGAAGCAGTGACTATAGTATGTTGAATTGGCCCAAAGGGTTACATCCACAAACTTATCGATACATTAGCTGCTCTGCCTCACTGTGAACCCTGCCCATTGGCTGGATCCAGGCACCTTTTCCTTCCACAGTTCCAGGTAGGATAGTCACTTGAGCACCCATATCCAATAGGATCATTAAAGTTTGAGTTCTAGCCCTCCCCCAAATTCTCCAGCACACTCACATGAATGTGTATTTGGCCTTTCCCCACTTGGGATCAACACCACTTCTGTTTTTATCTTTAAAATAGCTGAGATTGAGCTGCATAGGGAGGTACTGGAGTCATGGAGGGAGAGAGAACCTCTGTGCTGTTGCTTAAGACTTTACTTTCCGTTTTGAGTGGCATGGCAGCAGCTCGTGATTCAATCAAATAAATTTCCAATGTTATCGGCATGCCTAAAGCTTCATACTGAGTGGCAAGGTCCTCATGACGACACCATTTATTTTAGCCTTGAGACCTCAGTGACTCAACAGCCACAGACACAGCCGTGTTGCTCTCAGGCTGGAGCTGTGAGGTTGCATCCTCTGGCTGACTCAGGCTTCACTTACATGCCATCGACTTGTTGTAAGGAGTCCACTTTAATCAAGGGCACCTGCTGCGTCATTGTCATTGCATCTCCTAAAGTTTGGTCCAGTTTCAGTATTAGGGCTGAGAGAGTTTTCTAGGACAACGGAACTGATCACAAGAATTTATCTAGATTTCTTTGGGTCAGTTTTTCATTCACTAGTGGGTCACCTTCATCAGCATTGTAAACCACTCCAGGGCAGTAATAGCCAGAATATTAGTAAATGCCTCATCTGTGGTTTTCCACGGGAATTTGTCTGTCTTAAGAAAATCTCCCTGAGGGTACTTAAGCTCTCTTATAAGCAGTCAAGATCTAGGGTTGAAATGGTAGTCTGAAGGAGGTGGCTAATCTATAAGGCAGGCCAACTATTGTTATTCTTCCTTAACAAGCATTTCATTACCCATAAATCACAACTCATTCACTAAGAAGTCAAAATATTAAAAATTCACCTGCTTTCCAGCTATAGAAGTTGTGTAAGTATTGTCTGAAAAAGGGGGAGTGGGGATTTCTGCCTACCCAGGCTGAATTTTAATGCTAGATGTTATAGTGGGGTAGACCTTAAGGGAACCATCATATTGGGGAAACATCTTTCTGTAGGAGAGTTAGCACCATTCAGGAAGCTATCTTTGAACCTACTTCCCAGTTCTCAGCCTGAAGCCACCTCTGCAATTTCTCATTAATTGAAAATAAAGTGGAGAACCATTTACTGCCCAGCTGATTATACAATTTGGTCAACAGGTTGCTACTGATTTATATGGACTTTCCCTAAATTCCATTAATTAGCCTATGAGGCTTCTCCTCTTCCAGAAAATGTTATCTTTATCAGCATCACTGCCAACTTGTCACCACCTCATTGCCAAAACGGTCAAGAACTATAAAAGTTACTTTGACACAGTTTTATGGATACTGCTAGAAAACATGGGACCCCTTGGAGCAGAGATGAAGGACTGTTTAAGCCTCAAAGCAATAGCAGGAGCCAGAGTATTAGCAATTTGCCTTGGTTTCCTGAGCTCCAGTTCCCAGACAGTGATAATAAGAAGGCAAGATGACATCTTCACATGCACTGACATGCATTAAAAGAGAGGAATCCTAAGCTTAGGGGACACAAATATTTTATAATGGGCTGTAAGCATGCCTGCCGCTTGGTCCAGAGAGAAGCACTATCTCTATCCTCCAATGCTATAAGCAAATTGCCTTTTGCTCCTGCAGGAGATATTATTTCTATATCCTAAGGTTTTCCCTTGAAAAGAAAGTTCAGAGCAAAGAACGGTCAGGTTTTTGCTTGCAAACATTTAGAAACAAGAGAGACTCATGGAGCATTGTCTCCCAACATGATGTTTTCAGGATCAAACAAGAAAATTCAGACGATAAATGCTATACATGTTATAAGTGCCTGATATACAACATGCTGAAGTCTTAGATACATCCAGTACATCCAGTGCACTGGATTACACCGTTATCACATTGTAACATTTGGTCGAATGGCAAGGAATCACATCCCTTTCCCTTCTCAATCTCAAAGGCTGCGCATGTCAGGAAGACTCCTAGTTCTTCAGCCCAGGACACCTCCTCACACTTTGAGTCGATGGCTGTGCCTCCGAACTGCAGGCTTTTCACTGGGTGAGCCGGTCCAGAGTGGTGCTTGGGCTGCTCTGATTGGACACTTCCAGCATCCCCATGATGCCAAGGTGCAAGACATGAAGGATTCTGTTCTCCAAAAACAGGAGAGTGTACTCTTGGGGGAAAAAGCCAAACAAGATTAATCTGAACCAGTCACAAGTGTAACTTCAGTTTCTTCCACCTTGGATCGATATTGTTTCTTGAACATTTTCCTTCAATTATTTCTGGGCTTTGTTTGGGTCCTCGATTCTGCTTTTAAATGATTTCCCTGATGCAAGTCACGTTGAAAAAGTTTGCACGGGGTATGTTTGTCCTGCTAATACTATTTGCTCAGAGTTGATGCTTATCATTTGTTATTTAAGCAGGAAAGCTCTTTTCCTTAGTTTACCATTTCAGTAAAGCACAGTGTTAGATCATCATTGCTGACTAGGTGCCATTTCTCTTTAATCACCTTCTGAAGTCAATAATCACACATCCTTATTAGGTCTTAGCCTCTTCAACATTAAACCCAAGTATTTCTCCTTTCTTAGTTTTCCTGTGTTTCAGTCGTCCTTGAGCTTTACGTAGATCTCTACTAAGCCCTAACTTTGTTTCAGATGTGAAAGATCATCCCGAGGTACCACAAAGGGGGCAATTACCTGCAGATCCTTTGGCGGTAGTTTGTCCTGGTCTCCATGGGAGTCTGATCCTTTTTATCCCTGAAATAATTGTCACACGAATAGTATCATATTCAAGAATAAAAATAAACAACATTCCCATACTGCTGGCTCATTTATCATAAATCCTTCGTCTAATGTCCCCAAGGACAGTTTTTCAAGGGTAATGGCCCGACAGAGCTCTCCATTGGAACTTTAAAAAAGAACTTTAAAGCCCTCCTACATCCGGCGATGGCCCCCTGCATAGCCACACAATTCAGAGGGGTTAAGCTTTCTCCAGTATACTGCCTTGCCCAATTCTTTCTCATTGAGTTTGAGGGTTTCGGAAAACATTAAAAAATACTTTCTGTTTTGTCTCCCACAAAGCTGCTATCAGCTTTCTCAGGGCCTGATTTCAGTAGGTTGTCCATAATTTATCTCACTGTGTATGTGCGTGACGTACTTTTCAGATGTTCATATCCTAATCAATAGGGAATTTTACAACTTATTTTCAGAGTATAAAACGAAGGCCAAACATAACTGAAGAAACATTGGTGTCTGAAACAAATCACAATTTATATTTTAAAGCACTGATAAGGACTGAAATGTAAGAGTATCTTCCCTCTTCACAGTGGCAGGAAGTCAGAAACTTTTAAAAAGTGATAAAAATTATTCACTCTTCAAATTCTTGAGGAAAATTACGTGGAATGTGTCATCTTATTTTCCCATAAGCAGTCAGCAGTGTTCTCTTTTTTATTATTATGGTTACAGGAGTATCGACAAAACATTGCTAACAATCAAACATCAATTTCAGCACACAGAGAAAAGTCCTTTCTATACACTAGTAAATTTGAAGCAATGGGAGATGAACAGTACTCAGGATGATGAGAAAAGAAAGGAAGGCTACACGAAAATCCTGACCAGTACCACCCATAACAGCAGAAGCATTCAGCTGGCCCAAGATACATGAGCAATAGTAAATAATGGCTGCTTTCGTCCACTAAGTATTGAAGTAATTTACAATGCAGAAATCGGTAAATGATGCACTATGATGAAAAAATTCATTTTCCCACAAATCTCAGGGATTTGAATGCATTAATTCACCATAAATCTCTGTTTAAGTAAGACTTTCCATCAATATTCTATGCTTACATATTTCGAAAAACTTAAATCTGTTACCATACCATCTCGTAAGAATCAAACCAGTGCTTATGTGTGAACAGAACCAGTGTCCTCTTAATACAATGGAAGAATCAGGAGATATGCCCACCTATATCTCAAAATTCATGTCTTTGCGGGTTGAATTTTTTCTCCCTATAGCTCCTATGTTGATGTCCTAAACCTTGGCACCTCATAAATGATTCTATACAGAGATAGGATCTCGACAGAAGAAATCAAGTTAAACTGCCTTCATTAGGATGACCACTAATACAAAATGACCTGTATCCATATTAAAAGGGGAAATATGGGCATAGACACACTCATAGAGGGAGAAAACTGGGAACACATGGAGGGGTGTCTGCCATCTCCACAAGCCAAGGAGAGAGGCCTGGAAGAGATGCTCCCTTCACACCAGTTTGAAGGAACCAAACCCGCTGACAC
>NW_006786658.1:0-347 GCF_000442215.2 Lipotes vexillifer
CCCTAACCTGTACCCTAAACCATACCCGTTCCCAAACCCTAACCCTAATCGTAAACCTAACAACTACCATTAGCATACCCTAAACATTGCCCTACACCTAACTCGTATGCTAACACTAACCTGTGCCCTAATGCGTACGCTAACCCTAAAGTGTTGTGGTACCCTAACCTGTATGTTAAACTGTCACCGTTCCCTAACCCTACCCCTAACCCTAAACTTAACCCTTACATGAAGCCTTACCCTAACCCGTGCCCTAATCCTAACCCGTAGGCTAACACTAACCTGTCCACTAACACGTACGCAAAACCAAAACCGTTGTCGAACCCTAACCTGTACCCTAAATCATC
>NW_006786659.1:0-1041 GCF_000442215.2 Lipotes vexillifer
ACTAACAACTTTTTATTACCTGCAACTCATAATACAGTGCCTAGCTATGTATATTCAAAGTAGATGTTCAGCAATTTGATTTTAGTGAAGAAATCAGCTATTATTTTCCGGGGGTGTATAACCACCTTCTCTAATATCCAAGTTAGGCTCTAAATAATGTGTGCAAGTACATTTTAGTTTAAAATCCCTATATAATAATATAGTGAAAGTACATTCAAACAGTTATATTCAACAAAAGTTATTGTGAGCTTAAATGCCCTTAAGTGGACATTGGCTCATCCGCATCAAACAACATAGTAAGCATTACAAAACAAAACTTTAAAGAAGACATTGTACCAGCTTTCAGTATGCTTTCATTCTACTGAAAATAAGCAAGCAGGGGAAGATGTCTTGCATAAATAAGTACTAGTTTTAAAGCACTCTGCTACGTACTTTCACCTATGGTATATAATTTCATCCTTCTACTATATGCTAATTTTACACTGAGACTCAGAGATTCTTCTAAATGGCAGAGATTCTTTCCACATTAACATGCTGTTCTTTGAAGTGTTAACGAGTGAGGGAAAACTATAAAAACATAATCAGAGTAGTTTAAAATTGTTTTGTGATCAGGCTTTCCAGTGCTGTTTAAACTTTTGGGTCTTAACATCCCCTTGAATAATTCAATAAAGGCTATGCATCCACTCCCCTAGTACATACACAACACACACATAGAATTTTGCCTGTAATTGTAGGTGTTTACAGACCTAATAAAGCTCTCCTTTGCAAATGCTTTAAGGACATCTACGCTGGGCTCACTTTTTCTTTTTGCTTGTTCTATGCTTAATATTTATTTTAACAATTTAAAATTGTTATCTGTTATAGATTGAGATATAAACCTAAGCAGCTTTGTACTTTACAACTTTTCTTTTTACACTTTTGTATTCTGTCCTTCTCTCTCACACATAGAAATTTATATAAATGAGATCAAATAATACGTTTTTGTGAAGAGAATGCTTAGAATTTATTCTTAACGATTTTTCTATATATCACACGTCAGTG
>NW_006786660.1:0-2612 GCF_000442215.2 Lipotes vexillifer
AAGATATGATCTATCCTGGAGAATGTTCCATGAGCACTTGAGAAAATGTGTATTCTGTTGTTTGGGGATGGAATGTCCTATATATATCAATTAAGCCCATCTTGTTTAATGTATCATTTAAAGCTTGTGTTTCCTTATTTATTTTCATTTTGGATGATCTGTCCATTGGTGAAAGTGGGGTGTTAAAGTCCCCTTCTATGAGTGTGTTACTGTCGATTTCCCCTTTTATGACCGTTAGTATTTGCTTTATGTATTGAGGTGCTCCTATGTTGGGTGCATAAATATTTACAATTGTTATATCTTCTTCTTGGATCGATCCCTTGATCATTATATAGTGTCCTTGTTTGTCTCTTGTAATAGTCTTTATTTTAAAGTCTATTTTGTCTGATATGAGAATTGCTACTCCAGCTTTCTTTTGATTTCCATTTGCATGGAGTATCTTTTTCCATCCCCTCACTTTCAGTCTCTATGTGTCCCTAGGTCTGAAGTGTGTCTCTTATAGACTGCATATATATGGGTCTTCTTTTTGTATCCGTTCAGCCAGTCTGTGTCTTTTGGTGGGAGCATTTAGTCCATTTACATTTAAGGTACTTATTGATATGTATGTTTCTATTCCCATTTTCTTAATTGTTTTGGGTTTGTTATTGTAGGTCTTTTCCTTGTATTGTGTTTCTTGCCTAGAGAAGTTCCTTTAGCATTTGTTGTAAAGCTGGTTTGGTGATGGTGAACTCTCTCAGCTTTTGCTTGTCTGTAAAGGTTTTAATTTCTCCATCAAATCTGAATGAGATCCTTGCTGGGTAGAGTAATCTTGGTTGTAGGTTTTTCTCCTTCATCACTTTAAATATGTCCTGCCAGTCCCTTCTGGCTTGCAGAGTTTCTGCTGAAAGATCAGCTGTTAACCTTATGGGGATTCCCTTGTGTGTTATTTGTTGTTTTTCACTTGCTGTTTTTAATATGTTTTCTTTGTATTTAATTGTTGACCGTTTGATTAATATGTGTCTTGGTGTTTCTCCTTGGATCTATCCTGTATGGGATTCTCTGTGCTTCCTGGACTTGATTAACTATTTCCTTTCCCATATTAGGGAAGTTTTCAACTATAATCTCTTCAAATATTTTCTCAGTCCCTTTCTTTTTCTCTTCTTCTCCTGGGACCCTTATAATTAGAATGTTGGTGCATTTAATGTTGTCCCAGAGGTCTCTGAGACTGTCCTCAGTTCTTTTCATTCTTTTTTCTTTATTCTGCTCTGCAGTAGTTATTTCCACTATTTTATCTTCCAGGTCACTTATCCGTTCTTCTGCCTCAGTTATTCTGGTATTGATCCCTTCTAGAGTATTTTTAATTTCATTTATTGTATTGTTCATCATTGCTTGTTTCATCCGTAGTTCTTCTAGGTCCTTGTTAAACGTTTCTTGTATTTTCTCTATTCTATTTCCAAGATTTTGGATCATCTTTACTATCATTATTCTGAATCCTTTTTCAGGTAGACTGCCTAGTTCCTCTTCATTTGTTAGGTCTGGTCGGTTTTTATCTTGCTCCTTCAACTGCTGTGTGTTCTTCTGTCTTCTCATTTTGCTTATCTTACTGTGTTTGGGGTCTCCTTTTTTGCAGGCTGCAGGTTCGTAGTTCCCGTTGTTTTTGGTGTCTGTCCCCACTGGCTAAAGTTGCTTCAGTGGGTTGTGTAGGCATCCTGGTGGAGGGGACTAGTGCCTGTGTTCTGGTGGATGAGGCTGGATCTTGTCTTTCTGGTGGGCAGGTCCATGTGTGGTGGTGTGTTTTGGGGTGTCTGTGGCCTTATTATGATTTTAGGCAGCCTCTCTGCTAATGGGTGGGATTGTGTTCCTGTCTTGCTAGTTGCTTGGCATAGGGTGTACAGCACTGTAGCTTGCTGGTCGTTGAGTGAAGCTGGGTGCTGGTGTTGAGATGGAGATCTCTGGGAGATTTTCGCCATTTGATATTACGTGGATCTGGGAGGTCTCTTGTGGACCAGTGTCCTGAAGTTGGCTCTCCCACCTCAGAGGCAGAGCACTGACTCCTGGCTGCAGCACCAAGAGCCTTTCATCCACACGGCTCAGAATAAAAGCTAGAAAAAGTAGGAAGAAAGAAAGAAAGAGGATAAAATAAAGTATGATAAAATAAAATAAAGTTATTAAAATAAAAATAAAAAATAATTATTAAGAAAAAAATTAAGTAAAAAAAACACAAAAAAACGGACAGACAGAACCCTAGGACAAATGGTGAAAGCAAAGCTGTACAGACAAAATCTCACACAGAAGCATACACATACACACAAAAAAGAGGAAAAGGGGAAAAAATAATATATCTTGCTCTCAGAGTCCACCTCCTCAGTTTGGGATGATTCACTGTCTATTCAGGTATTCCACCTATGCAGGGTACATCAAGTTGATTGTGGAGCTTTAATCCACTGCTTCTGAGGCTGCTGGGAGAGATTTCCCTTTCTCTTCTTTATTCACACAGCTCCCGGGGCTCAGCTTTGGAGTTGGCCCCGCCTCTGCATGTAGGTCGCTGGAGGGCGTCTGTTCTTCGCTCAGACAGGACGGGGTTAAAGGAGCCGCTGATTCGGGGGCTCTGGCTCACTCAGGCCAGGGGGAGG
>NW_006786660.1:2767-18948 GCF_000442215.2 Lipotes vexillifer
CTTTCTTTTAGCCACGGCTCGCGCCCGTTTCTGGAGTTCCTTTAGGCAGCGCTCTTAAAACCCCTCTCCTCGCGCACCAGGAAAGAAAGAGAGAAGAAAAAGTCTCTTGCCTCCTCAGCAGGTGCAGCCTTTTCCCCGGACTCCCTCCCGGCTAGCCGTGGCGCACTAACCCCTTCAGGCTGTGTTCACGCAGCCAACCCCAGTCCTCTCCCTGCGCTCCGACCCGAGCCTCAGCTCGCAGCCCCGCCCGACCCGGCGGGTGAGCACAGAAGCCTCTCGGGCTGGTGAGTGCCGGTCGGCGCCGATCCTCTGTGCGGGAATCTCTCCGCTCTGCCCTCCGCGCCCCTGTTGCTGTGCTCTCCTCCGCGGCTCCGAAGCTCCCCGCTCCGCCTCCCGCAGTCTCCGCCCGCGAAGGGGCTCCTAGTGTGTGGAGACCTTTCCTCCTTCACAGCTCCCTCCCACTGGTGCAGGTGCCGTCCCTATTCTTTTGTCTCTGTTTATTCTTTTTTCTTTTGCCCTCCCCAGGTACGTGGGGGAGTTTCTTGCCTTTTGGGAGGTCTGAGGTCTTCTGCCAGCGTTCAGTAGGTGTTCTGTAGGAGTTGTTCCACTTGTAGATGTATTTCTGGTGTATCTGTGGGGAGGAAGGTGCTCTCCATGTCTTACTCTTCTGCCATCTTCCCCCTCGTCCCCTCCTTCACACCCATGATTTGTTCTTTTTTCACAGGATTGTGTTGACAGTTTGACTTTTTATGGTTCCAGATACATTTTAGGATTATTTGTTCTAGTTCGGGGAAAATATCATGGGTATTTTGATAGGTATCACATTAAATCTGTAGATTGCTTTGGTAGTATAGCCATTTTAACAGTATTAATTCTTCCCATCCAAGAGCGTGGGATGTCTTTCCATTTCTTTGAATCATCTTCAGTTTCCTTTACTAATGTTTTGTAGTTCTCAGCATATAAGTCTTTCACCTCCTTGGTGAGGTTTATTCCTAAGTATTTTATTTGTTAGATGCCATTTAAAAAAGGATTGCTCGTTTACATTTCCTTTCTGATATTTCATTGTTAGTGTAAAGGAATGCAACCAGGTGCTTCCCTGGTGGCTCCATGGTTGAGAATCCACCTGCCAATACAGGGGGCATGGGTTTGAGCACTGGTGCAGGAAGATCTCACATGCCGTGGAGCAACTAGACCTATGTGCCACAACTACTTAGCCTGCACACTAGAGCCCGTGAGCCACAACTACTGAGCCCGTGAGCCACAACTACTGAGCCCATGTGCCACAACTACTTAAGCCTGTGTGCCTGGAGCCCGTGCTCCACAGCAAGAGAAGCCACTGCAATGAGAAGCCTGTGCACCACAACGAAGACTAACCCCCACTGGCCACAACTAGAGAAAGCCCGTGCACAGCAATGAAGACCCAATGCAGCCAAAATAAATTTTTTAAAAAAAGAAAAAGAAATACAACCAATTTATGTATGTTAATCTTGTACCCTGCTCCTTTGCTGAATTTATCAGTTCTAGTAGTTTTTGTGTGGAATTTTTAGGGTTTCCTTTATATATATTATCATGTTATCTTCATATAATGACAACTTTACCTCTTCCCTTCCAATTTGGTTAGATTTTATTTCTTTTTCTTGTCTGATTGTTGTGGCTAGGACTTCCAATACTGTGTTGAATAGAAGATGTGAGAGAGTGGGCATCCTTGTCTTGTTCCAGATTTTAGGGAGAAGGCTTTCAGCTTATGAACATTGAGTATTATATTTGCTGTGGGTTTGTCATCAATAGCTTTTATTATGTTGAGATATGTTTCCTCTATACCCACTTTGGTAAGTGTTTTTATCATGAATAGATGTTGAAGTTTTTCAAATGCTTTTTCGGCATCTATTGAGATAATCATTTGTTTTGTGTTTTTCCTTTGTTGATGGGGTGTATCATGTTGATTGATTTGCATATGTTGAAACAACTTGGTGACACTGGGGTGAATCAAATTTGGTCATGGTGTATGATTCTCTTATGTGTTGTCGGATTTGGTTTTCTAATATTCACTTGAGAATTTTTGCATCTATATTTGTCAAAGATACTGGCCTGCAATTTTCTTTTTTGGTAGTGTCTTTCTCTGTGTGTTTTTTTTTTTTTTGAAGTCTTTATTGAATTTGTTGCAATATTGCTTCTGTTTTATGTCCTGGTTTCTTGTTTGTGAGGCATGTGGGATCTTAGCTCCACCATCAGGGATTGAACCCGCCCCCCCTGCACTGGAAGGCGAAATCTTAACTGCTGGACCACCAGAAAAGTCTCCATCTGTTTTTTATTTGTTTGTTTGTTTGTTTTTAGTAAATTTATTTATTTATTTATTTTTGGATGCATTGGGTGTCCGTTGCTGTGCACGGGCTCTGTCTAGTTGTGGTGAGTGGGGGTTATTCTTCATTGTGGTGTGCAGGCTGTTCATTGCCATGGCTTCTTTTGTTGCAGAGCATGGGTTCTAGGTGCACAGGCTTCAGCAGTTGTGGCTATCAGGCTCAGTAGTTGTGGCACACAGCCTTAGTTGCTCCGCGGCATGTGGGATCTTCCCAGACTAGAGCTCAAACCTATGTCCCCTGCATTGGCAGACAGATTCTTGACCACTGTGCCACCAGGGAAGTCCCCCCCATCTGTTTTTGATATCAGGGTGATGGTGGCTTCATAGAATATCTTTGGAAGTATTCCTTACTCTTCGATCTTTTCGAAGAGTTTGAGAAGAATCAGTGTAAGTTCTGCTTTGTATATTTGGTAGAATTTGCCTGTGAAACCAGCTGATCCTGGACTTTTGTTGGTAGGGAGTTTTTTTTAAATTACAGATTCTATTTTGCTTTTAGTGATCAGTATGTTCAAGTTATCTATTTCTTCTTGATTCAGTTTTGTTCGGCTGTAAAAAAACAACATATATTTTTAGGTTATGTTAGCACCTAAATATTTACCATGTATTAGACCACAAAAGAGTGAAGAAAAAAATATTAAAATATTTTTTCAAATAGAAAAAGTATTGAAATATTTTTAAGAAATTGGGATAATAATACTAATTACAATAATGACAAATTGTTCTGAACTTAAAGACTACTTAATCTAAGATGCTTATTATATGCTTATTATAATCATATTATATGCTTATATATGGTTATATATTATATGATATTATATATGCTTATTATATGCTTACTGTTTTTAAATACATGGAATGTTTTCTCCTTTCTAATGTAATTCTTTTATTTTACCTATATATTGTGAAAGAAATTTAGTTGCACAGAACATAAAAAAATTATACTTTAATAGGAGATATTAATCCATTTACATTTACTATAGTACTGAAAATAGGTTTAGGGTTACCATGTTATTGAGTGCTCTTTTTTATTTATTTATTTTTAGAAAAGATTTAATTTGAGGGGGTATAAATTATTTATTTATTTATTATTTTTATCATCTTTATTGGACTATAATTGCTTTACAATCGTGTGTTAATTTCTGTTTTATAACGAAGTGAACAAGCTATACATATACGTATATCTGCATATCTCCTCCCTCTTGCATCTCCCTCCCACCCTCCTTCTAAGTGGTCACAAAGCACTGAGCTGATCTCCCTGTGCTATGCAGCTGTTTCTTACTAGCCATCTGTTTTACATTTGGTAGTATATATAAGTCCATGCCACTCTCTCACTTCATCCCAGCTTACCCTTCTCCTTCCCCATGTCCTCAAGTCCATTCTCTATGTCTGCATCTTTATTCCTGTCTTGCCCCTAGGTTCTTCCCAACCATTTTTTTTCTTTTTTATTAGATTCCATATATATGTGTTAGCATAGACTATTTGTTTCTCTGTTTCTGACTTACTTCACTCTGTATGACAGACTCTAGGTCCATCCACCTCACTACAGATAACTCAATTTCATTTCTTTTTATGGCTGAGTAATATTCCATTTTATATTGAAGATGTGCAACATCTTCTTTATCCATTCATCAGTTGATGGACACTTAGATTGCTTCCATGTCCTGGCTATTGCAAATAGAGCTGCAATGAACATTGTGGAACATGATTCTTTTTGAATTATGGTTTTCTTCAGGTATATGACCAGTAGTGGGATTGCTGTGTCATATGGTAGTGGTAGTTCTATTTTTAGGTTTTTAAGGAACCTCCATACTGTTCTCGATAGTGGCTGTATCAATTTTCACTCCCACCAATGGTGCAAGAGGGTTCCCTTTTCTCCACACCTCTGCAGCATTTATGTTTGTAGATTTTTTTGATGATGGCCCTTCTTACCTGTGTGCGGTGATACCTCATTGTAATTTTGATTTGCATTTCTCTAATGATCAGTGATGTTGAGCATTCTTTCATGTGTTTGTTGGCAATCTGTATATCTTCTTTGGAGAAATGTCTATTTAGGTCTTCTGCCCATTTATGGATTGGGTTGTTTGTTTTTTTTTGATATTGATCTGCATGGGCTGCTTGTAAAGTTTGGAGATTAATCCTTTGTCAGTTGCTTCATTGGCAAATATTTTCTCCCATTCTGAGGGTTCTCTTTTCATCTTGTTTACATTTTCCTTTGCTGTGCAAAAGCTTTTAAGTCTCATTAGGTCTCATTTGTTTATTTTTGTTTTTATTTCCATTTCTCTAGGAGGTGGGTCAAAAAGGATCTTGCTGTGATTGATGTCATAGAGTGTTCTGCCTATGTTTTCCTCAAAGACTTTTATAGTGTCTGGCCTTACATTTAGGTCTTAATCCATTTTGAGTTTATTCTTGTCTATGGTGTTAGGGAGTCTTCTAATTTCATTCTTCTACCTGTATCTGTCCAGTTTTCTCAGCACCACTTATTGAAGAGGCTGTGATTTCTCCATTGTATATTCTTGCCTCCTTTATCAAAAATAAGGTGACCATTTGTGTATGGGTTTATCTCTGGGCTTTCTCTCCTGTTCCATTGATCTATGTTTCTGTTCTTGTGCCAGTAACATACTGTCTTGACTACTGTAGCTTTGTAGTATTGTCTGAAGTCAGGGAGCCTGATTTCTCCAGCTCTGTTTTTCTTCTCAAGATTGCTTTGGCTGTTTGAGGTCTTTTGTGTTTCCATACAAATTGTGAAATTTTTTGTTCCAGTTCTCTGAAAAATGCCTTTGGTAGCTTGATAGGGATTGCATTGAATCTATAGATTGCTTTGGGTAGTATAGTCATTTCCACAATGTTGATTCTTCCAATCCAAGAACATAGTATATCTCTCTCTCTCTCTGTTTGTGTCATCTTTGATTTCTTTCATCAGTGTCTTATAGTTTGTTGAGTAAACATCTTTTGTCTCCTTAGGTAGGTTTATTCCTAGGTATTTTATTCTTTTTGTTGCAGTGGTAAATGGGAGTGTTTCCTTAATTTCTCTTTCATATTATTCATATTTAGTGTATAGGAGTGAAAGAGGTATCTATACATTAACTTTGTATCCTGCAACCTTACCAGATTCATTGATTAACTCTAGTAGGTTTCTGGTAGCATCTTTAGGATTCTCTATGTATAGTATCAAGTCATCTGCAAACAGTGAGAGCTTAACTCCTTCTTTTCCAATTTGGATTCCTTTTATTTCTTTTTCTCCTCTGATTGCTGTAGCTAAAAATTTCAAAAGTGTGTCGAATAACAGTGGTGAGAGTGGGCAACCTTGTCTTACTCCTGATCTTGGTGGAAATGGTTTCACTTTTTCACCATCGAGAACGATGTTGGCTGTGGGTTTGTCATATATGGCCTTTATTATGTTGAGGAAAGTTCCCTCTATGCCTACTTTCTGGAGGGTTTTTATCATAAATCGGTGTTTAATACTGTCAAAAGCATTTTCTGCATCTCTTGAGATGACCATATGGTTTTTATCCTTCAGTTTTGTTTTGTTTTGTTTTGTTTCTTTGTGTACGCGGGCCTCTCACTGTTGTGGCTTCTCCCGTTGCGGAGCACAGGCTCCGGACGCACAGGCTCAGTGGCCATGGCTCACGGGCCCAGCTGCCCCGCTGCACGCGGGATCTTCCCGGACCGGGGCACGAACCCGTGTCCCCTGCATCGGCAGGCGGACTCTCAACCACTGCAACACCAGGGAAGCCCAGAAAGGTTGCATTGTTTGAAGTCTATTTCGATTACCTACACCAAGACATTTTTTGAGGGCTGTTGTCATTTACAGCTCCCCAGGCATTGTGAATTTGAAGTGACTAAAAGGTCCAGTTTTAGAATTGTTGTTATGGGACACAGAAGGCGGCAGGATCTCTACTGTCCCTCTCTGGTTACTGACACAACCTTAGATGTGGGGAAAGTCCTGTTCCTGGGTTTTAAATTAGAGTAGAATGTGCCTGACCAATCTTGTACGGGCTTCTGTCCCATTCCTTTTTCCCCCTTACCCTTCATCCCCCGAACAAGTATAAACCCCTGCAAAATCACCTGTTGAGGGTGCTATCTTGTAGAGGGGGATGACCCTAACGAAGGAGTCGGGAGGTCGGAACCCAAACACCAGGATATGTTGAGACCAGGTGATTTTCCAAATGTCATCCAGCCCAGAGAGTCCACCATCCTTTGGGTGTCAGAGGGTTGGTTTAGTAGTATGAGGGCACACTTAGATCTGGAGACTGTGATCCCATGCAGAGGGGACCAGGTACTACATGTTCAAGGGGGGCGAATTAGCTGGCATATCCTCCCGAGGTCCTCAGGCCCACAGCAGTGCAGCCTTGGGACCAAATTGGGTCTGTGTCCAGGGTTGTGACCCTAGCACGTTAAATGAGACTAAACGAATTTAGTGATCATTTTTCTTTTCTATAATTCAATTTTAAATTTATAATGGAATGTAGTTGATTTACCATGTTGTGTTCGTTTTTGATATACACCAACATGATTCACTTATACAGAGATGACTATATATTCTTTCTGGAATTATTTTCCCATTGAGGTTACTAAAGGGTGTTGAGAAGAGTTCTAAGTGCTCTACAGCAGGTCCCTGTTGATTACAAGTTTTCTCTCTGTAAATATGTATATACTAACTCCAACCTCATGATTTATGCCTCCAACACACCTTTCCAGTTTGGTAACCATAAGTTTGTGTTCTAAGTCTGGGACTCTGTTTCTGTTTTGTAAGATATTGCTTTTGTATCAATTTTTAGATTCCACCAATAAGTAATATCATACGATATTTATCATTGTGTGATTTATGACACAGTATGAATGTATCTGTGTCCTTCCGAGTGACTGCAGATGGCTTTATTTCATTCATTTCAGGGTTGAGTAATATTCCATTGTACAATCTACCATAATTTCCTTATCCAGTCTTCCTGCCAAGGATATTTAGGTAGCTTCCAGGTAGAGGCTCTTGTAAACAGAACTGCATAAATTTTGGAGTGCCTGGGTCCTTTCAATTTGTTTTTTCCAAGATACAGGCCCAGGAGTGGAAGCGCCATGTGCTCTGAAGCTCTGTTTTTTAGATTTTTAAGGAATCACCACCCACTTCTCCAGAGTGGCTGTTAGCAATTTACATTCCCACCATCAGCTTGTCAGGTTCCCTTTTCTCCATGCCCTGTCCTGCATTTCAGGTTTTACACATTGTGATGTTGGCCATTCTGACTGGTGCAAAGTGATACCTCTTTGTAGTATTAATTTACATTGCCCACCTGTTTTGTTGTCCAAAAATGGAATAAGGGTTTTTCCTGAATATATTAAGGAATAACGCATACGGCCTTTTTGGCAAACTGCATCATTGGCGATGTTCAGCAGCTTTGCATGTGCTTTAATGACGAGTGCAAACTACCTCTTGAAATCCCTTTCCTGCAATTCTGCCTTGCTTACAAGGCCCTTACGAATACTTGGCTCAAGAAATGACTCCATTAGAGGTGTCAATTACAACCCTGCATGTTTGTGAATTGCAGTGCCCCTGAGCACCAGTTTTCAACTTGTTGTTTAGGGAAGCAGCCACAAAGGGGCAGATTTCTACAGACCCATTCCGGTTACTGGGGAACCTGAAGGATAGGGAAATTCTTCTTCCAGATTAGGAAACTAGAGTGGCATATGCCTGTGCAAACATCTAGGGCTTGTGTCTCATTCCATCCCCCCATTCCCCTTCACCACACGGAAGATTCCAAGCTGTGTAAAACCGGCTGTTGAGTGTGCTGCCTTCCCAAAGTGGGGGGACTCTAAGGAAAGGAGCTGGGGAACCCGAATACCAGGAGAAGTGGAGATGAGGTGACTTTTCCAAACTCTTCCTGAACAGACAATGTACCATCCTCTGGATGTGCCATGCATGTTTTAGCTGTAGGAAGGTTCCCCTGCACCTTGAGATATGGGACCCATGGAATGGGAGCCAGGCAGTATTACTCTAAAAGTGCTGCATTTGCTGTCCCATCCTCAGCAAGCCTCTCAGACCCACGAGTGTAGAGCCTTAGGTCCCATCCAGCTGTGTGTCTAGATGTGTTCAGTCCAGGTTACATCACAGCCCTTGAACAAATTTTGTAAGAATTTCTATCTCACTGTCTTTTTCTTGTTGTTGTTCTTGTTATTTAATTTTATAATGGGGTGTAGCTGATTTTCAATACTGTCTTTCTTCCTGCTCTACATCTATCCACTTGATTCACTTAAAGAGAGACATCAATAAATTCTTTTACAGATTCGTAGCAGTCTTATATATCCTTTTTCGGTGACTACAGTGTGCTGAGTCTAGCTCTTTGAGCTATTCAGTAGGTCCTATCGATTACCTATTTTGTTTACGGAACCTTATCTATGCTAATTACAACCTCCTGGTGATGCATCACCCCACCCCAACTTTCTCTTTTAGCAGCCATAAGTGTGTTTTTCTAAATGTGTGACTCTGTTTCTGTTTTTTAATTGAGTTCATGTGTAGCCATTTTTAGATACCATCTATAAGTGATACCTTATGAGAAGTCTCTATTTATGTCTGACTTATGTCACTTAGAATGATCGTACCTCAGTCTCCACGAGTTGCTGCAACTGGCCTTACTTCATTGATTTAACTACTCAGGAATATTCCATTGTACATAAGTACCACATCTTCTTTATCCATTTTTTCCTTCCAAGGACATATAAGTGGTACCCAAGCTGAGGTATTTCTAAACAGAGCAGCACTAAACATAAGGTGCCTGTGTCCTGTCGATTTTTGGTTTTCCCAAGATATACGCCCAAGAGTGGAAGTGTCCTATGCTATGTAGCTCTGTGTTTTAGATGTTTCAGGAAACACCATACACTTCTCGAGAGGGGTTCTTGGCAATTTACATCCCACCCATCAGCATAACAAGGCTCCCTGTTGTCCATGGCCTGTCCTGCATTTCTGGGTTTTACAATTTTTTAGGATGGCCCTTTTCACTGGTGAGAAGTGAGACTTCTTTGTAGTGCTGATTTGCATTGCCCACTTGCTTGCTAGGCCAAAAAGGGCGTATGTGTTTTTTCCTGAGTATATTCAGGAAAAAACACATACTCCCTTTTTGGCCAACTGCATCATTGTCGAAATTCTGCTGCTTTTCATGTGCTTTAAAGGTGACTCCTATCTACCTGTTGAAATCTGTTTCTTGCAATTCTGCCTTGCTTTCAAATCCTCTTCGTTGCCTTACCTCAATATATTTTTGGACGAGAGTTATCATTTGTAACTCTGCAGGTTTGTGAATTGCAGTGCCCCTGAGCTCCATTTTTCAACTCGCTTTCTTGTGAGCTGGCCTCAGAACCACAGGATTGCTTCAGGCACTATGGTTGGGGGTGTGGGGCAGGCTGAGCCTTTGGTTAATTCTTCTTCCTAGTGGGAAATTAGAGTGAGATGTGCCTGTCCAAACAGCTACAGCTGTTCTCTCACTGGCTCCCCCTATTCCCGTCCATCCTCCGCACAAATTGCAAACTGTGCAAAATAGGAGGTTAAAGGTGCTGATTCTCCAGTTGGGGAGATTGTTACTAAAGCAGCTCGAAAGGCGAACCCGAGCACCAAGAAATGAAAAATGAGGTGCGTTTTAGAAACCTTTCCTGATCACACGATGTACCATCCTCTGGGTTTCCCATGCATGTTTTAGCTGTAGGAAGATTCCTTTAAACCTGCAGAGTTGGGACCCATGGAATGGGTAGCATGCAATATTGCTTGAAAGGGTCTGCATTTGCTCACCCAACCTCACCAAGCCTCTCAGCCCCATGTGTCCGGCCTTATGTCTCATCCAGCTGTGAGTGTAGATGTGGTCAATCCAGGTTGCATCACAGCCTCTGAACGAATTTTGTAAGAATTTCTCTCTCTTTCACTGTCTTTGTGTTTTGTTTTTGAAATTTATTTTTATAATGGGGCTTAGCTGATTTTCACTACTGTGTTTATGCCGCTCTACACACACTTGATTCACTTACAGAGGCATATCAATACATAAGTTTTAAGATTCTTACTACTAAGATATATTCTTCTGCGGTGACTAGGGGGTGTTCGGTCCAGTTCCTTGAGCAAGGAGTAGGTCTTGTCTATTACATATTTGGTTTATGGAACGGTATCTGTGCTAATTTCAAACTCTGGTTTTATGCATCACCCCACCTCACCTTTCCCCTTAAGCAGGCATAAGTGTGTTTTCTAAATGTGTGACATTGTTCTGTTTTGTAATTCAGTTGATGTGTGGCCATGTTTACATTCCCTGTATAAGTGATATCTTATGGTAAGTTTCTTTTTCTGTGTGACTTATTTTACTTAGAATCATCGTACCTAAATCCACTCATTATGCTGCTACTAGCCTCAAGACATTGATTTCATGGCTGAGTGATAGTCCATTGTACATAAGTACCACAAGGTCTTTATCCATTTTTCTCTTTCCTGGGATATTTAAGATGTACCGGAGTCGAGGTTCTTGTAAACAGAGCAGCCCTAAATTTGGGGGTGGCTGTGTCTTGTTGATTTTTAGTTTTCCCAAGAGATACGACCATGAGTGGAAGTGCCCTATGCTCTGTAACTCTGTTTTCTAGATGTTTTAGGAAACACTATACACTTCTCCAGAGTGGCTGTTGGCAATTTACATCCTGCCCATCAGCTTAACAAGGTTCCCTGTTCTCCATGGCCTGTCCTGCCTTTCTGGTTTTTACACTTTTTTCGGATGGCCCTTTTGACCCATGGGAAGTGAGAGTTCTTTGTAGTGCGGATTTGCATTGCCTGCTTTCTTGGTTGGCCAAAAAGGGCGTATGCGTTTTTTCCTGACTATATTCGGAAAAAAGGCATACGCCCTTTTTGGCCAACTGCATCATTGTCGAAATTCTGCCTCTTTACATGTGCTTTAAAGGCGACTCCAATCTACCTCTTGAAATCTGTTTCCTGCAATTCTGCCTTGCTTTCAAATCCTCTTCGTTGCCTTACCTCGATATATTTTTGGACAATAGCTGTCCTTTATAACTCTGCAGTTTTGTGAATTTCAGTGCCCCTGAGCTCCATTTTTCAACTCGCTTTTTTGTGAACTGGCCGCCAAACCGCAGGATTGCTTCAGGCCCTATTCTGGTTCCGGGGCGGCAGGCTGAGCCTTTGGTTAATTCTTCTTCCTGATGGGAAATTAGAGTGAGATGTGCCTGTCCAAACAGCTACAGCTGTTCTCTCACTGGCTCCCCCTCTTCCCGTCCATCCTCCGCACAAATTGCAAACTATGCAAAACAGGAGGTTAAAGGCGTTGATTCTCCAAGTTGGGGAGATTGTTAGTAAAGCAGCTGGAATGGTGAACCCGAGCACCAGGAGATGAAAAATGAGGTGGGTTTTAGAAACCTTTCCCGATCACATGGTGTACCATCCTCTGGGTTTCCCATGCATGTTTTCGATGAAGAAGATTCCCTTAAACCAGGAGAGTTGGGACCCATGGAATGGGTAGCACGCAGTATTGCTTTAAAGGGTCTGCATTTGCTCACCCAACCTCACCAAGCCTCTCAGCCCCATGTGTCCGGCCTTATGTCTCATCCAGCTGTGGGTGTAGATGTGGTCAATCCAGGTTGCATCACAGCCCCTGAACGAATTTTGTAAGAATTTCTCTTTCTTTCAGTCTTTGTGTTTTGTTTTTGAAATTTATTTTTATAATGGGGTTTAGCTGATTTTCACTGCTGTGTTTATGCCGTTCTACACACACTTGATTCACTTACAGAGACATATCAATACATAAGTTTTAAGATTCTTACTAGTCAGATATAGTCTTTTGCGGTGACTAGGGGGGTTGAGTCCAGTTCCTTGAGCAAGGAGTAGGTCTTGTCTACTACATATTTGGTTTATGGAACGGTATCTGTGCTAATTTCAAACTCCGGTTTTATGCATCACCCCACCTCACCTTTCCCCTTAAGCAGGCATAAGTGTGTTTTCTAAATGTGTGACATTGTTCTGTTTTGTAATTCAGTTGATGTGTGGCCATGTTTACATTCCCTGTATAAGTGATATCTTATAAGTTTCTTTTTCTGTGTGACTTATTTTACTTAGAATCATCGTACCTAAATCCACTCATTATGCTGCTACTAGCCTTATGACATTGATTTCATGGCTGAGTGATATTCGATTGTACATAATTACCACAATTTCTTTATCCATTTTTCTCTTCCCTGGAATATTTAAGGTGTACGGAAGTCGAGGTTCTTGTAAACAGAGCAGCCCTAAATTTTGGGGTGGCTGTGTCTTGCTGATTTTTAGTTTTCCCAAGAGATACGCCCATGAGTGGAAGTGCCCTATGCTCTGTAGCTCTGTTTTTAGATATTTTAGGAAACACCATACACTTCTCCAGAGTGGCTGTTGGCAATTTACATCCTGCCCATCAGCGTGCAGAAAGAAGTAGCTGTCCATATACACAATGGAATATTAGCCATGGAAAGAATGAAACAGTGCCGTTTGCACCACCACAGAAGGACCTAGACATAATCATCTCACTTGAAGTAAGAAAGAAACCAAGAGACAGATATCCTATGACATCACTTATAGGTGTTACCAGAAATTGATACCCACGAACATATTTCCAAGAGAAGGACATGCATGGATTAAGATAACAAAATTATTTTTAACCAAATATACAGAGGTAAGGAATGAATGAATTAGGATATGGGAGTTAACAGACATGTACTAACACATGAAATATATAATCACAAAATGCCTTTGTAATACCGAGAGAGGTCTACTAAACTCTCAGTAATAACCTACAGGGAAAGGAACCAAAGGTGAATAGATAGATACGTAGATGATATATTTTTGGACAATAGCTGTCCTTTATAACTCTGCAGTTTTGTGAATTTCAGTGCCCCTGAGCTCCATTTTTCAACTCGCTTTTTTGTGAACTGGCCGCCAAACCGCAGGATTGCTTCAGGCCCTATTCTGGTTCCGGGGCGGCAGGCTGAGCCTTTGGTTAATTCTTCTTCCTGATGGGAAATTAGAGTGAGATGTGCCTGTCCAAACAGCTACAGCTGTTCTCTCACTGGCTCCCCCTCTTCCCGTCCATCCTCCGCACAAATTGCAAACTATGCAAAACAGGAGGTTAAAGGCGTTGATTCTCCAAGTTGGGGAGATTGTTAGTAAAGCAGCTGGAATGGTGAACCCGAGCACCAGGAGATGAAAAATGAGGTGGGTTTTAGAAACCTTTCCCGATCACATGGTGTACCATCCTCTGGGTTTCCCATGCATGTTTTCGATGAAGAAGATTCCCTTAAACCAGGAGAGTTGGGACCCATGGAATGGGTAGCACGCAGTATTGCTTTAAAGGGTCTGCATTTGCTCACCCAACCTCACCAAGCCTCTCAGCCCCATGTGTCCGGCCTTATGTCTCATCCAGCTGTGGGTGTAGATGTGGTCAATCCAGGTTGCATCACAGCCCCTGAACGAATTTTGTAAGAATTTCTCTTTCTTTCAGTCTTTGTGTTTTGTTTTTGAAATTTATTTTTATAATGGGGTTTAGCTGATTTTCACTGCTGTGTTTATGCCGTTCTACACACACTTGATTCACTTACAGAGACATATCAATACATAAGTTTTAAGATTCTTACTAGTCAGATATAGTCTTTTGCGGTGACTAGGGGGGTTGAGTCCAGTTCCTTGAGCAAGGAGTAGGTCTTGTCTACTACATATTTGGTTTATGGAACGGTATCTGTGCTAATTTCAAACTCCGGTTTTATGCATCACCCCACCTCACCTTTCCCCTTAAGCAGGCATAAGTGTGTTTTCTAAATGTGTGACATTGTTCTGTTTTGTAATTCAGTTGATGTGTGGCCATGTTTACATTCCCTGTATAAGTGATATCTTATAAGTTTCTTTTTCTGTGTGACTTATTTTACTTAGAATCATCGTACCTAAATCCACTCATTATGCTGCTACTAGCCTTATGACATTGATTTCATGGCTGAGTGATATTCGATTGTACATAATTACCACAATTTCTTTATCCATTTTTCTCTTCCCTGGAATATTTAAGGTGTACGGAAGTCGAGGTTCTTGTAAACAGAGCAGCCCTAAATTTTGGGGTGGCTGTGTCTTGCTGATTTTTAGTTTTCCCAAGAGATACGCCCATGAGTGGAAGTGCCCTATGCTCTGTAGCTCTGTTTTTAGATATTTTAGGAAACACCATACACTTCTCCAGAGTGGCTGTTGGCAATTTACATCCTGCCCATCAGCGTGCAGAAAGAAGTAGCTGTCCATATACACAATGGAATATTAGCCATGGAAAGAATGAAACAGTGCCGTTTGCACCACCACAGAAGGACCTAGACATAATCATCTCACTTGAAGTAAGAAAGAAACCAAGAGACAGATATCCTATGACATCACTTATAGGTGTTACCAGAAATTGATACCCACGAACATATTTCCAAGAGAAGGACATGCATGGATTAAGATAACAAAATTATTTTTAACCAAATATACAGAGGTAAGGAATGAATGAATTAGGATATGGGAGTTAACAGACATGTACTAACACATGAAATATATAATCACAAAATGCCTTTGTAATACCGAGAGAGGTCTACTAAACTCTCAGTAATAACCTACAGGGAAAGGAACCAAAGGTGAATAGATAGATACGTAGATATAATGAACCAGATTCTGTAAATGTAGAAGAAACACAACATTTTAATCAAATTTGCTCTGATAATTAATAAAAATTAAATTTGTACAACAAACTAGAGATACGGAGATATTAGCTCTTCGGGTGTGCCCTGGCACATTCCACTCTAATTTGCAGCCTACTAACACGATTTCCAGGAAGGCTCTACTGCCCAAAAACCGAGTTGGAAATGTGGAAATGCTGCCGCCTTGTGGCAGTTTCCCGCAAGAGCGGCTTTAAGCCCACAGCTAATGGTCACTTAACAACAAGGACTCAGGGCTGTAAAGGACACCTGCCCTCAAAAAAATGTCCTGAGGTAGGGAATAGCCAAAAAAATTCAAAACAGGCAAAATTTTCAAGAAGATAGTACGAAGAGGTAAGTTTGACTCACTCTCTGTTAAAATAAAGGAAAATAGATAAAAGCTCAAACTCAGGAATTATTAGACTCATGCAAATCTAATGTACAAAAAGGTTTCAACTCACACTAGTAGACTGACCGTCAGCAAAAAGTCTACAAACAATAAATGCTGAAGGGGTTTTAGAGAATTGTGTACACTCTACCTTCTGGTGAGATATAAAGTGGTAACAGCCAGTAATGAGAACAGAAAGGAGCTGCGTTTAAAAGTAAAAATTGAGGTACCATTGAATCCAGCAGGCGCACCACTGGGCCTCTCACCTGAGAAGACCAGAATCCAGAAGACACAGGCTGCAAAAGCTGCACTGTAGCCTTATTCACAATAGCCAAGACGGTGAAGCAACCTAAATGTCCATCTACAGGTGAATGGATAAAGAAGTGGTCCACGTACACAGTGGAATATTAGCCATGGAAAATAATGAAACACTGCTCTTTGAGGCATGATAAATGAGACTAGAGATAATCACGGGACATGAGGTAAGTCGGAAAGCAAAAGACCTATATCCTATGATGTCACTTATAGGCGTTATCTAATAACTGACACAAATGAACGTATTTCCACAGAGAAGGACACGCACAGATTTAGAAAAAAACTATGATTATCTAAAAGGAAAGGTGGGCAGAATGGATAAATTAAGATTAGCGTTATCATACGTATACAAATACATATTACATACATATATCAAAAAGACCGACCATATAGCAAGGGAGGTCTATGGAACACTCTGTAATATTT
>NW_006786661.1:0-440 GCF_000442215.2 Lipotes vexillifer
GATCTTTTGGTTATTTAGTAGTATATTGTTTAGCCTCCATGTGTTTGTATTTTTTACAGATTTATTCCTGTAATTGATATCTAGTCTCATAGCGTTTTTGTCAGAAAAGATATTTGATATGATTTCAATTTTCTTAAATTTACAAAGGCTTGATTTGTGACCCAAGATATGATGTATGCTGGAGAATGTTCCATGATCACTTAAGAAGAAAGTGTGTTGTTTTTGCATGGAATGTCCTATAAATATCAATTAAATCCATCTTGTTTAATGTATCATTTAAAGCTTGTATTTCCTTATTTATTTTCCTTTTGGAAGATCTGTCCATTGGTGAAAGTTTGGGGTTAAAATCTGCTACTCTGCTTGTGTTACTGTTGATATCCCCTTTTATGGCTGTTAGCATTTGCCTTATGTATTGAGGTTCTCCTATGTTGGGTGAATAA
>NW_006786662.1:0-93831 GCF_000442215.2 Lipotes vexillifer
ATTGGCCAGTAGTTTTCTTTCTTTGTGACATCTTTGTCTGGTTTTGGTATCAGGGTGATGGTGTCTCCTAGAATGAGTATGGAAGTATTCTTCCCTCTCTGTATTTTGGAAGAGTTTGAGAAGGATATGTGTTAGCTCTTCTCAAAATGTTTGATACAATTTGCCTGTGAAGCCATCTGGTCCTGGGCATTTGCCTGTTGGAAGAGTTTTAATCACAGTATCAATTTCAGTGCCTGTGATTGGTCTGTTTATATTTTCTATTTCTTCCTGGTTCAGTCTCGGAGAGTTGTGGTTTTCTAAGAATGTGTCCATGTCTTCCTGGTTGTCCATTTCAATGGCATATTGTTGCTTGTAGTAATCTCTCATGATCCTTTGTATTTCTGCAGTGTCAGTTGTTACTTCTCCTTTTTCATTTCTAATTCTATTGAGTTGAGTCTTCTCCTTTTCTTTCTTGATGAGTCTGGCTAATGTTTTATCAGTTTTGTTTATCTTCTCAAAGAACCAGCTTTCAGTTTTATTGATCTTAGCTATTGTTTCCTTCATTTCTTTTTCACTTATTTAGGATCTGATCTTCATGATTTCTTTCCTTCAGCTAACTTTGGGGTTTTTGTTCTTCTTTCTCTAATTGCTTTAGGTGTAAGGTTAAGTTGTTTATTTGAGATGTTTCTTGCTTCTTGCGGTAGGATTGTATTGCTATAAACTTCCCTCTTAGAACTACTTTTGCTTCATCCCATAGGTTTTGGGTCGTAGTGTTTTCATTGTCATTTGTTTCTAGGTATTTTTGGATTTTCTCTTTGATTTCTTCAGTGATCTCTTGGTTATTCAGTAGCATATTGTTTAGCCTCCATGTGTTTGTTTCTTTTACAGTTTTTTTCCTGTAATTGCTATCTAGTCTTATAGTGTTGTGGGCAGAAAAGATACTTGGTACAACTTCCATTTTCTTAAATTTACCAGTGTTTGATTTGTGACCCAAGATATGCTCTATCCTGGAGAATGTTCTATGATCACTTGAGAAGAAAGTGTATTCTGTTTCCATCTTGTTTAATGTGTCATTTAAAGCTTGTGTTTCCTTATTTATCTTCATTTTGCATGATCTGTCCATTGGTGAAAGTGGGCTGTTAAAGTCCCCTACTATGATTGTGTTACTGCCAATCTCCCCTTTTATGGTTGTTAGCATTTGCTTTATGTATTGAGGTGTTCCTATGTTGGGTGCAAAAATATTTACAATGGTTGTATCTTCTTCTTGGATTGATCCCTTGATCGTGAGGTAGTGTCCTTTTTGGTCTCTTGTAATAGTCTTTACCTTAAAGTCTATTTTGTCTGATATGAGAATTGCTACTCCACCTTTCTTTTGATTTCCATTTGCATGGAATATCGTTTTTCATCCCCTCACTTTCAGTCTGTATGTGTCCCTAGGTCTGAAGTGGGTGTCTTGTAGACAGCATATATATGGGTGTTGTTTTTGTATCCATTCAACCAGTCTATGTCTTTTGCTTGAAGCATTTAATCCATTTACATTTAAGGTAATTATCGATATGTATGTTCCTATTACCATTTTCTTAATTGTTTTGGGTTTGTTATTGCAGGTCTTTTCCTTCACTTGTGTTTCCTGCCATAGAAGTGCCTTTAGCATTTGTTGTAAAGCCGGTTTGGGGGTGCTGCATTCTCTTTGTTTTTGCTTGTCTGTAAAGGTTTTAATTTCTCTGTCAAATCTGAATGAGATCCTTGCTGTGTAGAGTAATCTTGGTTGTAGGTTTTTCCCTTTCATCACTTTAAATATGTCTTGCCACTCCCTTCTGGCCTGCAGGGATTCGCTGAAAGGTCAGTTGTTAACCTTATAGGGGTTCCCTTGTATGTTATTTGTTGTTTTCCCCTTGCTGCTTTTACTATTTTTTCTTTGTATTTAATTTTTGATAGTTTTATTAATATGTGTCTTGGGCGTGTTTCTCCTTGTATTTATCCTGTATGGGACTCTCTGTGCTTCCTAGGCTTGATCAACTATTTCCTTTCCCATATTAGGGAAGTTTTCAACCATAATCTTTGCAAATATTTTCTCAGTTCCTTTCTTTTTTTCTTCTTCTTCTGGCATCCCTATAATTCGAATGTTGGTGTGTTTAATGTTGTCCTAGAGGTCTCTGAGACTGTCTTTAATTCTTTTCATTCTTTTTTCTTTATTCTTCCCTGCAGTAATTATTTCCACTATTTTATCTTTCAGGTCACTTATCCGTTCTTCTGCCTCAGTTATTCTGCTATTGATTCCTTCTAGAGAATTTTTAATTTCATTTATTGTGTTGTTCATAATTGTTTGTTTGCTCTTTAGTTCTTCCAGGTCCTTATTATGTGTTTCTTATATTTTCTGCATTCTGTTTCCAAGATTTTGTATCATCTTTACTATCATTACTCTGAATTCTTTTTCAGGTAGAATGCTTATTTCCCCCTCATTTATTTGGTCTGGTGTGTTTTTACTTCGCCCCTTCATCTGCTGTGTGTTTCTCTGTCTTTTCATTTTGCTTAACTTACTGTGTTTGGGGTCTCCTTTTTGCAGGCTGCAGGTTTGTAGTTCCCGTGTTTTTTGGTGTCTGCCCCCAGTGGCTAAGTTTGGTTCAGTGGACTGTGTAGGTTTCCTGGTGTAGGGGAGTAATGCCTGTGTTCTGGCGAATGAGGCTGGATCTTGTCTTTCTGGTGGGCAGGTTTGCATCCGGTGGTGTGTTTTGGGGTATCTGTGACCTTATTATGATTTTAGTCAGCCTCTCTGTTTGTGTTCTTGTCTTGCTTGTTGTTTGGAATAGTGTGTCTAGCACTGCAGCTTGCTGCTCGTTGAGTGGAGCTGGGTCTTAGCATTGAGATGGAGATCTCTGAGAGAGCTTTTGCCGTTTGATATTACGTGGAGCTGGGAGGTCTCTGGTGGACCAATGTGGTGAACTCGGCTCTCCCACCTCAGAGGCACTGGCCTGACACCCGGCCAGAGCACCAAGACCCTGTCAGCCACACAGCTCAGAAGGAAAGGGAGAAAGGAAGGAAGGAAGGGAGAGAGGGAGGGAGGAAGGAAGGAAGGAAATAAAATAAAGTTATTAAAATAAAAAATAATTATTAAAAATTTTTAAAAAAGGACCGAAAGAAGGAGGAGAGCAACCAAATCAGAAAACAAACCCACCGATGATAACAATTGCTAAAAACTATACTAAAAAAAAAAGAAAGAAAAGAAAAAATGGACAGATAGAACCCTAGGACAAATGGTAAAAGGAAACCTATACAGACAAAATCACCCAAAGAAGCATACACATACACACTCACAAAAAGAGAAAAAGGAAAAAATATATATATATTGTTGCTCCCAAAGTCCACCACCTCAATTTTGGGATGATTCATTGTCTTCAGGTGTTCCGCAGATGCAGGGTACATACATAAGTTGATTGTGGAGATTTAATCCGCTGCTCCTGCGTCTGCTGGGAGAGAGTTCCCTTTCTCTTTGTTCGCACAGCTCCTGGCGCTCAGTTTGGGATTTGGCCCCGCCTCTGCATGTAGGTCGCCTGAGGGTGTCTGTTCTTCGCTCAGACAGAAGGAGCAGCTGATTCGGGGGCTCTGGCACACTCAGGCCGGGGGGAGGGAGGGGTACTGATGTGGGGCGAGCCTGCTGCGGCAGAAGCCGGCGTGACGTTGCACCAGCCTGAGCCTCACTGTGCATTCTCTTGGGAACTTCCCTGGATTACAGGACCCTGGCAGTGGCGGGCTGCACAGGCTCCCGGGAGGGGAGGTGTGGATAGTGACCTGTGCTCGCACACAGGCTTCTTGGTGGCTGCAGCAGCAGCCTTAGCGTCTCATGCCCGTCTCTGGGGTCCGCGCTTTTAGCCGCGGCTCGCGCCCGTCTCTGGAGCTCCTTTAAGCGGCGCCCCCAACCCCCTCTCCTTGCGGACCCTGAAATAATGGTCTCTTGCCTCTTAGGCATGTCCAGAGTTTTTCCCGGCCTCCCTCCTGGCTAGCTGTGGCGGCACTAGCCCCCTTAGGCTGTGTTCACGCAGCCAACCCCAGTCAGAATCCCAAGCCTCAGCTCCCAGCCCCGCCCACCCCGGCGGGTGAGCAGACAAGCCTCTCGGGCTGGTGAGTACTGCTCGGCACCGATCCTCTGTGCAGGAATCTCTCTGCTTTGCCCTCCGCACCCCTGTTGCTGCACTTTCCTCTGTGGCTCTGAAGGTTTCCTTGCCACCCCCCACTTCTGCCAGTGAAGGGGCTTCTTAATGTGTGGAAACTTTTCCCGCTTCACAGCTCCCTCCCCGAGGTACAGGTACCATCTGTATTCTTTTGTCTCTGTTTTTTCTTTTGCCCTTCCCAGGTACGTGGGGAATTTCTTGCTTTTTGGGAAGTCTGAGGTCTTCTGCCAGCGTTCAGTAGGTGTTCTGTAGGAGTTGTTCCCCATGTATATGTATTTTTGATGTATTTTTGGGGAGGAAGGTGATCACCATGTCTTACTCTTCTGCCGTCTTGAAGGCCTCCCTTCATAATCTTTAGGAGGAATCTCTCTCTCTCTCTCTCGCTCTCTCTCTCGCTCTCCGTCTCTCTCATTATTTATTTATTTGTTTAGGATAATGAGAGCTAAGAGAAAGTTGCTTGGATCTAAGTTTATTCTCATGGTGTTTTAAGTTTTATTCTCCGGTGCTTCATAAAATGCTTTATTTCTGAACAAAAACTACCATCACTACTTACAACACAAACAGGACTATCATTAATAAGCCCAATTGTGTCGAAAAATTAAGATACTCATAAGGAAAGAAATCCTGTGCTGTTTCTCAACTATCCATCTCTGTTAAGAGGAAATATTTTCTATTGAGGATGTGTTTGGGTAGAGACATAAAAGTTTAGGAAGAAAGCATCGTAAAGATTGCCAGACTAAACAGAGTAGTAAATGTTGTAGGTAATATTGAAGGTAATATTGAAGACTCATTTATTATACTCTGTTGTAGGATTTTTTTCCTAGCAGTAATCACTAGCATGCTATAAGCATATAGACAGGCTTTGTATTTATTCAGAGATTTTTTTTTTATTCCAGGATATGAAAAAGAAAAAGGATATTGGTATTTAGAAGATCTGAAAGACAACAGTTCAAAGAATGGGGCTTGCACTTGAAGAAAAGTAAGCTTTGACAGACGACAGTACTGGTAAGGAAGAAAATAGAAGAGTCTATAGATTAAATAGCCTGAGAAAATATAGGAGTAAAAAGTAGTAAAACTCAGTGGAATAAGCATCAAAGAAGCAAAGAAGCAGGGGTTTTATTAAAGGAAAAGCTATTTCCTTGAAGCTGCTTCAGGGTTGAGGTGAGATAATGTGTGTGCTATAGGAAATGGTTACTCTCAAAGGATACTGTACTGGAGGCTAAGGGCAGGAGATAGCAAGATTATCAATCATGGAATGATTGGAGTTTCAGAGGACGCAATGGGAAAATTTGAAAGAGGGGGGGAAGTGTCAATTTAAGTCACTGGAGAAGAAGCTTACAGTATTATGTGTCTATAGATAATCAATCAAGGTTTATATAATATTATCATTTTAGGTATGAAGTTAGGGGAATGGTATAAGCCTCATGGTGAACGTTATTGACTGATGAGAGGCTAGATATTAAATCACATTGGTCCCTGGTGTCACACTGAATGCTGAGAACTAAGTAAATGCCTTCTCCACAGGTCTGATGGCTGTGGCGCGGTCAGAATAAGTCATCACACCAGGTGGCTGAAAGCAAATAATAGAGTTCATCTGGCACTTGTTGCTTTCCCATAGAGCCCTTGAAGTGGGCACAGTGATAGGCAGAGAAGCCTGGGCTGGCACATCAGGATTTGCAGCTTGTGTCAAATCGTATCACGTTTTGCATGTGGCTTTCTCTGCTTTTCAGTGCTCTAGGACATTTTCCTTGGAGTAGAATGTCCAAGGATCAAATTTTTTTTCCAAAATGTGTTAGAATGGTGATAAAGTATTTCTGACAGTTGTATTTTTTACTTTCAAGAGTTTGGATTTGGAAAAATAAAGAACTTATTTCTGTGGTTCTTTATTTGTCACATTATAATGAGTGAAAAAGGGAAAGGAAGTGAGTAGTGGCAAAGTTGACCTCTTTTGCTTGGTTAAGCAACCAAACTCATGTAATAAAGACTTATTTCCTTAATTTAATTTAACTTTCATTAATACTAATATATTATGCCTTGGTGTTTATATCTTTCTACAAAATGCATGCAGATTGTTTATATATATGGACTAAATTTGAAAGCATTAGGACCTCTGGCTCCTCTAGGTACCCAGTGGTTGACAGAATTATTTCTGAAAATTTAAACAGCAGAACCAGAGAAGACATTGTAAAATCTTCTGAGATTGAGAAGGAGATTATTTCACCATTTGACAATGTCTTAAGGATAGTTACATAAGAGGATTTCTAGAGAATTTCTTTTGTAACCATAATTTAAAATGAAAGTTCCCAAGGCACAATTCTGGGAAATTATATTAATAGCAGCTATTTGTTTGATAACTTAATTGACAACTTTTCATTGACCAATTCTAAAGTGACTTCTTCAGATTATATGGGAATTGACTTATTTAATTTCCACACTTACCCCATGTTTACTAAACCTCTTTTGAAGTGATGAGATTCTGAACTTACAAAGGCTAAGCTGAAAGTATATAGCTCTTATTCTATGAGTACTGTTTAGCTGTGCATATAACTTTGTTATTATTCTTTTTCTACCAGACTATATGATTAACAGATTCAACTAGGTATATCTCTCCTATGCTTAGGTTAAAGTGAGACTCACCCATATCTCAAATTATTGATTTAAAAGGATTTATCAGAAGCCATAAACAAGAAAAGATAAGGGAGAAAACACACAAAATGACTCCTTTTCTGGCTTCTCACCCCACTCACCTTTCCATTGTAAACATAAAATTTCCTTTCTTACTCCTATAATTCCTATGCTTAAAATCGTTCCACTACCCCCAATTTCCAGGATTATCACTCTAGTGCAGTGTTTTTGAAACTGAGATAATGGATTAGAGGATCATAACCCATTAGTGGGGGTGTGAAATCAATAGCCCGGAGATGGAAACAACCTAAGTGCCCATCGTCGGATGAATAGATAAAGAAGATGTGGCACATATATACAATGGAATATTACTCAGCCATAAAAAGAAACGAAATTGAGCTATTTGTAATGAGGTGGATAGATCTAGAGTCTGTCATACAGAGTGAAGTAAGTCAGAAAGAGAAGGACAAATACCGTATGCTAACACATATATATGGAATTTAAGAAAAAAGAAATGTTATGAAGAACCTAGGGGTAAAACAGGAATAAAGACAGAGACCTACTGGAGAACAGACTTGAGGATATGGGGAGGGGGAAGGGTGAAGTGTGTTAGGGCAAGAGAGAGACATGGACATATATATACTAACAAACGTAAGGTAGATAGCCAGTGGGAAGCAGCCGCATGGCACAGGGAAACCGGTCGGTTCTTTGTGGCTGTCTGGAGGGGTGGGATAGGGAGGGTGGGAGGGAGGGAGACAAAGAGGGAAGAGATATGGGAACATATATATATGTATAACTGACTCACTCTGTTATAAAGCAGAAACTAACACACCATTGTAAAGCAACTATACCCCAATAAAGATGTTAAAAAAAAAATTGAATAAAATAGGATTGAAAATATGAGTGCATCAAACACAATAGGGATATGTATGATTTCATGAAACTTTAGTTTCTGTAATTATTATGAGTGTGTGTCTATGTGTTCATATGTGTGTGTGTCTGAGTTATAGGCTGTTTTGCAGTGTAGGTTGTATTTGTAATTCTGGTGCATGTTCAAAAACATTTGAAAGCAATATCCTAGAAAACAGATACTTGTCTTTCAGGACATGATTTTTACAAAACCATGACGATGAAGCTTTGTGTGCTACCGGTCACTTTGCTGGAAAGAACTGATTGCACTATTTAGCACCACATTGTAGCCTGTAATGCCATGTTGCCTTTATTTCTATGCCTGCATTTCTTTGATGAGCTGTATTGTATACTTTGATAAAACAAACTGACTTGTTAATTCATCTTCATTTGTCCGGTATATAACAGACACTTAGCTCATGTGTTTGAATAATTGTATAAACCGGTATGTAATTAATTAAAACATGTTCAATTTTGAATAAATTATTACTTCTTTAAATAGATACAATTCATAACTTAAAGTCAAATAGAATTCTGCAGTTATAATCTAAGCTTTATTTATTTTGGACATAGAAAGCATGTTTCATGACATTTTTTTTTTCTTAAATTCCATATATATGTGTTAGCATACGGTATTTGTCCTTCTCTTCCTGACTTACTTCACGCTGTATGACAGACTCTAGGTCTAGCCACCTCATTACAAATAGCTCAATTTCGTTTCTTTTTATGGCTGAGTAATATTCCATTGTATATATGTGCCACATCTTCTTTATCCATTCATCCGACGATGGGCACTTAGGTTGTTTCCATCTCCGGGCTATCGTAAATAGAGCTGCAATGAACATTTTGGTACATGACTCTTTTTGAATTTTGGTTTCCTCAGGGTATATGCCCAGTAGTGGGATTGCTGGGTCATATGGTAGTTCTATTTGTAGTTTTTTAAGGAACCTCCATACTGTTCTCCATAGTGGCTGACCCAATTCACATTCCCACCAGCAGTGCAAGAGTGTTCCCTTTTCTCCACACCCTCTCCAGCATTTATTGTTTGTAGAGTTTTTGATGATGGCCATTCTGACTGGTGTGAGATGATATCTCATTGTAGTTTTGATTTGCATTTCTCTAATGATTAATGATGTTGAGCATTCTTTCATGTGTTTGTTGGCAGTCTGTATATCTTCTTTGGAGAAATGTCTATTTAGGTCTTCTGCCCATTTTTGGATTGGGTTGTTTATTTTTTTGTTATTGAGCTGCATGAGCTGCCTGTAAATTTTGGAGATTAATCCTTTGTCAGTTGATTCATTTGCACATATTTTCTCCCATTCTGAGGCTTGTCTTTTGGTCTTGTTTATGGTTTCCTTTGCTGTGCAAAAGCTTTGAAGTTTCATTAGGTCCCATTTGTTTATTTTTGTTTTTATCTCCATTACTCTAGGAGATGGGTCAAGAAGGATCTTGCTGTGATTTATGTCATAGAGTGTTCTGCCTATGTTTTCCTCTAAGAGTTTGATAGTTTCTGGCCTTACATTTAGGTCTTTAATCCATTTTGAGCTTATTTTTGTGTATGGTGTTAGGGAGTGATCTAATCTCATACTTTTACATGTACCTGTCCAGTTTTCCCAGCACCACTTATTGAAGAGGCTGTCCTTTCTCCACTGTACGTTCCTGCCACCTTTATCAAAGATAAGGTGTCCATATGTGCGTGGGTTTATCTCTGGGTTTTCTATCCTATTCCATTGATCTATCTTTCTGTTTTTGTGCCAGTACCATACTGTCTTGATTACTGTAGCTTTGTAGTATAGTCTGAAGTCAGGCAGCCTGAAAGTGAAACAGTTTTAATTGTAATCACCTGGAAACTTTCCAGCCCCAATTAAACTACAAAATGAAGAGAGGACTCATTTGAAATGCAGGTGTAACATATATCTGTGTCACAGTGTCTGCAAACAAGTTAGCTGCCCTGAAGAAGCCTTTATAATATCATTGCTAATATTTGCTCATTTCGGTGATCTGCTGTGTTTTCTCAAGAGGTCAGATGCTAACCCTCACAAAGCCGGTTGCCTAGATACTACCACACTCTTTTTTTCTGCATACAGGTCTTTTGTCTCCTTAGGTAGGTTTATTCCTAGATATTTTTTTCTGATGTTACTAAAACAGCTTTTACTTGAGCTGCTTCATTGATGTTTTCTTTAATTTTATACCACTAAGTCATAATTATTATGCTTGTAAAATAAATGCAAAAACAGAAGATGGAGTCATCTTGAAAATGCCTGCAGTAAATTGGATTGATTTATTGGTATTCTTGTGACCATCTCTTTCTAACAGCCTCACACCCACACAGTGAAACTACTCTCTAGTAATTACTGATGGAATTATGATATTTTATACATTATAAAAATGCTACATAAAGTTTACATATTATAGTAGAAAATATGGCATTATAAAATAATACAATTATTTTATTGGGGACAAATATATATTGAAAAATATACACAATATCAAGAAACACTTTTCCCTCTCTAGTACACTATTAATATGAAAGATTATTTTTCAAAGAATGCCAAGAGGAGATTATATCATTCTTTTGTAATTTCCTATATGTAATTTATAGACTTATAATTAAAGAAAGAATTGAAAAAAAGTAATTAATAGTTTTCAAAATTATTATTTAAATTTTGGAGGAAAAATTATACTAAGTTCATTTTTTCATTGTCTATAAAACTAGTAACCTTTGTGTAATTATACATATTGCTCATACTTATATAATGATTGCTCAACAATCATAAGATAGTTGATCATATTTTTATTACTGATATGTTTTTAACAGTGAAAAGTGAAGGCTCCTCCACTGAAACAACTTCACAGGTATAACAAAGAATCCATAATCAGGAAAAAAAATGATTTAATCTTTTCGGAATATGACACAGTTAAAAATTGTAGTCACAATATTGCCTGCATAATTTCAAACAATCCTTTACCAAGAGAAGATAGTACTTTCATATGAAGTCGAATGATTCTTTTTAGAGACATCTTGTTCTTTTTGTTCCTTTCTAAAACTAAGATGCAACTTTAATTGTTGTTATCTCTAGCAAAATAAAATAACATTTATTTTTACATTTTAAGAACTTTGTCCTAAGGATAAAACAATGATGTCCCTCTTTCAACCTTATTTTTCAGCAGGCATGGAAAAAAACAAAGTGTGTATGTAAACATTTTTTAATCTTCAGAAGTTAATGCATAAATATTACAAAAATAACAATTAGGACTTTTTAAATTTTAACTTGGCAACTAACATTATATTTATGCAAATATAGCTTCTATTACATTAATCCTAAAATAGTCTGGTAAACCATATTATGTTATTGTCACTAAATTCAACTAGATAGGAGAAAGAATGTCATCAGCAAAGTACAGGCAGATTGCTTTGTTATTTCAAATACGATCAAACTTAGCAAGTTGTACCATCCTTCTCTTTCATCATTTTGGTGGCAAATGGTGAATGCTAAATATCAGTTCTGCCACAATGTTTAGCAATATCAACAGATGATAAATTAAATCATAGCAAGTGGGCTTCCCTGGTGGCGCAGTGGTTGAGAGTCCGCCTGCCGATGCAGGGGGCACGGATTCGTGCCCCGGTCTGGGAGGATCCCACATTCTGCGGAGCGGCTGGGCCCGTGAACCGTGGCCGCTGAGCCTGCACGTCCGGAGCCTGTGCTACGCAGGGGGAGAGGCCACATTAGTGAGAGGCCCGCATACCGCAAAAAATAAAAAAAAATAAAAAAAAAAAATCATAGCAAGTAATTCTATAAGTATAACGTAACTTTACTTCTGAGATTAGAAAGTAATCATTTGTAAATTACACAAAGAAATATCAATTTCTTACTGCCAGTTTTATTTAAAAAATTTAGTTGCACTATGTATAATTATTAATTTTCTAATCCATCCTCCATACCAGGAAAGAAACTAACCAGATTATAGAAGATTTTATTACTGATAAATTTGATTGTAAAAAAAATGCAATCCCTTCCCTGAGATAAAAATCTCAGGAATTGTCTTTTCTAGGAGGAGTTTCTAAAACATTGCAAAATCAAAAAAGATGAAACGCTAATTATGTAAGTCCAAGATATGAAGCCAACTGTGGGAACATAAGTAATTAGACATATTCCAGAGCCTGTGGTCAAGCCATAGACAAGCTGTATTTATGAGATATATTTATAAGGCCATTTTTGATATTTGCTAATATTAGCAAGAAATTAAAATAAAAATTAAATTGTTGTTGCTAAAGTTTCTCATAAGAGGCAACTAGTAAATGAGTGCAATTATCATTAGTGCTTTTTGCAAAATATTTCTATTATTCACCATTCTAGACATAGGTAAGATCCATACACTAGAATTTTCCTTTTCCTCCAGTGATGTTTAAGATCCAGTGGTGCTGCTTCATCATCAGCTTGGGCCCCTGACCTACCATTAGGAGCAGAAATCCCTTGCATACTTGCAGTGAAGAGAAGGCATGAGCAAGTAAGAAATATTATTAAATAATATTTTGGAGCTTTTATAGAACCATAATTTTGCCTTTCCTGACTGATACAATGGCAGAAATAATACCCGTGAGCTTAGCATTTTACTCCATGTCCAAAGCTTTCTTTTTCTTCACAATTCCATTCTGTCACAGAATGCATATAGTAATCCTTAGCAGGTCATGAAATCAATAGAGTAGATCATATCCAGTATTTTTTTTAAAAAGAAATTAAAATGAAAATAATGGAAAACAGCTTAAATAAGTGATTAATTCATCAGACACTATATATATGTATGTGTGTGTATATGTGTGTATATATATGTATGTATATGATAGAAAGAAAGGCGTTTTCACTTCTATGTATGTATAAGGTAAAATGTAGGTAACAGTCAAACATATGATATAAATCATATGCTATTTGACATAGAGGAAAATGAAAACATAATATTATAATTTGTGTATTGTAAATAAACCAGTACTCAGGGAAATTTATAGCATTGAATGCATATATTAGAAAATATGAAACATCTAATAAGAAAACCTAGATAATTGATTTACAGATTTATATGAAGGAAATTAATAAAATGCCTTTAACCATTAGAAAAATGCAAATTAGAACTGCAGAGGTACCATTGCACACCCTCTAGAATATCTAAAATTAAAAACAAACAACCTGCCAGCACCAAATGTTAGAAAGAAAATATTACCTAGGTAGCCCTTAAGTATTTACCTAATACAAATTAAAATATATTTCCATACAAACACTTACACATGAAGGTTTATAATAGCACAGTTCATAATACTAAAATACTGAAAACAAGCCAGGTGTCCATTAAACTGGTTGGTGTATACGGTGGAATATTATTAAGTACAAAAAGGGACAAATTAGTGAAACATGCAACATGTGCTGAAAGAAGTCAGATACAAATGACTGCATATTGCATGATGCCATTTATGTGAAATTCTAAAAATGATTGAATTAATTTATATTAGTACAGAAACCAGATGATTGCCTATATTTGGGGGTAGAGATGAGTAGCTAAAAAACACCGGCAGGGAGATTTTGGCAGTAACAGAAATGTTCTTTGAGATGGTGGTTACATGGGTATGAAGTATACATTTCTCAAAACTTTTCATACTATACATTTTAAATGAGTACATTTCATTGCATATAACTATACCTCAATCAAATTAATACAATTTTGAAATCCAACAAAATATCAGTTGATACACAGAAAATAGTGTTCATGATGTTATGAAATCTAAAATATTGATATGGCAGAAATGTCTACCTTCCCATGCATTTTTTTCTTCGTTTGGGCACATAACTAGACTATATTTCTCATCACTTAGTTAGGCATGACCATGTGAATGAGTTCTAGCTATTGGACTATTATACTGTTGAAAGCACTGATATTTACCAGTTCCAGGCCTGGTTCCTGAAAAGCACCTGTATATGAGATCCTCTAGTTCTTTCTTCTTTTGCTAACTGGATGAAAATACTCTAGCAATTTTGGAAGATATGTTTGAATATGGCATAGTCTTCATAAGTTTGAGTCCCTGAATGACTGTATAGGAGCTATCCTCATATTGCCACTTCATATATACACTTACAAACATCTGGAGCTGTTTATATGAATAAATACAAAAAAAAATTCTTTTTTTGGTGTCTCTGGTACACCAGTCAACCCACTCTAATAGCATTTGATATAAAATTCTGCAGAAAATAATTTTTAAATTTCTAAATTTAATTCTCCAGCAAACTTTCATCACCTTGGGATAAAAACTAAACTATTTGGGGCTTCCCTGGTGGCACAGTGGTTGAGAATCTGCCTGCTAATGCAGGGGACGCGGGTTCGAGCCCTGGTCTGGGAAGATCCCACATGCCGCGGAGCAACTGGGCCCGTGAGCCACAACTACTGAGCCTGCACGTCTGTAGCCTGTGCTCCACAACAAGAGAGGCCCCAATAGGGAGAGGCCCGCGCACTGCGATGAAGAGTGGCCCCCGCTTGCCACAACTAGAGAAAGCCCTCGCACAGAAATGAAGACCCAACACAGCCCTGAATAAATAAATTAATCAATTAATTAAAAAAAAAAAAAAAAAACTAAGCTATTTGCTTAGGAAGCCCTACATAATTTGGCCTTTGTCAGTCACTTTCTATCACTCTCTTTCTCTTTCAATATATTTCAACCACAATAAGTTTCTTGCCATCACTCAAACATACCAGCATGTGTTTTTTTTTTGTTTTTTTTTTGTTTTTAATAATTTTTTGCATTACGTGGGCCTCTCACTGCTGTGGTCTCTCCCGCTGCGGAGCACAGGCTCTGGACGCGCAGGCCCAGCGGCCACGGCCCACGGGCCCAGCCGCTCCCCCCGGACGGGGGCCCGACCCCGCGCCCCCCGCATCGGCAGGCGGACTCCCAACCACTGCACCACCAGGGAAGCCCCTACCAGCATGTTTTGTATGCTGTTTCTTCTGCCTGGAAAGATATTCCCCAAGATAATAGCATGGCTCATTTTCATTATCTCTTAAGATGACTTGACCACTTAAGCCTACTTCCCATCTACCATTTTCTCCCCTTTTGTCTGGCTTCATTTTTCTTCAGGCAGTTAGCACTACTTTCCAGTATATCATATAATGCACTTATTGTTAATCTGTTGATTTCTTGTTCCTACTACCAGCATATAAGTTGCGCAAGGACATCAATAGAAGTTACAGGAGTACCTGGTACATACAAATTACTCAATAAATGTTTGATGTAGAAATTAATTAATATATGAATATAATTATTAAGAATTTTGATCTTCTTAGAAATAAATGAGCAAAGCAGTCAGGCAAAGAAAGAATATGCTAACATGAGTAATTCATATTTTCATTGTAATATGCTCACTTTTCCATTGGTCAAAACACAATTATTGTGCTTATCTTGTTTGATTTTCATCTGAAAATGGGGGAAAAATCATCCAGACAACTAACATCAAAGAATTACCATTTTCATAAATGTGAACAGCTAAAGGATTTGTCATTCAAAGGAAACTGTCTCTGTTCAGGGTAAAATGTTAGACTAAAAAATGTGCAGATAAATTTTAGATGTTTGCGTACACTGTTCAATGAAAGCAATAGAGCATGTACAAAGAAAGACACACATTAGGACAAACACATGTGTTTTCCTGGGGAAAAAAGCATTTTTTGTCACTTTAATATGCTTTAAACTCTTTGATTACAGAGATGTATTATTTATAGCAGTAAATAAAATGTAAAATACTGTATATTACCATATAAAGTCAGATATTAATTAAAGGCCAACAATATTTATCTAAATATTGTTTGACAAAGAATGAGTATTAGTTAAAACATGAGTCCAAATTAAGAAAAGGGTATCAAAATGGGTTATATGTAGTGATTTGACATAGACATGCCTATGTCTTCTATTAGTTTGTGTCTTAAAAGTAAGAATAGTATTCTGGTCATCATTATATCCGCAGTGCCAAATGAAGCTCCTCAATCAGTACATAGTAAGTGCGAATGGATGTTTGTGAATTGAGGATAGAATATTAAATGAAAGAATTAATGTAACTAAGGCTTCTGGTACTCTCAGCTTTTGGGGACTCAATTCTAAATTGAAATGTGTGGTCAAAAATATTATAAGAACACATGCATTAAAGTATTGTATTTCTTGGGTCAGGAGTTTTCAAATTTGATATACATAAGAATAACTTAAGGAGCTTAAATATTTTAAGCTTCACCAAACTCAGTAAATCTAGAGTAGGGACCAGAATCTATATCTTCAGTAAGAACTACTGATATTCTACAGTTTGATATAGAAGGCCCTAGAAAGAAATTTTGACAAATCCTATATTAGGTTGTTTTCAAAACTTTAATGGCCATTACTTCCCATATAATACCTAAGAATGTCAGTTATCTGACTTTCTAGCTCAAAGAAAATTAACATTATCAGTTCATAAAGATCCATAATGCACAGAATTTCTAAAACTCCATTAAGAACATTTAGCTGAGAAATGTGTCCCCTCATAAATATATAATAATTTTATCACAATATTTGAAAGAATGGAATAGGATTATTAAAGAAAACAACCAAGGCCAGATAACATCCTTCTCACTAATGCCCACTTGTATAATCTTGGCTATATCTATAGTTCTGCCAAATTAAATCTTTCGACTTTTCACCTCTATCATTTTGTTTTAATTCAGTAGTTATTTCTCAGATGTTTTAATCACTTGGGAGGTTCTACATTTTGGCAAATCTGGCATCGTATCCATATACTTTTACACTCTCTAAACTATATAGACCCAGCTGCCAATTTAGAGCAAATGAAAAATAAAAATTAATTTGTAAACACAACACTCTTTTCTCTGAAACATGATGAAAAACCTGTAAAGCAGGAAAATAAATGAAATTTACCTTATGGTCTTATCCTTGTGACTTTGGAGCAAGTAACCAGCTATGGAGGAGTAGAAAGAAGCTCTGATAGAGTCTCCATGTTCTTTACCTGCTTTAACGTCTAGACTCTCTTTTATAAACTGTACTTTAGTAGCAGGAAGTAAGAAATATGATTTTCCTATTTTTTACAGCTATAACCATTATTTTTGATAATTATTCTCAAGTAGACTTCTGAAAATTGCCACATTATATTTTCACATATAAGAAAAAGTAACAGGGGCTTCCCTGGTGGCGCAGTGGTTGAGGGTCCGCCTGGTGATGCAGGGGACGCGGGTTCGTGCCCCGGTCCTGGAGGATCCCACGTGGCGCGGAGCGGCTGGGCCCGTGAGCCATGGCTGCTGAGCCTGCGCGTCATGCTCCGCAACGGGAGAGGCCACAACAGTGAGAGGCCCGCACACCGCAAAAAAAAAAAAAAAAAAAAAAAGGTAACAGGATTTTTTGTCATGCATTTAAAATTTGTATAACTTTGAGCAAGTTCTCTAGCCCTTCTAGAACTTAGTCTCCTCATCGAGAAAAAGAGACGTAGCAAAAATAGCCCTCTTGTGTGGTTATTGTGCAGATTATATAAGATGATAAACAGAAAGTATTTATTACAGTGCCAGGAAATAAAAAGTTCTTATGTTGCTTGTGGTATATTCATTCATATTATGAAAGATTAAACCATATATGTCTATGAATGACAAAATGTAACCAACAGGAAATGAGCAGAAGTCCTTAGTGTCAGGACTGTATTTGTGCAAACTGAAGATAATGTAAAAATTTGTAGGCAAAGTGGGGAACAGATTATACATAAATAACAAAAGATTACATATTCTGTTGAACAAAACTTTAGGCACTAAAAGCAGAGCTATTTTTTCTTTTCTAGTTTCATATTGGCTTATTTTAACAGACCGCAGTAGCGTTTGTTGTAAGGTGTAGGTAACCTTTGTTAACTTCATGGTCTGAAGTGTTTAGCTATCAAGTGGATTCTTTAGTAGCAAATTTTCTGTCACTGAAGTGTTTTGAAGTATATACTTTGATGTTTAAAAGAAAAATACTTGTTAAAGCAACTTTCATCTTCTGGGATTTACTTTTTAAACCTTCCATTGCCTGTAGTTATTGACTGCATGTGCCAGGCCTCTAGAAATTAGAGGAACATACAATTTGAATATATATTTCAGAATATCCTTCACTTCCAGTTCCTTGAATTTAGTTTCACTATATATCTTTAGACTCAGGTTATTTTTACAGATATATTTCATATTTTCATATTATATATATATTTGTATCTTTAAATATACATACAAGTTTGATGATAAAATTTCTGTTGAAAAGCTTTATAGCCAAATATACATTATATGTAATTAGGCCTATACTTAATTTATTAAATATAATGTTTTGTATCTCTTTCATAATAATATTTTTTCTTTAGCCTTTAGTAATGATATACAGCTTTCACTCCTATACAGATTGACAGCAGAAAATATTAGCTGTTTTATAATTTTGGCATGTAAATGAAAGAAAGTAGTTTTGCTTGATTTCTGAAATAAATGTAAAATAATTTCTTATTGAGCTGGGAAAAGAAATTGTTGGATCAAGGATGATCCAAATAAAAATGAAATTTTTTTCTGAGCATTCACAAAATGATATCTTTGCATTTTCAAAACAAACAAAATATTGTTTCAGAGAAATAAGTTTAATGTCATAACCTATTAGTGATCAATTTAAAAAAAACATTAAATACTAATCAAGAATTATTTTGTGTATTTGATATATGTAAGCAAACCAATATTTGGTTTAAGTTTAAATGTCAGGTGAGTAAACATGGATGTCATATAATTTCCTTAGAATGTGTTTCAGTGAGTGGCTAATTAGAGATTTAACATTGATGAATTGATCACTTTCAGTTGTGTGTGTGTGTATGTAATTATTTTTGTATAAATATGTGAAAAATAATCATTATACTTTTAGTATCACTAAAACTTCAGGGCACAAACTGAGAATTACTTTTCTAAATAACTATTTCCACAAAATTTTCAGATATTTTTTTCAAGTTCTTGACCAGCAAACAATATGTAAAAGCTGTTTATTTGTTTTTTTTTGTTGTTGTTGTTTGTTTTGTTTTGTTTTGTTTTTTTCTTGCGTTATGCGGGCCTCTCACTGTTGTGGCCTCTCCCATTTGCGGAGCACAGGCTCCGGACGTGCAGGCTCAGCAGCCATGGCTCACGGGCCTAGCCGCTCCGCGGCATGTGGGATCTTCCCGAAACGGGGCACGAACCCGCGTCTCCTGCATCGGCAGGCGGACTCTCAAGCACTGCGCCACCAGGGAAGCCCTGTTTATTTGTTTTTAAGAACAATTTTGGAATATCTTTACATCCAGCCTGTCATACATAATCGTCTAAACAGTCTTACCCGATCTCAAGTCCATGTGATTAAAATCCACACTGAAGTCCAAAGGGGGATAAATCCTCCCTAGTTTTCTGAGTTTCCTGGGCTTTAATTTGACTATGGCATTTCATTTTTCCAAGAAATGGTCAAATTCTACATGTTTTTTACTACGTTGATATATGCATCTTTTGCCTAAAGGAGCTGGAGAATTTGGACCAGTCACCTCAATTTTGTCAGTATAAATTTCCATTATTTTATCTTTCACAAGCCTTCCTTCACACAGTCACCACCTAAAAGATGCAACGCTACAGGCAATGACAATGTGTGGACAAGGCATGAGGAGAATGAGGACTCAATACAAAGGATGAAATGCAAAGGAAGAAATGTAGCTGCTCCTTTTCACATTAAATCATAGGTATAGAAATGACTTTTGGCTACTCACAAAAATCCATGGTTGTAAATGAGATTAGATGAGATTAGAGTTCTCAAAAGAGCTCTTAACTTGGAGTCATCATATATAAATTCTAAACAAAGTTTTGCCACATTCCAACGTCACTATTTAGCATTCATTGTAATATCTCTGTGTCCCAGCCTTAATTTATTTTATATAATCCATTATGTTATTTTAAGGATAAAGTAGAGTGGTATAGTCTATATTTAAACTGCCTCATAAAATATAATGTATTACAAAATCCTTAAGAAAAGATTTGTTGATTTATTCAAGTCAACAGATACTAATGAGAGGTCTAGAGATTTCAGTGCCCTTAAAAACCTTAAGTAAATTGCTCATTATTTCTGGTTTGATATTTTTTTAATCCTAAATGGATGGTGAGCATTATCAAATATGTATATTTTCACTAATTAACACTATCATATAGTTGTTTTCCTGTTAATACAGTGGATTTTATTAATCACTTTTCCTATTAAATAAACCTTTTATTCCTGGAGTTTCTGAGACAAGGTCAGAAGGACCATGAGTGATTAACTTATTTAATATTTTCCTAGATTTAGTTTGTTAACATTTTGTTTATGGTTTTGACACATATAATTATAAATGTGATTAGGTTGAAATTTATTTTTCATGCGTTATTATTATCACCTTTTGGTAATAGCGATTCTAGTCTTATAAATGAGTTGGGAAATGATCCCTATTGTTCTGTTCTCTGAAAGTGTTTGTGAATGATTCTAATATTCTTTTCTTTAAATGCTTATGGAAATGACTTTTGGAGCAGATGGTTTTTTGAGCGGGGTAAGATTTTAAGTTATAAAATAACTTAAAAATTGTTATGAGATATTCACTGTTAAATTTCTTCTTAAAACTCACATGAAGATGGTTTTTCTTAAGTTGGTTTTTTTCCTCCTTTTAAATATTTGTTTTAGAGCACTTTTAGATCCACAGCAAAATTGAGCAGAAAGAAGAGAATTCTTATGTATTCCTTACTCCTCACAAACACAGTCTCCCTTACTGTCAACATCCCACACCAGAGTGGTACATTTGTTACAACTGATGAACCTACAATGAAACATCATTATCAACCGAAGTCCATGCTTTACATTAAGCTTCATTCTAGATGTTACATTCTATGTGTTTTCAAAATGTATAATGACAAGTATCCAGCATTATAGATTCATCGAGAATTGTTTCACTGCCCTAAAAGTATTCTGTTTTCCTGCTGTTTGTTCCTCTTTCTCTCTCCCTGACAAGCACTGATCTTTTTCTGTCGCCATAGTTTTGCCTTTTCCAGAATGTCGTATAGTTCGAATCATACAGTATGTAGCCTTTTCAGGTTATCTTCTTTCACTTCGTAATATAAATTTCTCTCAGTCTTTTCGTGGCTTTTTGGATATGGATAATATTCCATTGTCTGGATGTATCACAGTTATTTATTCATTCACCTACTGAGAAAATCTTAGTTGCTTCTAAGTTTTGGCAATTGAAAATAAAACTGCTATCAACATCATCTGTAGGTTTTTTTGTGGATATAGTTTTCAACTCATTCTGATGAACACCAAGGAGTGTGATTGCTGAATCATAGAGTCTGAGTATGTTTACTTTTGTAAAAAACTGACAAACTGTCTTCCAAAGTGGCTGTACCATTTTGTATCTCCACCAAAAATGAATGAGAATTCCTGTTGCTCCACATCTTCACCAGCATTTGATGTTGCCAGTGTTCTGGATTTGGATTATTCTAATAGGTGTTAAGTGGCATCCCATTGTTGTTTTAATCTGCATATCTTTTAATCCACTGACATATGATGTGGAACATCTTTTCATATGCTTATTTGCCATCTGTATATCTTTTTTTTTTTTTTTTTTGCGGTACACGGGCCTCTCCCTGCTGTGGCCTCTCCCATTGGGGAGCACAGGCTCCCGACGCACAGGCCCAGCGGCCATGGCTCACAGGCCCAGCCGCTCCGCGGCATGTGGGATCTTCCCGGACCGGGGCACAAACCCGTGTCCCTTGAATCGGCAGGTGGACTCTCAACCACTGCGCCACCAGGGAAGCCCTGTATATATTTTTGATGAGGTGTCTGTGTAAGTCCTGTGCCCATTTCCTATTGGGTTGTTTTCTTAATGTTGAGTTTTAAGAGATAATTATATTGGGTACAATACATATTATATACATTAGATAACAGTCATTTATCACGTAGTTTTTTGCAAATAATTTCTCAAGTCTGATGCTTGTCTTTTCATTCTCTTAACCTTGTCTTTTCCAGAGAAGTTTTTAATTTTAGCGAAGTCCAGATTATCAATTATTTCTTTCATAGATCATGTCTTTGGTATTGTGTCTAAAAAGTTATCAGCATATGTTGCTTCATAACCTACTTGGGAGCTTCCCAGGTGTAATCTGAAACCTGCCTCCATATGTGGAAGACAGGGAGAGACCAAAGGAAAAAAGCAGTACACAGCAGATTGGTAGCTGGCAGGTTTAATAAGCAAGGGAATTTACTTATGGGACTTGTCTTGCATGACCACAGAGTGGATTTCAGCACCTGCCCTCCAGACTCTTAACTACTGAGTTCTGCTATCAGTTTCTTACTGGTTTGCTACCTGTAGGATTTGTCTACTCCGATAGAGGGGTGTTGAAGTCTCCAACTATAATAGGGGATTTATCTATTTCTTACAGTCTATCAGTTTTTGCCTCATGTATTTTGATGCTCTGTTGTTAGGCATATATACATTAAGAATTGGTAAGTCTTTTTGGAAAATTGATTCCATTTATTATGATATAATGTTCCTTCTGATACCTGATCACTTTTCTTGCTTAGAAATCTGCACTGTCAAGAAATTGATATAACTACTCCTGAATTATTTTGAGTAGTGTTAGTTTATTTTTCCCATCCACTTACTTTTAGTCTATATGTGTCTTTGTATTTAATGTTTTTTTCTTATAGACAACATATATTCAGATTTTATTTTGATCCACTTGGACAAGCTTTGTATTTTGTTTTTGTTTTTGTTTTTCAATATATTTATTGGAGTATAATTGCTTTACATTGTTGTTTTAGTTTCTGCTGTATAGCAAAGTGAATCAGTTATAAGTATACTTATATCCCCATATCCCCAACCTCTCTCTCTCTTTTTTTTTTTTTTTTTTTTATGAGATACGCGGGCCTCTCACTGTTGTGGCCTCTCCCGTTGCGGAGCATAGGCTCCGGACGCGCAGGCTCAGTGGCCATGGCTCACGGACCTAGCTGCTCCGCGGCATGTGGGATCTTCCTGGACCGGGGCACAAACCCTTGTCCACTGCATCGGCAGGCGGACTCTCAACCACTGCTCCACCAGGGAAGCCCCTCCCCACCCCTCTAGGTGGTCACAAAGTGCCGAGCTGATCTCCCTGTGCTATGTGGCTGCTTCCCACTAGCTATCTATTTTAGATTTGGTAGGGTATATATGTCAATGCCACTCTCTCACTTCTTCCCACCTACCGATCCCCCTCCAATGTGCTTAAGTCGACTCTCTACGTCTGTGTCTTTATTCCTGTCCTGCCCCTATGTTCTTCAGAACATTTTTTTTTTTTTAGATTCCATATATATGTGTTAGTGTATGGTATTTGTTTTTCTCTTTCTGACTTACTTCACTCTGTATGACAGATTCCATGTCCATCCACCTCACTACACATAAATCAATTTCGTTTATTTTTATGGCTGAGTAATATTCCATTGTATATATGGGCCACATCTTTTTTATCTATTCATCTGTCAAAGGACACTTAGGTTGCTTCCATGTCCTGGCTATTGTAAATAGAGCTGCAGTGAACATTGTGGTACATGACTCTTTTTGAATAATGGTCTTCTCAGGGTATATGCCCAGTAGTGGGATTGCTGGGTCATACGGTAGTAATATTTTTAATTTTTAAGGAACCTCCATACTGTTCTCCATAGTGGCTGGATCAATTTACATTCCCACCAACAGTGCAAGAGGGTTCCCTTTTCTCCACACCCTCTCCAGCATTTATTGTTTGTAGATTTTTTGATGATGACCATTCTGACTGGTGTGAGGTGATACCTCATTGTAGTTTTGATTTGCATTTCTCTAATGATTAATGATGTTGAACAGCTTTTCATGTGTTTGTTGGCAGTCTGTATATCTTCTTTGGAGAAATGTCTGTTTAGGTCTTCTGCCCATTTTTGGATTGGGCTGTTTGTTTTTCTGATACTGAGCTGCATGAGCTGCTTGTATATTTCAGAGATTAATCCTTTGTCAGTTGCTTCATTTGCAAATAGTTTCTCCCATTCTGAGGGTTGTCTTTTCATCTTGTTTATGGTTACCTTTGCTGTGCAAAACCTTTTAAGTTTCATTAGGTCCCATTTGTTTATTTTTGTTTTTACTTCCATTTCTCTAGGACGTTGGTCAAAGAGGATCTTGCTGTGGTGTATGTCATAGAGTGTTCTACCTATGTTTTCCTCTAAGCGTTTTATAGTGTCTGTCCTTACATTGAAGTCTTTAATCCATTTTGAGTTTATTTTTGTGTATGGTGTTAGGGAGTGTTCTAATTTCATCCTTTTACATGTAGTTGTCTGGTTCTCCCAGCACCACTTATTGAAGAGGCTGTCTTTTCTCCATTGTATATTCTTGTCTCCTTTATCAAAGATAAGGTGACCATATGTGTGTGGGTTTATCTCTTGGCTTTCTATCCTATTCCATTGACCTATATGTCTGTTTTTGAGCCAGTACCATACTGTCTTGATTACTGCAGCTTTGTAGTATAATCTGAAGTCAGGAAGCCTGTGTCCTACAGCTCTGTTTTTCTTTCTCAAGATTGCCTTAGCTATTCGGGTTTTTTTGTGTTTCCGTACATATTGTGAAATTTTTTGTTCTAGTTCTGTGAAACATGTCATTGGTTGTTGGATAGGGATTGCACTGAATCTGTAGATTACTTTGGGTAGTATACTCATTTTCGCAATGTTTATTCTTCCACTTCAACAACATGGTATATCTCTCCAACTCTTTGTATCATCTTTAATTTCTTTCATCAGTATCTTATAGTTTTCTGCATACAGGTCTTTTGTCTCCTTAGGTAAGTTTATTCCTAGGTATTTTATTCTTTTTGTTGCAGTGGTAAATGGGAGTGTTTCCTTAATTTCTCTTTCAGATTATTCATCATTAGTGTATAGGAATGCAAGAGATTTCTGTGCATTAATTTTGTATCCAGCTATGGTACCAAATTCATTGATTAGCTCTAGTCATTTTCTGGTCGCATCTTTAGGATTCCTTATATATAGTATCATGTCATCTGCAAACAGAGACAGTTTTACTACTTCTTTTCTGAATTGGATTCCTTTTATTTCTTTTTCTTCTCTGGTTGCTGTGGCTAAAACTTCCAAAAGAATGTTGAATAATAGTGGTGAAAGTGGGCAACCTTGTCTTGTTCCTGATCTTAGTGGAAATGGTTTCAGTTTTTCACCATTGAGGTCGATGTGGTCTGTGGGTTTGTGATATATGGCCTTCCTTATGTTGAGGTAAGTTCCCTCTATGCCTACTTTCTGGAGGATTTTTATCATAAATGGGTGTTGAATTTTGTCGAAAGATTTTTCTGCATCTGTTGAGATGATCATATGGATTTTATTCTTCAGTTTGTTAATATGGTGTATCACATTGATTGATTTGCATATATTGAAGAATCCTTGCATTCCTGGGATAAACCCCACTTGATCATGGTGTATGATCCTTTTAATGTGCTGTTGGATTCCGTTTGTTAGTATTTTGTTGAGGATTTTTACATCTGTGTTCATCAGTGATGTTGGCCTGCAGTTTTCTATTTTGGTCACATCTTTGTCTGGTTTTGGTATCAGGGTGATGGTGGCCTCGTAGAATGAGTTTGGGAGTGGTCCTCCCTCTGCTATATTTTGGAAGAGTTTGAGAAGAATAGGTGTTAGCTCTTCTCTAAATGTTTGATAGAATTCGCCTGTGAAGCCATCTGGTCCTGGGCTTTTGTTTGTTGGAAGATTTTTAATCACAGTTTCAATTTCAGTGCTTGTGATTGGTCTGTTCATATTTTCTATTTCTTCCTGATTCAGTCTTGGCAGTTTGTGCATTTCTAAGAATTTGTCCATTTCTTCCAGATTGTCCATTTTATTGGCATAGAGTTGCTTGTAGTAATCCCTCATGATCCTTTGTATTTCTGCAGCGTCAGTTGTTACTTCTCCTTTTTCATTTCTAATTCTGTTGATTTGAGTCTTCTCCCTTTTTTTCTTGATGAGTCTGGCTAATGGTTTATCAATTTTATCCTCTCAAAGAACCAGCTTTTAGGTTTATTGATCTTAGGTATTGTTTCCTTCATTTCTTTCTGATTTATTTCTGATCTTATCTTTATGATTTCTTTCCTTCTGCTATGTTTGGGGTTTTTATTTTTTGTTCTTCTTTCTCTAATTGCTTTAGGTGTGAGGTTATGTTGTTTATTTGAAATGTTTCTTGTTTCTTAAGGTAAGATTGTATTGCTATAAACTTCCCTCTTAGAACTGCTGTTGCTACATCCCATAGGTTTTGGGTCATCGTGATTTCATTGTCATTTGTTTCTAGGTATTTTTTGATTTTCTCTTTGATTTCTTCAGTGATCTCTTGGTTATTTAGTAGCATATTTTTAGCCTCCATCTGTTTGTATTTTTTACGGATTTTTTTCCTGTAATTGACTTCTAGTCTCATAGCATTGTGGTCAGAAAAGATTGATATGATTCCAGTTTTCTTAAAGTTACAAAGGCTTGACTTGTGACCCAGGATATGATCTATCCTGGAGAATGTTCTATAAGCACTTGAGAAGAAAGTGTATTCTGCTGTTTTTGGATGTAATGTCCTTTAAATATCAATTAAATCCACCTTGTTTCATGTGTCATTTAAAGCTTGTGTTTCCTTATTTATTTTCATTTTGCTTCATCTGTCCATTGGTGAAAGAAGTGTTTTAAAATCCCCTACTATTTTTGTGTTACTGTTGATTTCCACTTTTCTTGCTGTTAGCATTTGCCTTATGTATTGAGGTGCTCCTATGTTGGGTGCATAAATATTTACAGTTGTTATATCTCTGTGGATTGATCCCTTGATCATTATGTAGTGTCCTTTTTTGTCTCTTGTAATAGTCTTTACCTTAAAGTCTATTTTGTGTGATATGAGAATTGCTACTCCAGCTTTCTTTTGATTTCCATTTGCATGGAATATCTTTTTCCTTCCCCTCACTTTCTGTCTATATGTGTCCCTAGTATGAAGTGGCTGTCTTGTAGACAGCATATATACAGTTCTTGTTTTATAACCATTCAGCCAGTCTATGTCTTTTGGTTGGAGCATGTAATGCATTTACATTTAAGGTAATTATCAATATGTATGTTCCTATTACCATTTTCTTAATTGTTTTTGGTTTGTTAGTGTAGGTCATTTCCTTCTTTTGTGTTTGCTGCCTAGAGAAGTTCCTTTAGCATTTGTTGAAAAGCTGGTTTGGTGGTGCTGAATTCTCTTTGCCTTTGCTTGTCTGTAAAGGTTTTCATTTCTCTGTCAAATTTGAATGAGATCCTTGCTGGGTAGAGTAATCTTGGTTGTAGGATTTTCCCTTTCACCACTTTAAATATGTCCTGCCACTCCCTTCTGGCTTGCAGCGATTCTGCTGAAATATCGGCTTTTAATTTTATGGGGGTTTCCTTGTATGTTATTTGTTGCTTTTCCCTTGCTACTTTCAATATTTTTTCTTTGTATTTAATTTTTGATAGTTTGATTAATATGTGTCTTGGTGTGTTTTTCCTTGGATTTATTCTGTATGGGAGTCTCTGCATTTCCTGAACTTGATCAACTATTTCCTTTCCCATATTAGGGAAGTTTTCAACTATAATCTCTTCAAATATTTTTTCAGTCCCTTTCTTTTTCTCTTCTTCTTCTGGGACCCCTGTAATTCGAATGTTTGTGTGTTTAATTTTGTCCTAGATGTCTCTGAGACTGTCCTCAATTCTTTTCATTCTTTTTTCTTTATTCTGCTTTGCAGTAGTTATTTCCAGTATTTTATCTTACAGGTCACTTATCCGTTCTTCTGCCTCTGTTATTCTGCTATTGATTCCTTCTAGAGAATTTTTAATTTCACTTATTGTGTTGCTCATCATTGTTTGTTTGCTCTTTAGTTCTTCAAGGTCCTTATTAAACGTTTCCTGTATTTTCTCCATTCTACTTCTAAGATTTTGGATCATCTTTACTATCAATACTCTGAATTCTTTTTCAGTTAAACTGCTTATTTCCGCTTCATTTGTTTGGTCTGGTGGATTTTTACCTTGCTTCTTCATCTGCTCTGTGTTTTTCTGTCTTCTCATTTTGCTTAACTTACTGTGTTTGGAGTCTCCTTTTTGCAGGCTTCAGGGTCATAGTTCCCATCGTTTTTGGTGTCTGCCCCCAGTCGGTAAGGTTGGTTCAGTGGGTTTTATAGGTTTCCAGTTGGCAGGCACTGGTGCCTGTGTTCTGGTGGATGAAGCTGGATCTTGTGTTTCTGGTGAGCAGAACTGCATCCTGTGGTGTGTTTTGAGGTCTCTGTGAACTTATTATGATTTTAGGTAGCCTCTCTGCTAATGGGTCGGGTTGTCTTCCTGTCTTGTTTGTTGTTTGGCATTGGGTGTCCAGCACTGGAGCTTGCTGGTCATTGAGTGGAGCTGGGTCATGAGATTGAGATGGAGATCTCTGGGAGAGCTCTTGCCGATTGATAGTACATCGGGCTCGGAGGTCTCTGGTGGTCCAATGTCCTGAACTTGACTCTCCCATCTCAGAATCTCAGGCCTGACACCTGGCTGGAGCACCAAGACCCTGTCAGCCACACGGCTTGTGAGAAATTTGAGGTCTTCTGACAGCATTCACTAAGTGTTCCATAGGAGTTGTTCCCCATGAAGATGTATTTTTGATGTATTTGTGGGGAGGAAGGTGGTGTCTGCGTCTTACTCCTCTGCCATCTTGAAGGTCCTCTCTCTTCACACCTCCTGTTGCTAGAGGATCCACATTTCATCAGGGCCGCCACCCAGCAGATCCCACTGGGCCATCTGCTTCTTGGTCAGTAGCTCCCTGTACAACTGGTACCCAGAGCCCAACTCTAGAGAGCCCCTGAAACTGCTCCAATCTTTGTTTTTTATTGGTGTATTTAGACCATTTCTTTCACAGTGGTTATTGATATAGTTGAAGTAATACCTATTATATTTTTTTACTATTTTTCACTGTTGCCCTTTTTCTTTGACCCTATTTTTCTCTTCCAGTTTTCTTGCATTTTGCTTTTGCATTTTAAGCAATTTAAATGATTTCATTTGCTCTCCTTTGTTAGCATATAGGTTATTCTTGTTTTTAGTTATTTTTTTGGTGGTTGCCTTAGAGTTTGCTATATACATTTACAACTTATCCAAGTGCACTTTCCAATAACACTATACTACTTCACAGGCAGTGCCAGTACCTTATAATAAATTAAAAAATAATAATCCTAATTCCTTTTTCTTATCTCTCTTGTCATTGCTGACTTTCTTTTCATTTATACATAAGCATACATAAGGATATATATATACATAAGCATGCATAGTTGTATTCATTGTTGCATTTATTATTTCAAACAAATTGTTATGTGTTAGATCAATTGAGAATAAGAAAAATAAAAGTGTTTATTTTATCTTCACTTACTTCTTTTCCAATATTATTTCTTTCTTTATGTGGATCCAAGTTTCTGATGTATATCATTTCCTTCTCTTTGAATAACTCCTTTTAATATTCTTGCAGTTCAGGTCTATTGGACACAAATTCATTCAGTTTTAGTTTGCTGAGGTAGTTTTATTTCATATTCTGTTTTGAAGGATGATTTCACAGGGTACAGAATTCTAAGTTGGTAGGTATTTTCTCTCAACTTTTAAAATATTTCACTTCACTGTTTTGCTTGCATGGTTTCTGAGAAGTCAGATATAATTTTTATCCTTACTCTTCTACAGGTTAGGTGATTTCTTTTTTACCTTGGCATCTTTTAAGATTTTTTTTTTTCTTTATCTTTGATTTTCTGTAGTTTGAAACTGATATCCTTAGGTGTAATTGTTTTTGCATTTATCTCTACTTGCTGTACTCTGAATTTTCTTGATCTGTGTTTTTGGTGTCTGACATTAATTTGGAGAAATACTCAATCATTATTGCTTCAAATATTGCTTTTGTTTCTTTCTCACTTTATTCTACTTCTGGTGTTCCCATTATGTATGTCTTACAATTTTCACAGTTATCCCATAGTTTTTGAATATTCTGTTCAATTTTTTTCAGCCTTTTTTTTTTTTTTCTACTTGCTTTTCAGTTTTGGAATTGTCTATTGAAAGAATCTCAAGTTCAAAGATTCTTTCCTCAGTTGTGTCTAGTCTACTAATATGCCCAACAGAGGCATTCCTCACTTCTCCTACAGTTATTTTGAGCCCTGGAATTTTTTAAATTTGTTCTTAAAATATCTATGTCTCTGCTTATATTACCAATATGTTCTTGCATGTTGTCTACCTTTTCCATTAGAGTTCTACCATATTAACCACAGCTATTTTAAATTCAGAGTCTGATAATTCCTACATCCCCGTCACATCTAAATTTGGTGCTAATGCTCGTTCCGTCCCTTCAGACGATATGTGTGTGTTTTTTCCTCTTAGTATGTCATAATTTTTTTGTTAAAAGCCAGATATGATGTACTGAGTAACAGGAGCTATGGCAAAAAGGCCTTTAGTGATGTGGTGGTAAGGTGTGGGCAAGGTGTGTATTCTGTAGTTCTATGATTAGGTCTCAATCTTTTAGTTACCCTGTGCCCCCGGCTGTAAACTTCACAACTACCTCTGATTTATTTTGCCCCCACCTTAGGAGGGACAAGATGGCTGGAGGGGCCCAGAGTGGTATGTTTCCCTTCCCCAAGGTCAGTCTCTGATATAACCTCAATAGATTACATTCTATTAAAATAGTTTCTCTTGAGGGCAGGCCTTCTAAAGAAGTATAGAAAAGTTCTGGCCATTTCAAAATCGTTAAATTTTCCCTCTCCTTGCCAGCAGTCTAAGGGGATTTTTCTCTGAATTTTATGTGAGAACCAGGTAGAGCTACAAGAGGTAAAACTCACAAAATGGTGGGGGTCTCCTTTTAACTCTCGATCTTATCTACACTGAGCCTTCAGCAACTCATCACTTACAGTACATGTTTTCCTATTCCAGTATTGATTCCCAGGGATGTTTTTGCTAGTTGGTTTTTGCTTCAGTAAGTTGTCATTGTCTGTATCCATTTGTGTGTCTCCTATTTTGGGGGGCAGTGGTTTGCCCTGTGGCCTCAATTCTCTGAAGGATTTAAGAAGAGTTATTGATTTTTCAGTTTGTTCAACTTTTTATTTATTATTAGAATGGATTACCAACTTTCAAGATCCTTACATGCCAGACTGGACACATAATGTCTTAAGTAAATTTTGATATGTTGAATTTTATGAGAGATTTACCCATTTCCTCTCAGTTTTCAACCAATTTTTTAATAAAATTGACTGTGTACTTTTTTTAATCATAGTATTTTTGTATTCTGATATGAATGCCTTTTCTTTTTTTTCCAGTAAATGTTACCAAAGTTGTGTTCATTTTATTAGAACAAGAAGCATTATATTAGAAGACAGGGATGGAGGGAGGTGTGGGAATGGTGGAGGACTAAATCATTTTTCAGGCTATTCAGGTGACTTTGGTTTTTACTCTGAGGGAAACAGGGAGCCAGTGAAGGCTCCAGAAGAGTCTTTATCAAATTCACTCAAGCTGCTCTCTTGTAGACTGAGGAGGTGGCAATAGTGGAAACAAGAATATTGTTAGGAGGAAATAGCTGCTATCATCACAAGAGATATTGGGTGCTTTAACCATACTGGTAGCAGTGAAAGTTATAAGATGGGGTTGGAGTCTAAATATAATTTGAAGACAGAATCAAACGTTATAGGCAGGTTGGATGTGCGGTGTGAGAGCAAGTAAAGATTAAACCAGGGTTTTGTGCCTGAGCGAAAAGAATGTGAGAGTTAGCTGGGATGGGGACACTGCTTGGGGGAGCAATTTTGGTGACCATGATGGTGGTTAGATTAGGAATTTAGTTACAAAATGTATATACCAGATTTGTATCCTAATGAATACATTCTACAAAAATGCATTTTTTTCTTTTGGGAATAATTTTTGTCTCCCTGTCCACATGATAACCAAGTTTTTTTCCTGGATATGAGTGCCTCATGATCTTAAAATTGATTTTACACTGCATTTTGACCTGTTAGTTTCTCTCTCTTTTAGCATATTTTATCCAGAAGAGTTAATATTCACGTTTTGATCTAAATTGAAATGAATTCACCTCATCGAGAAACAGATGCATGACATTTCTTATTTTATACCATTAAGTGAATCTCCTGGCTACTACTATTTTTTTGGTATGGTTTAACCACGTTTACCCAACTATCATCTATCTCTTCTATCACATGCCTTAGCAAAACATTTATTTTTCATCTAGCACTAATCCACACATCCAAATAGTCTCTTTCAGTTTCCCGTGTTCCACTTGGATCCAGGAGAACAGTATTAAACTCGTAGTAAGTTGATTAGTTTTACTGTGTGACGGCAATTGCTTTAAACACAGGATTAACTCCAGCCTCATACTTTTTTCCTTATTTAATAAATACAGATTTCCTGACCCTATGAGACATGAAAAATTTAGGTAGCACTTATAACTTACATAGTTTGGCATCGCTAAGGAGACCGTTTTCCTATATACCCTGTGGCATTTCTAAAACCACTTCCCCAAAACACTAGCTAGTTTCAATTCAGCTCTTTTCCTGTTAACCTCTTGCGGGCATGGGCACTTGACTTGGCCATTCAGTGAGCCTTCCCTCATTTCCATTTCCATCTCCTTCACAGATGCAGAAATTCAGCTACAAGGCATGGAAACACTATTCTGCAGCCTCCATTATTTCTCAAAAGGCTATATATCACAAAATATGTCCCCACATTTCTATCCATTTTACCTCTAGTGTCTCTTCCCAAAATTCTCTTCTCTCTTTTTCTAATCATTTCCAACAAACTGCACATTCATTCCCCAGACTGTGGAGTATTATACAGATAATCTCTCTATGGAAATCCTAAACCAAAATTCAGTGCTATCAGGGACAGGGAATTATTTCAATTGGATATCTGAATAAAATTATTCCTCAGGTGATTCAAACGTTTAGTCTTATGGTTTCAGGCAGACACAGTCTGAAGTGTTCTGACAGTTTTAAGTAGAAATGGGAATAAAACTATTTTCCTGGATCAGATCAGTCTCAAGTTAACCATGCCAACTTTCATTAATAAATGTTCTCCAAGTTTTGCTACCTAAGCGATTTCCATTGTTTTTATTTCCTTTTTCAGGCAATATTCATTAAACAGGTGGGATTTTGAAATATAAACCCTATGAGATTTTAAAGGTGTCTCAGGAGAATAAGAATACAACATTATAATAATGTCTCCAAACTAGGCCCTTCATTATTATAAATACTTAAACAACTTTGTAGATTTTCAATAAAATTTTTGATGAATCCTAATTTTAATAAAAGCTTTATATTATTAATTTTGAAAATAAAGGTAGAAGAACTAACTCAGATTATTTGCAAGAAATTATGAGCAGGTATCTTTATTACACAATTTTATTAAGTGTTTAATCAATGAATTATTAAAACAGTACAGTTTGTAATGCCACCTAATGGAGTTCTGAGTGAAAAAAGTCCCCTGAGTATAACTGATTTATAATACGAAACATAGGCAAAAGAATGTTAATCCAGTCTTCCTATATGTTAACACTGGACTCTCTCTCTCTCTCTGTATATATATATAAACACATATATACGTATATATATATAACCACTTCCCCATTGCATAGCTGGCATTTGACTTGGCTGTCTCAATGTGACTTCTCTTCCTTCTGTAGAGAAGAGAAATATATATATATATATATATTTATTTATTTATTTATTTCTGTATGTTACCTTGAGATATAAAGCATTAAACATTTAGCAGCATTAAATTGGAACAGAACGAGAAGACAATGTATGTCTTAGAAGTTTCTCTTTAAGTTTTTTACAGGTGTAGAATGTTTGAATTGAATCTCAGAGACAATAGGTAAATACTTGGCACAATAAGTTATAAATAGCTGCATATAAAGAAAATAACTAAATAGCAAGGTATATACAGAATTTATGGTAATATATAACATCTTTTTAATATATTAGCACAGATTAAACCATTATCAGTTAAACTTTTTTTTTTTGCGGTATGCGGGCCTCTCACTGTTGTGGCCTCTCCCGTTGCGGAGCACAGGCTCCGGACGCGCAGGCCCAGCGGCCATGGCTCACGGGCCCAGCCGCTCCGCGGCATGTGGGATCTTCCCAGACCGGAGCATGAACCCGTGTCCCCTGAATCGGCAGGCGGACTCTCAACCACTGCGCCACCAAGGAAGCCCATAAACCTTTACTTTTTAACTCCATGTAAAATTACTTGGATAAGTATGAAGCTGTGATTTATAAAACTGGCAGTATATAAAAAATTTCCCCATTAAAAGTTTTGAGGGATAAGGCCCAAGAATGTCTATTTCTGAAACCTCCACAAGGTATTATGACACATAATAATGGCTGATATCTGCTGGTGTAAATTATTATCTAGACTCACAGTCTAGTGTCCAGATCACCAAAAATGACAAATAAAACCAAATACAGAATATTGTCTTACGATGGTTTCTTTGTGCTTGGATAAATAGGTATCATGGCAATACTCACTAGTTCCACTTCTCTGTCAGTTTTCAATACTGGTATACCCTATGATTCTTTGTCTCATCTCCTCTCCCGTCTTTACAATCTCCCTGGATCACACAATTCATTTCTATGGTTTCAGATACCATATATATGCTGATAGCTTCAAAATGTATGGAACAAATTCATATCTTATCTGGACTCTCAAATCTGTAAACAACTAACTCCTGACTATCCCTATAGTTTCACACCAATTTCAGAGTACCCAAAGCTAAAGTCATCCTATTCCATCTCTAACCCCCAAAGAAATTTATCAAAAGTTCACCTTCCCTATTTTAAGTAATGTAACCAGCATCAACCAAGATAAGAAAATAAATGTTCAAATGTGATTCTTCTGTCTACTAACCTCTCACCACTTAACAGTCCTTAAAGCTCATCAATTATATATCTTAGTCTTAAATCTCCTTAATTCCATCTCTCTTTGCTGTGATTACCTTAGCTCAGTCCTTCTTATTTCTTTCTCTGATATTGGACTCAGTTTTGTTTCCCTCCAGTCCATCTCTTCCCTTCACTCTATAGAGTGATACCAAAGTGAGCATTCTGAAATGTAATATTTTAACCTGTCATTGATATCCTGAAGACCCTTTAAATGGTTTTTGAAATAAATTTTGTACATATTAACAGCAGTATTTCTCGGAGGCTCTTCAGTGATCCTACTGCCACAGAATCACCAATGGGTGGGCTTGTGAAAATATAGATTCCAGTTTGATCCTAAACCATGGGGTGCAAGGAAAACTTTAAGGGAACACTCACTGAAGAACCACTGAAGGCTGAAAGACACATTTTTTGAGGCATTGCTGGTATATTAAGCATTAGGAAATTTCTTCAAGAGCACTCCACCTAGAATAAAACAAAAACAAAAACAAATTGGTGCCAGATCTAGAAATCCAGTTACATATTTCTGGAAGTATTACAGGAATTGGTTAAGCAGACAATCACTGATATTGGGTTAGTGAGCTTTGGGCCAATTTCTGAGCCTCATAGTCTTATGCCTCATAGTCTTATATTGAGACAAGAAATTTGAGGAGAGCTGAAATATGCTCATCAGGTACATCTCCTTTTAAAAAGATGCAAATCACCACAATGTTCATTGCAGCACTGTTTACAGTAGCCAGGACATGGAAGCAACCTAAGTGTCCATCTACAGAGGAATGGATAAAGAAGATGTGGCACATATATACAATGGAATATTACCCATAAAAAGAAACGAAATTGAGTTATTTGTAGTGAGGTGGATGGACCTAGAGTCTGTCATACAGAGTGAAGTAAGTCAGAAAGAGAAAAATACTGTATGCCAACACATATATATGGTATCTAAAAAAACAAAACAAAACAAAAGGTTCTGAAGAACCTAGGGGCAGGACAGGAATAAAAACAAAGACATAGAGAATGGACTTGAGGACATGGGGAGGGGGATGGGTAAGCTGGGACAAAGTGAGAGAGTGGCATTGACATATTATACACTATCAAATGTAAAATAGATAGCAGGAAGCAGCAGCATAGCACAGGGAAATCAGCTCGGTGCTTTGTGACCACTAGAGGGGTAGGATAGGGAGGGTGGGAGGGAAATGCAAGAGGGAGGGGATATGGGGATATATTTATATGTATAGTGATTCACTTTGTCATTCAGCAGAAACTAACACAACATTATAAAGCAATTATACTCCAATAAAGATGCTAAAAAATATATGAATCCATTTTGGACAAACATTATGCCAGTTTAGTCTCACAGGGATCTGCCAGATGACAACATGGCAATGGTCTTATAATAAATATCATCAAGCACACAAATACTTATGTATGAAAAAAATGGTTTTAATTATCTGCTAGGACATGTTATTGAAATAGCCAGAAACACAATATTAGGAAGCCAAATACCTGTATAAGATTTTCAAGAAAATTTTTAAAAATGTAGTTCTAGAAATAAAACGTAATTTTTTAAAAATGTAAAGGTGAACAGACAGATGAAAGAGCAAAAATGATACAATAGAAAAGAGAAATAAAGAACTAGAAGATGTATCCAAAGAACACACTCAGCATAAAGTGAGAGAAAGATAGAAAATACCAAAAAAAGTGAAACTGAAAAAAGTAACAAAACATTTTAATGTGTATTTGATAAGATTCTCACAAAAAATAAAATAGAATGAAAGGGAAAATTTTAAGTAATAATTGCAGAACAATTTTAATAATTAAAGCAAAAATTGAATATAGTAATTTAGGAATTAAAAACATATAAAAGTTGAACAAAATAACATATATCCATAATTAAAGAGGTTACGATTCTGAATGAAAGGGTAACATAGCCTTTTCTGTGCCTTTATGCTATATTTATTTATTTATTTATTTGGCTGCTCTGGGTGTTCGTTGCTGCACGCGGGCTTTCCCTAGCTGTGGAGGGCAGGGGCTACTCCTCATTGCAGTGCGCGTGCTTCTCATTGCAGTGGCCTCTCCCACTGCAGAGCATAGGCTCCAGGAGTGCAGGCTTCAGTAGTTGTGGCATGTGGGCTCAGTAGTGGCTGGCATGGGTACGTGGGCTCAGTAGTTGCAGCACGTGGACTCAGTAGCTGTGGCCTGTGGGCTCCAGAGCACAGGCTCAGCAGTTGTGGTGCATGGCCCAGTTTCTTCCTGAATCAGGGATCGAACCCGTGTCCCCTGCATGGCAGGCTGATTCTTAACTACTGTGCCACCCGGGAAGTCCCAGTGCCTTTATTCTTAAAAGTTATTCCAAATTACTCTCTATCAGGTAAAAGTTATTCATTAATTTACTGAACATTGCATCCTGAATTTGAAACTACAAGATAATAAAGATTTATAAAACTATATTCCCAGAGTATGTATATTAATTATGAATAAAAACATTTCCTATTAAATACTATAGGTAATTGAGTGTCATTCAAGTTTGGTTATATCTATCAGGAAAATCTAGCTTATTTTGAAGTAACAGACAACTCCCAAATATCAGTGGCAAGAATCATGGTTTATGTTTTGTTCATACTCAGTGTCTATTTTGAGTTATCTGTGCAAGCTACCTATTGTCATCATCATCCTCACCATGGAAACCAGGCTGGTACTGCCATTATCTGCTCTTGTGAGTTGTTACATTAGAGGGACAGGAGTAGGGGAGGGCACTCACTGGCTCTTCAAATGTCTACCTAGGAGTGACACACATCCCCTCCTGTCCTATTTCACTAGCCAAAACATATCACATGGCCACCACTAAATTCAGGTGGGAGGACAAAATGCAATATAAGCCAGAGTATCTGGAAGAAGAGGCAGGTGGAATATTTGTGATCTCTCTCTAATGTCTACCATCCATAGTACACTAATATAGTTTATGGAAAATAGAAATTTGGAGAATTTAATTATGACCATAATTACAATCAAACAAAAACCCCTTGGGCTTCCCTGGTGGCGCAGTGGTTGAGAGTCTGCCTGCTGACGCGGGGAACACGGGTTCATGACCCAGTCCGGGAAGATCCCACATGCTGCGGAGCGGCTGGGCCCATGAGCCATGGCCGCTGAGCCTGCGTGTCCAGAGCCTGTGCTCCGCAACGGGAGAGGCCACAACAGTGAGAGGCCCACGTATGGCAAAAAAGCAAAAAACAAAAAAAAACCCTGTATTCCTCTCTCTCTCTCTCTCTTTCTCTCTTTCTCTCTCTCTTTCACACACTTTCACTCCTATGTAATATTTTAGTGTTTGAGGAATATATTTACCAGTCTATCTCTTTCTGGAACTGGACACCCAGCCCCTATTACCCTATGAGTGGAAGAAGGCACTTTTACATAATACCACCCACTTGCTCTGTCCCTAGGTAAATGGAGCTTATTTATCAATTAGAGTAGAATAAAATAAAACTATATCATCATTATTAAAGAAATCCCCAAAGAGAAAGAAAGGACTGTAGAACAGACCTTGTAGAGAGTAAAAAAAATTAGAAAAGGGAATTTAGATCCATAAGTTGTACTGGAACAAGACAATCCTTAAAATGTTGAGAGCAGTTTTGAAATCATTCCAGTATAAATAAAGCTTCAGGGGAATTGTCTGAAGAGGATGAGAGCGTTGAGTGTTGAGAGGATGAGTGTTCCTGTTTCCTTATCCTACTCCGGGCAGCAGTGCACAGCCAGAAAAAATATTGTCAATCCAAGCATTAAATGTCACTACTAAATATAGTATGGACTGATCTAAATTGCAAAAGAATAGAAACAATTGTCAGTATTTGTGCACAATGAACTTCTCTATCCTACCAATATCTATTATCCTAACTTTATAACTTCCTGTATATCTTTAATCAGTGTCAGTTTTTTGGTTTTTTTTAAGAACGTGTTAGCAGTAAGTTTTCAATACAATGCAATTATCTGGGAAAAACAGGCCATATTTAACTATAATTTTGGTTTATTTTTGAATAATATTTTATTATTAAATAATATATCCTCTCCAGGAAGTAATTTAGCCAGAAGAGAAGACACTTAATCACAATTAATTAATTTTTTGAACTTACATAAAGTTCTTAAGTTGTTTTTGTTTCCTAGTATGATAGGTTCAAATTTATGGGACAATACATATGTATTTTGATGCAAGTTCACCTTTTAATTCATTGAATTATAAAGGATAATTCAGTATTTTTTTGCACTTGGCATTGGTAAAGATTATGAACATAAATTAATATTTATGTGTAACTAAAGATAACAGAGGCATGATAATCCTCAGATCATCAAATCTCTCAAAAGAAGAATATTGCACAACTAAATCAAATTTTAAATTTATAAAAAACAGTCAATATTTATTCTGTCTTCCCCACTGAATGTAAAATAATGGTAGTTTCACTTGGCATAGAAGATGTTCCAGGGTTAATAACCATTTAGAGTTAACTGCCCTTAGTTGTTCTGGAAAATTACCATGGATCATCTCTCCATCTCATCCTTTCTGTTCTTTGCCAGTGAACTTTGTACCCTTCACTCTTTTCTCCACATGAACTATAGTCACTGATAGCTTCTAAAACTCTTCTATCAAGGTTAGTACTACAAGAGGAGGATCCGCCGGCTCTTTGCTATGGGTTGGGAAATCTAGTAAAGATTTCTAAATGGCTTAATTTGATTCATGTGCACAGCTATGACTCATACAGGGGTAGTCAGGAAGGTATGACTAACGTGATTGGCTCAACTTGGGTCAGATTATGCTTCATGTTGGGCTTAGAATGCTGGGAGCTAGAATGCTGTTAGCACAGAAAAAGCTTACAGCCCAATAACATGGATTAAGACCAATCTTAGAAAAGGAGCAATCACTGAACCAGGTACCATCTCAAGTGTTTCATCCTTCTGATAGGCAATTCCACATTTTCTCCATCTCCAAACATTTCTTGATGTTAGGAATCAAAAATAGGGTACTCATGTTCTAAGGAAAGTAAATATATTTCCCTAATACACATTAGAAAGCCTAATTTTAAATCAATGAACGTATTAACTAACCTGATTCTGATAATCTGTTCACAATAGATATGTATATCAAATCATCACACTGTACACCTTAAACTTACTCAGTGTAATATGGTAATTATATTTCAACAAAACTGGGGGAAAAAAGAACTCACAATTCAATAATCAGATAAACAGTACAATGTTAAAGTCTGGAAAGGATTTGAACAGAAATTTCACCAAAGAAGATATGAATGGCCCATAAACACATAAAAGATGCTCAATAGCATTAGTTTTCAGAGAATTGCAAACTCAGACTACAAAAAATACATCCACTCATACGCAAATGGTAAACAGACAGTACCAAGTTTTGGCAAAAATGGGGAACCAATAGGCTCATGTTGCTGGTGGTATTGTAAGATGTTACAACCACTCTGGAAGGAGTTTGGTAATTCCTAATAAAGACAAATGCACCATTACCATATGACCTAACAATTCCACTTTTATATAGTTACCTAAAAGGTAACATATTCCACAAGAAGATTTGTATGCAAATGCCCTTAGCAACTAATTACTCATACACAATAACAATAACATGGATTATGCTGAATAACAAAATGCCAGACATAAAAGCATCCATAATATATAATTTTTATTGTATCTTTTTGGATTTATATGAAGTCCTAAAATTGTTAAAACTGTAAAAAAATAAGTTCCAATATTTTACAAATCTAATGTAGGTGAGTGAATGAAGTCCCAGCAAGATCTTCTACTAAAGCTTTCATTCACAGCTTGTACTCAAACATTTCATTTAGGTTAAGATAACACATCATTTTGTATAATACATATGTCACCAATTTCAAGCAAAAGGAAGCCAGAGAAAACTGGTTTCTTACTTTTTTCAGAACTTTTTCTAACTTTCTGACTGATTCAAAACAAGAAAACAAATGAAGAATATTAGAAAAAAGGGCCTGGAGAAAATAAGAGAATAATTGTGGGGTTTTCTTATTTTTTAACAATTTATTATTAAGAGGAGGAATGTGTAATCCTGAAAAAAAAATCTGGTTTTCTTCCCACTTCTGTGATGCATGTCACAAAATCCTCAATGAATAATACACACTGATGGGTCTAAATATTTTAACTGTGTAAAATTATGTGAAATAATGAATATGAAAGAACTTCCTATTTGAATGTATTCCCTGTACTCTTGTTAAAGAATCTGCTTTTGTTTGTAGTGGTTATTACAAGGATTATAAAACATGAAACTTGTCATTTAAGAAAAAAAGTAAAAGAAAAATGTTCTTTCAATAGACAAGTAACCCAAGGTCTGCAAATAATTATTGTAAGAAATATGTCTGCTGGTGATACATTTGTTCCATACTATCATTCCATTTTTTTCCATGAAGAATACTTAAAATTACACAGTTAGTTGTTGTCTCAAAAGTTGGAAACAAGATGTTTGCCCAGCTTTTCTAATCTCAACAGCTGCAATTCTGATAGAAAATGCCAATCTATTACCTAATGACATATTTCCACGACACCAACACATCTAAGTATTTTGAATGATTAGTTCTCAGTTAACTGAATAGTTATCTGGGTGTTTCAGAGGCAGGGAATGCTAATGTAAACCGATTTTTTTTTTCAAAAATACTGACTCATTCTTTGCCACTAATGTAGGTATAGATATAACAGTATCTACTGATACGAAATACAGAATGTAAAATTAGATCTTTTTAAAATTTCTTCATTTTAGAATTACTAGATTTGGGGCCATCATTTTTTGGGGGGGGAATCACGTTTTTACAGTAATTTGGATTATTTTTAATTTTTAATTTTTGGCTGTGCTGCACAGCATGTGGAATCTTAGGTCCCTGACAAGGGATTGAACCCGAACCTCCTGTGTTGGAAGCATGGAGTCTTAACCACTGGACTGCCAGGGAAATTCCTGGAATTTTTAACACAGCACTTTTTAACCTTATTTTATTTCATGGCTCAACAGCTGAACTAAGTTTGTCAAGCTTTAATTTCTAGAATTTATGCCGCAAAATATATACTCCTTAATTTCTTAAATATTAATTCATTTTACAATATAGTATTTGATGTAAGTTCTCAAAGTCCAGTGCTCTGCCTCCCATCCCCAGAAAATGTTTATTTGTCCCCTTAGAAGAGTAGTTTCTCCAAGTCATGGGGAAAAGACCATGGACTTTGGGGTCGAGTGAATTAGAGTCTATCTTTAGCTCTATAGTTTACCAGCACCGTGGTAATTTATTTGCCCTAATCCTGATAACCTGTTTTCCTGTTAAATGAGAATAGTACTTACCCTCAAGGTTTGCTGTGATTACAGGACAATAACTGGCATAGAAGTCACTAAATAATACTCATTCAGTGTTTTCCAATTATTGTTGAAATGAATTCCTAGGATTATTCAATAAATATTTCTATATACATGTCAACAATTATTTTTACAAGCAAAAATATAAATATTAAAATTAAATTATTCATGCAGTGTCAACTCCCAAGATTTTAAGTATGGGTGATTTGTTAAGCACTCATTATACTTGAGTAAGCTGTTATAGGAAATACTATACTCTCAACACTGGATTTGTTGATATGACAATAGAAACCATCCAGAATGAAACACATTCAAAAAATAAATAAGGGGCTTCCCTGGTGGCGCAGTGGTTGGGAGTCTGCCTGCTGATGCGGGGGACGCAGGTTCGTGCCCCAGTCCGGGAGGATCCCACATGCTGCGGAGTGGCTGGGCCCGTGAGCCCTGGCCACTGGGCCTGCGTGTCCGGGGCCTGTGCTCCGCAGCGGGAGAGGCCACAGCAGGGAGAGGCCCGCGTACTGCAAACAAAAACCACAAACAAAAACCACAAAAAAAATAAATAAGAGCAGAGCACCAAAAAGTCTGAGATGAAATAATCTCCAACAGCCTAATATATGTAGTATGTGTAACATATGTAATTGTAGTCCTCAAAAAAAAAGAGTAATCATAGGAAATATTTGGTGAAATACTGGTCACAGTTTTCTAAAATTTGAAGACAATATAAACTGACAGATTAAAAAATCTTAGTGAACCCCTGACTTAGTGATATAGTGGCAAGGCAGAAGGAAGAATAATTGCAAGGCAAGTTTGCTTATTTTAATTTGTTAATGAAGTTCATTTGAGGCAGTGTCTCACATGGGGTTAACAGTTGTCAGCATGTCAAAAATATTCAAGTAATTAGGTTTGCATTTTGAGGAAAGTGCAGATAAACATTATTGACCATTTATTTAGTTTTGGTTTATGCAAGCTTTAGTACATAATCCATTCTAACAATTTTATATTTCTATACTAAAATAGTGATTTTTATTTGATATTGTGTTATCAGAAGATGAAATTTAAATTTTGTCTCTCTCTGGCAATCAACAGTTGAAAAGTAACAAAGTATCCTCATCTTTTTTTTTTTTTTTTGCGGTACACGGGCCTCTCACTGTTGTGGCCTCTCCCGTTGCGGAGCACAGGCTCCGGACGCGTAGGCTCAGCGGCCATGGCTTACGGGCCCAGTCGCTCCGCGGCATGTGGGATCCTCCCAGACCAGGGCACGAACCTGCGTCCCCTTATCTGCAGGCGGACTCTCAACCACTGTGCCACCAGGGAAGCCCAAGTATCCTCATCTTAATTTAAATGTTCCAGGTGATTTTTTTCAAGTCCCTAAACAGTAGTCACTCTACCAAAGTAGAGATGCTATGATAGAAGAAAGGATACCAGCAAAATAGGTCTGTTATTCTCAAACAAGAAAACATACACTTGGCCAGAGAGAAATACCTCTTTCTAGCTGTGGGATTCTTCCTAAGCCAGAAGATTTCTCTGAGATATTACTAGAGAAATCATTATGGCTATGTAAGCCTGAGAAATAATAAAGTTAATTATTTAAGTGCACTCTAGAAGAGAAGGATATCTGTAACATTAACTATATTAAGAGAAGAAAGGATCATTTTTTTCCATTTGTTTATTATTTTAAAGTAACATTTGTGATTATCTCAACCAAAATTCTGTGTCTGAGTTGCATTTCTGAAAAGGAAAAGGGAGACAGAGACAGAGAATATTTTCAGGCCCAAATATGCTTTTGTAAACGTAAAGATGATATTATTAAGACTTGTTTAAATACATAGTTAAATCACTTTCTTTAGGAGTGTGAATGAACTAAAACATTCCCTTCATAAAGCAAACCATATAAGAATTATTTTCCAAGTCCAATACTTTCATTCTCAAGTTCAAGTTACATAATTGATCCTCAGTTATTATGAATATAAACTCTGTTGTGGCCAATAATATTTTAATAGGTGTCAAAACCCCCAGAATATTACACATTATAAGGATTATATATACTATTCCATGCCATACTGTGTTTGGGAAGTGCTCTGTTGAGGGTGAGGTATCAGGGTCCAAGCTTCGCAAGATTTTTGCTTTGTTCCTAGAGTGAGGAGATTTGTGAAAGGGGATTAGGACTCAAATGACCCCAGGGAGCATCTGTCTTATAGTCATTCAATTCTTAGAGTCATGCTTCTTGGTAAGTTGCTGTTTATGTTACAGCTCTTCACTTCCATGTGGAGGAATTCACTAAAATAATACTTCAAGATCTTTCCCCACTGGGTACCCATTTCTTTCTGTGGGAGGAGTGAGTTTTCTGATTAGAAATCTAACAAAACTAGCCAGATAAGCTCAGCTTAGCTCTTTCCTCTTTTAGAGTCAGGGGTCTCTTCTTGTTATAAATTTTACGAGGGTAACCTCAGTAGAGGAAGTCTGTGGTTTTCCAGCTATGTCTGTACCTGGGTAAATAAGTGTACTTCTTCAATGCACTGTTAGCAAGCCGTGTCTTCCAACCTAGCTTTTGTCATAAATAAAGATGGTATATTAATCTCCATCTGTCTCCTTCATCTAAGCCACACTTTTTGTATATATTTATGAAGGCTCTTGTTTCTTTCTACTTCACTTTAAATTTATCCACCTCTTTCACAAGGCTGTCATTTCCATTATAGGCAGAGGATGTCAATTCCATTGCCCCATTTTAATTGCTTAAAAGGTTTAAACATAGGAAATAGGCAATGATCGTGGAGTAAATGGATGAAAAGGGCAGTAAGAATTCCATAAAATAAAGTTTATCTTGGATTTGTTTTACATAACAAGTTCTAAAATAAAGTTTCAATAACCTTATTCAGTAGGCTTGCTGCTGTTTACTAGAATACAAAACATAAAGGTGATAGATTTGTTCTAAAAAGGGGCCATAACAGGGAGCCAATGTCCATCCTTAGCCTGCTGACCTCTGAAGAATCAAGGGGACTTTTCCAGGCAATTAAACATCCTCTGAAACACATACAGCTATGTTTTCTGTTTCTCCTGTTGGATAATTCATCTTATACCTGTGGTTCTTTGTGTGATTCTTTCCACCTAGATCAAGTAAAAGAAATAGAAGTTTGATTGAGGGTGAAAGAGAGCCCATTGGCACAATGACAGGAGAAAGCCTTTGAAAACACATGTATTTCTTATTCTTCTAGCAGAGCAGTCTTTCCGTTTCAAACTAGCTGTTTGATTCTCTAGAGTCCCGTTAGTTACTTAGACTATCTCAACTTTGAAAACATTGTGGCATAAAGTTTTTAAAAGATGTATTCCAATATTGGTTTAGAACTATTCTTTTAGATCAAAATCCAGGATGCAGAAATTTAGCATGATCAATGCAGGTAGACAAAAATGCATTACTGGAGTAGGGAATGTAAAAAAAGTTATTAATATTTATTTGCTGAAATATTAGCTTATGAAATAAAGAATAACCAGGATTTAATAAGTATTAAGTAAAAGGTAGAACTCTCCCAGGCCATATTATAATGCCTCAAAAATCAGGCAAGAATTTTTCCATTTCCTTTCTTTTCCAAGAGGAAAATAATAGTAATAACCATGATACTGAACCTCCTTTGGGAGTTAGTAAAACATTATAAAAACTCCAACCTGTGCATTTTTGGTTTTCATGACCTGAACTGAATATGACCTTATCCCATATTTCCAACTTCCTTTCCAAAACTGAGAAATTAGTGATTTATAACATCATGTCATTTTTGGCTGAGGTTACATATCATAAATGATGTTGCGCGTTGTTACAACATGCAGAGTGTTGAACAAATATTTCTCTTGTCTTTTCTCTTTCTCTGTTGTTTATTCACTTGTATTCCTAGGAGATGCCAACTCAACACAAAACTTTCTGGCATAGAAATCTTTAAATGAGTGGAAATACCCAGTGACATTTTTGGTTTAGGACTTGTGCTAGCTATAGACTCCCTCAAGCCTACAGGAAGAAGCTATTAAAATGGATTCCCTACATGTTCATTTTAAATGGGTCAGAAGGTTACATGAAAATATAAAACAGCACACTAGAGCTTTAAAAATGATTTATACTTTGTTTCATTTATTAATGCTAATAACTGAATATTTTATATAGAAAAAATACTCTTAAAAAACATCATGTCTGTCTGTGGACATAATGGTGTTTGTAAAGTGTCTTTATTTATACCTTTGTATCCTCATTTGTAAATTTTCTATGAAGTTTGGTTTTGTCTCAAATTTAGGCTTTTCTTCTTTTTCCTAGAAGAAAGTATTCTTGGCATTAGTAAAAAATAAATAAAAAGGTATATTACATACAAATGCATTATATATTATCAAGAACATATGTGCAGTTACCTTGAAGAACATATTTAAAGAAAAAAAGAATAGGCATGTTTTATAATTCCTATTTATTTCTATAAAGGGCTTTACTCTTTTATTTTATTTAACTTTCATGTCATTTAATCCATGCCAAGCATTGGTATGAATTCTTTTTGCATATTAACTGAGGTAATTCCAATCATACTCCTATGCGGTAGCTACTACTAGTATCCCTGTTTTATGGGTAAGCAGATTGGGCCAAGCTGTGCTAAAGAAATTGCTCAGGTGACTCAGCTAGTGTGACAGAGCCAGATTCAGAGTCTGAGCTCCAGAGTCTGGATTCCAGAGCCTGTGCTCTTACCCTTTATGCAGTTACTGAAACTCCAGAATATTGAGTAGAAAAAAAAAGCTAAAACAAAAACAAAACATCCAAAATGCTGCAAAATATTCTTACTTATTTACTTTTGTCCATATGTTTATGCCTAGGAAGTAAATTTATGTTTTCATTTACGTTTACAGAACACCCACAATGGCTATACAAAAATTTACCTCAAGTTTAACCTATAATTTTAATCATAAATTTTAGTCCGTTATTATATTGTGAATTTAACTATCAATTTGAAAAAATACATAAAATACTACTATATTTTTATATACCTGTCCTTTATTTGTGGAGGTTTAAATTCATAATATTTTCTTTTACAGATATGAAAATGAATACTGTTGATTATGGTTAATATTTGGAGAATGTGGCTAAGCCTTTTTACAATAGTCACAACAGCATTATGAGCAGGTACAGTTATCCCTATTTTAATGAGGAGGAAACTAAACACAGGATGATCAAATAGGTAAATGGATGTTACACAACTCTACAGACTAATGCAGGATGCAAAAAGGCAGTTTGACTAGAATCTCTGCTCTTATATATACTACATTCCCTCCCATTGAATAAACCATTGTTCATAGAGTGTGCTCCAGGATCAAAGGCAAATTGTAAGGACTATAAATGCAGTTAGACAATTTGATGTATGAAAGGGTTGTATTATTTCCTTATTCGACTGGACTGGAGGTGTTGTTCCTCTACCTCTGCCAGCATTGGGAGCTCTCTCTCCCTCTGGATTCATCTATCTTTATATCTCTATACAAAGGTGGAAATATATGTAGAAATATATTTGCTTATTTTAAAAGGAAAAATTTAAATTCTTTAAATATGCAAATAATGTATTTATTTAGTGATCAAAGTTAAAAGTCCTACGTGTGTGTATATATGTATAACTTTAATTTCCTTTTTTGCATAGTTTTCAATAATTTTGGCATTTTTAGGTTACTTTTAATGCATGGGATATCTTAGTGTCATAAAATATTACCCTTTTTCTACCTTAGTTGTCTGTTTTCTCCATTTTAAAGAGGTTCTTCAGCTATGTTGACACAATGGCTGAAGAATTTTCTGTCAGACGTTCACAATTTTAATCCAGAAGAGGAAGGATGTTTACCCATTAATTTCAACCAAGTACCAAACTGAGACTCAATAGCTTTGATTTGCCCAACTTGAGCCAGAATTCATCTTCAGAAATAGTCCTTGTGGCAAGCTAGTGAAATGTATCCACATGCCCAGTCCTAGTGTACAAACTTCAAGTTGAACCAGGAATTAGAGCTGTTCATGAAAAAAGCACGGGTTGAGAGTTGGTGAGTTGTGGTTCCCCAAATGAGTATCAGTAACAGTTAATATAAGTAAGGATAAAGGAATGCTGAATGGACAAAATCAGTAACTGTAGCCTATATGAGTAAAAAAAAAAAAAAAATTATTACTGGTCTCTTGGAGTTTATATTCTTGTGGATGAAGACAAGTAAATGAATACATATATAAAGCAGGTGAAGGTGACAGTTGATGTATTATAAATGAATTTATAGTGTAATACAGTGTTTGGCAAATTTGCTATCAGATTGTACTTTATAAAATTTCCAACTTTTCTATGAACTAGAAAATTCATAAAATTTAGAACTTCTTTTAGTCAATCAAAATCATTAATGTTAAGAAATGAATTACTCATACTGATCTTTAGGATGTATATAGTCAAATAGATGAGATAAATAAATACATATATTTTTCAATATTTTTCCACTTATATCTTTTTAAAGTTGGAATGACAAATTATAATCACCATTAGATGCAAGATGTTTAAAGCTCCAATAGCTCAGGAAAATTCCCTATGAGATGAAATAGATGAATAGTATAGATTTTTTAATGAGAATATGATGTACCAGCTCAGCACAGACTAAACAGCACAAGTGAAGAATTTTGGACAATTTGGCATAAACATAACAGAATAACTTAATCCTGTGCTTATATAAGCAGTGTGTATCTGGAGGAGGTATTTGACAGTGTACAGTGGAATAGTTGTAGCATTTCAATAATTATTAATGTATATCTTACTTTAAACAATCTTGATCAGATTCCCCAATGATTCCCTAATCATTTTAATTTATATTTATACTTGAACAAAAATTCTTGGCTTTAAAATAGTTGTTTCTTTGTATAGTATCTCCATTTTATGTAACATATACAAAAACAATTGTATAGAAGTGATGTGAAGTTTTACTTTTTCTTACTTTATGATAAAACTCTGCTTTATGTTTTTATGGAAAAACCCGAATGAACTTCTGGGCCAACCCAATATAATGGAAGTAAAACAATTATAGTGATTTCAGAGGATACAAATAGCATCACATTTAAGAGGAATATTATTTTTATTGGCTAAAAACCTATATTTGATACAAGTGACACAAACATTTTATCACTTCAGTGAACAATTTTTGGTTACCTCTTTATTGATTTATAAAATTTGTGGCCAACCTTCAGAATTTACCTTGTTCTCAAGCTTTTTGATTTTTGTACCCTTTTCTCTTTTCAGAGCCATGTGTTCTTTTATAGGCACTTAAAAGCTCAAAGTTCTTTGTTTATCATATTTACAGAAAGTAGAGAGAACCTGGACTTCCGTTTCTACTAATATGCCAAGACAGATGCTCTGAAAAAAATTCCTGATAAAAAAAATGCCTATAAATGCTGGGGAAATGTAGCAAACATTTGTTAATGCAACGCTGTGCTTGCAGAAGAATAGCAAAAATCCCCTGAGGCAAAAAAAAAAAGCTGAACCCAAAATTTGCAACCTAACCTTCAAGCTATAGTCACACTTAAGCCATTTACTAATTGTGATAATGAAGAATACTGGGTTTTAATGCTGAACCTCAGAACATCTACAGCCTCCATGAAAATGTTGACAGAAATCCCCTTAGCTAGCAAAAGTAGCTGAAAAGGAAATTTGTTTATTTGGGTATTTACAACATGGTCGAGGAAATTCATACTGAGAAATATTAAATAGTTCCAAGTTTGGTAGCAGCCAGGAGTACTGACTAAAGTAAATGCCAAGGACTACCATAGATAAAATTAGAGAAAACCTCACTAGATTAAAAACCCAGCTAAATTACAAAACACCCAAGAAAACAAAAAAACCATGATGGATATTCCCCAGAAGTGAACATCATGGAACTTCGTATGATGTAAAGATTGAGTGAAATATACAGCCTAGCCGAATAAGCAAATAATACTACCCTTCCACATGTCAAACTGGCAAAATATATCTATAGCCTTGAACATTCTCTTATCCCTTGAGCTTGGAGAACTTTCTATGCACAATGGTTTACTCAATGGGAGGGAATATAATATATATATAAGAGCAGATATTCTAGTCACACTGTGATTCACATCTTGCATTTGTCCATAGAGCTGTGTGGAATTCAATTATTTGTTTCCTCTTCATTAAAATAGGAACAGTTAAATGAATTGTACCTGCTCATAAGGCGATTCTGAGCATAAAGTGGGATTTTAAATGAGAAAGCTTGGCCACATTCTCTAAATATTAACCATAATTAATAGTATTATTTATGTCTATAAGGGAAATATTATTAGTTTTCTAGTAAAGCTAAAAATAGTAATCGACTGACTTTTACTCTTCTGAGTCAGTTTCAGAATGTTAAGGCAAAGATCAAAGAGAAGAATATTATTTACCTCTAATCTTTGTGGCAACCATGTGATTTAAACACAATTTTTGGTATGTCAGTGTTATGGATTGAATTGTGTCCTCCCCCCAAATTTATATGTTAAAGTCTTAAATTCCAGTGTCTCAGAATGTGATCTTATTTGGAGATAGGTCTTTAGAGAGGTAAAATGAGGTCATTAGGGTAGGCTCCAATCCAATATAACTGGTGTCCTTATAAAAAGGGGAAATTTTAACAAAGAGAAATACCTAGAGGAAAGATGGCATGAAGAAACAGTAGGGAGATGATCACCGTTTACCAATCAAGGAGAAACACCCGGAACAGATCCTTCCCTCACAACCCTCAGAAGGAACCAACCCTGTCTATACATTGATCTTGGACTTCTAGATTCCATAACTTTGAGACAATAATTTTTATTACTTAAGTCACCCAGTGGGTTACTTTGTTATAGCAAACTAATAGTATACAGGGTAACATGATTAATTTGGTTTAAAAAGAAGAGAGATTTAAATTAATAATAAACCTAAAGTTAAAGTAAGCTTAAATTTTTTGCAAACATACAAAAATGGAAAGATTTTTAACACATTTTTACTTTATATTTCAAAATGATAACAATGCATGTGTTATGCTGCTTTATCCCATATGCTTACATATAGTAACATAGTGAAACCTAATAGGGCACAAATATTGGTATCTAATAGCATTTTCACTTTAATAAACAAAGCTTCATCTTGTTGTTTTGAATCTTTCTTTAGAGAAACAACTATCATTTTGAAAGACATCAGAAGTTGGTCAAAAGGAGTCAGCTTGAAGAGACTCCTTTTTGCCAAACTGTGACAATTTAGCTTAATTTTTTATGTAAAGATGACAGTTAATTGAAAATAAGTTATCTTGTTCTAAGCCACAAATCCATGCAGATACTCAATTAAAATAAAGTTTATGGAAGTCAAATCTCTCCTGTAAGTCAACTGATTTGTTTCTAATTTTCACATAAAAGAGGGAGAATAATTCAAATGATAAAGGAAAGTATAATAAATGAGTTTTATGAATGAAATTTCATCTCCCAAATAGTTCAAAGAGTTGTTGGAGTAATAGTGATAGGTCTATGTTTTGTTTTATTTCCCAGAAAAGAAAAATAGACAGTAAAGGAAAAAAAGCTTTAGGAAGCACAAACAATTTGAGGCCAAATCTATGAATTTGATAAAGTGAGTCCATCTTGGTTCAGGGGTGGATTTCAGAACTCTGCCTCAAGCAATATTCAGGTTTTTCCTACTAGGAAGCACTCACTCTGTGCTAATATGTTGACCTGGGGAAGGGCAGTTTGACTGATGTGGATGAATAATTGCTTAGACTACTGAGTCCTTAAAAGAGAATGCTGGCTGGACACTACCCCAAGTAGACTAGGATGAGGCCAAAGCCATTAACAGATAGAATTATGTCATATAACCTGCTGGTGAGAGTAATCCAGTTGTCGAGAAACTGATGAATGTTTACTACTTTACAGGAGGAATATTGTGACACCTTTTAATATGTCATCAGAAATATTTTATAGCCTTTAAAATCTTCTAATCTATGAATTTAAGAGAAATGGAGATAACATGGATAACTGTTTTGTTTTGTTTTACCCCTTTACTCTCTGACTATTATTAGATACTGGTTATGTGTTGGCCACTTTATTTGGTGCAAAAGCCTGGTACCAGCCAATCCCAAAACATTTCCCAGTGTTTCCTGGATGTCTCATTGTTTCATAAATGAATTTTCTAAGCAGTTTACCCTTTTAGATAATACAACACAATCATAATGAAAGCAAACTCTTAAGAACTTTTTTCTTGTCATTAATTTCCCACATTTTTGTTCTCTTCATGGGAAATTCTGATTCAAACAATATCTCAGGTATGGTGTTTTTAAAGTGAAAATGGTATTGCTTTTTAAAAATTTTAGTAAAATACACATAAAATAAAATTTACCATTTTTAGGTGTACACTTCAGTAACATTAAGGACATTCTTGTTGTGTGACCATCCAAATCCATCCTCATAATTATTTTCATCTTGAAAAATGAAACTCTATCTGGTAAACAATAATTCTGTATTCCCCCACCCTTGGAACCCATCATTATAGTGTCTGTTTTCATGATTTTGACTACTCTAGTTATGACATATAGGTGAAATCATACTATATTTGTTTTTATGTGACTGGCTTATTTCACTTAGCATAATGTCCTCAAGATTTATCCACGTTGTCACCTATGTCCGAACTTCCTTCGTTTTTAAGGTTGCATAATATTCTATTGTATGTATATGCCACATTTTGCTTGTCCATTCATCCCTCCATGGGTACTTGTGTTGCTTCCACATTTTAACTATTGTGAAAAACTGATGCTATGAACATGTGTGTACAAATGTCTCTTTGAGACCCTACTTTCAGTTCTTTTGGGTATAAACCCAGAAGAGGGATTGCTGGATCATATGGTAATTCTATTTTTAATTTTTTGAGAAACCACCCTACTGTTTCCTCAGCAGGTCTACCATTTTTCATTTCCACAGCAATGTACAATGATTTCAATTTCTCCACATTCTTGCCAATGCTTGTTATGTTTTCTTTTTGTTTTTGATAGTGTGACTTAGTATCTCCTTGTAGTTTTGATTTTCATATCCCTAATGATTTGTGATTTTCAGCATCTTTTCATGTGTAATAGGCCATGCATATATCTTCTTTGGAGAAATAATTATTCAAGTTTCTTGCACATTAAAAAAAATTAATTTATTTAATTAATTTTTTGGCTGCTTTGGGTCTTCATTGCTGGGTGCGGGCTTTCTCTAGTTGTGGCAAGCACGGGCTACTCTTCATTGTATTGTGCAGGTTTATTGCGGTGGCTACTCTTATTGCAGAGCAGATGCTCTAGGCACACGGGCTTCAGTAGTTGTGGCACACAGGCTTAGTAGTTGTGGCTCGCGGGCTCTAGAGTGCAGGCTCAGTAGTCGTGGCACATGGGCTTAGTTGCTCCACGGCATGTGGGATCTTCCCGGACCAGGGCTCAAATCCGTGTCCCCTTCATTGGCAGGTGGATTCTTAACCACTGCACCACCAGGGAAGTCCCTCTTGCACATTTTTGAATCATGTTTGTTGTTGTTGTTGTTAGTGAGTTTTAGGAGTTCCCTATATATTCTAGATATTAATCCTTATCAGATATATAATCCTTATCAGATACATGATTTGAAAATAATTTCTTCTATTCTATAGGTTGCTTTTTTACTCTACTGATGGTATCTTTTAATCCACAAATTTTAAAAAGTTTTATAAAGTCCAGTTTGTCTTTTTGTTTTTGTTAACTGTGCCTTTGGTGTCGTATCCAAGAAATTGTTGCCAAATTCAATAGCATGAAGATTTTGTTGTCTTCTAAGACTTTTATTGCTTTAGTTCTTACATTTAGGTTCTTGATGTGTTTTGAATTAAGTTTTGTACATGGTGTCAGCTAAGGCTCCAAAGTCATTACTTTGCATGTGGATATCCAGTTTTTGTGCACCATTTGTTGAAAAGACTACTTTTCCCATTGAATGGTCTTGTCAAAAGTCATTTGACCATATACATGAGGGTTCATTTCTGGACTGTCTTGTTTATACCATTAGTCTATGTGTCTGTCTTTACACCAATACCATACTATTTTAATTACCATAACTTTGTACTAAGTTTTGAAATCAGGAAGTGTCAGTCCTCCCATTTTGTTCTTCATTTTCAAGATTGTTTTAGCTATTTGGGGCCCTTGAGATTCCATATCAATTTTTGAATGAGTTTTTCTATTTTTGCAAAAAATTGTCATTGTGGTTTTGATAGTGATTACATTGACTCTGTAGATTGCTTTGGCATTTTAAAAATTGACATTTAATATTGACATTTTAACAATATTAAGAAATCCAAGAACATGAGATATATTTCCATTCATTTATATCTTTATTTTAGCCGTGTTTTATAGCTTTCATTGTACATGTCTTCCATCTCCTTAGTTAATTCCTAAGTATTTTCTTCTTTTTGATGGTATTATGAATGAAATTTTTTTGAATTTTCTTTTCAGATTGCTCATGCATAGAAGTGCAATTCATTTTTGCGTGTTGACATTGTATCCTGCTACTTTGATGACTTCATTTAGTGGTTCTAACAGTTTTTTGTGTGTGTATGTGTGGAATCTTTAGGGTTTTCTACATATAAGATCATATCATCTGCAAAAAAGGTAGCTTTATTCATTGCTTTACAATTTGAATGTATTTTATTTCTTTATCTTGCTTAATTGTTCTAGATGGAACTTTCAGTAGTTGAATAGATGTGGTGAAAGTGGGCATTTTTTCCTTGTTACTGATCTTACAGGAAATGCTTTTAGTCCTTCACCGTTAACTCTGATATTCACTGTGTGGTTTTCATATACGATTTTGGTTATGTTGAGGTAGTTTTCTTCTATTACTAGTTTGTTGAATGTTTTTGTCTTGAAAGGGTGTTGAATTTTTTTACATGATTTTTCTACATCAGTTGAGATGACCGTGTAGTTTTTTTCCTTCATTCTGTTTATGGAGCATTTTGTGTGCATCAATTTTTATGTGTTGAACTATCCTTGCACTACAGGAATAAATCCCACTTGGTCATAGTGTAAAATTCTTTTAATATGCTGCTGAATTCTATTTGCTACTATTTTGTTGAGGATTTTTACATCAGTGTTCATAAGGGATATTGGTCTTTAGTTTCCCAGGGGAAAGTTGGCCTCATAGAATAAGTTAGGAAGAGTTCCTTCCTTTTCAAGTTTTTTGGAAATGTTTGAGAAAGATTGGTATTAGTCCTTAAATGTGTCATAGAATTCACCAGTGAAGCTATCTGGTCTTGGACTTTTATTGTTTGGTAAGTTTTTGATTACTCATTTGAACTCTTTATTAGTTCTATGTCTATTAATATTTTCTGTTTTTTTGTTTGTTTGTTTGTTTTGTGGTATGCGGGCCTCTCACTGTTGTGGCCTCTCCCGTTGCGGAGCACAGGCTCCAGACGCGCAGGCTCAGCGGCCATGGCTCACGGGCCCAGCCGCTCCGCGGCATGTGGGACCTTCCCGGACGGGGCCTCAAGCCCGTGTCCCCTGAATCGGCAGGCAGACTCTCAACCACTGCGCCACCAGGGAAGCCCAATATTATCTGTTTTGTGATTTAGTCTTGGTAAACTTCTGTGTTTCTAGGAATTTGTTCATTTCATCTAGGTTATCTTATTTGTTGATGTATACAATTATATTCATTTTTATTTCTGTAGAATTGGTAGTAATGTCCTCACTTTCATTCCTGATTTTAGTAATTTGAATGCTTGCTCTTTTTTTCTTAATCCATCAAGCTAAAGTTTTGTCAATTTTGTTGATCTTTTTGAAGAAACAACATTGATTTCGTTGATTTTCTCTATTGCTTTTCTACTCTCTATTTCATTTATCTCTGCTGTAATCTTTATTATTTCCTTCCTTTTTCTAGCTCTGGGTTTAGTTTGTTCTTTTTCTAGTTCCTAAAGTTGTAAAGTTACGTTGTTGATTTGAGATCTTTCTTGTTTTCATTTTCTTCACACATCATTTCCTTGACTTTCTCCAAATCTTACTTTAGTTCTTTGAGCATCTTTAAGATATATATTTTTAAGACTTTGTGTAGTATATCTGCCTTTAGGTCACTTCCATGGACAGTTTCTGTTGATTTCTTTTTTTCATTTGAATGAGCCATACTTCCTGTTTCTTTGTATACTTTTGATGATTTATTTTGTTTGGATACTTGAATCTTGTAATATAGATTCTGAAAATCAGATGGTTTGTCTCCCCCAGGGTTAGCTACTGTTTCTTATTGCTTTATTTCTTGTTTTTATTTTTATTTTTTTGCTTGCTGTAAGCTGTCTCTGTGCCAAAGATCAGCCTGAATGTCTTTGCACTGGCACTGAAGTGTCTTTCTCATTGTGCAGGCTTATATAACTTATCCATCTTATGCACAAAGGCATATCAGCCAATATCACCACCTACACTAAATGAGAGTCCTAAGAGCTTGGAAATGTTTGCTTTGTCATTCTATGCATAGTTAGACACTCATGTCCCTGCACCAGACAGTCCAAAAATCTCCACTTATATACCTAATCAGCTGACATTATCCTGTATAAGTTTTATTGATTTTTATGTTTTTAATTTAATTTAATTTTTAATACAGCAGGTTCTTATTAGTTGTCTATTTTATACATATTAGTGTGTATACGTCAGCCCCAATCTCCCAATTCATCCCACCACTGCCCCCTCCCCACCACTTTCCCCCCTTGGTGTCCATACATTTGTTCTCTACATCTGTATCTCTATTTCTGCCTTGCAAGCCAGTTCATCTGTACCATTTTTCTAGATTCCACACATATGCGTTAATATACGATATTTGTTTTTCTCTTTCTGACTTATTTCACTCTGTATGACAGTCTCTACGTCCATCCATGTCTCTACAAATGACCCAGTTTTGTTCACTTTTATGGCTGAGTAACATTCCAATGTATATATGTATTGCATCTTCTTTATCCATTTATCTTTCATTGGGCATTTAGGTTGCTTGCATTACCTGGCTATTGTAAATAGTGCTGCAATGAACATTGGGGTGCCTATGTCTTTTTGAATTATGTTTTTTTCTAGGTATATGTCCATTACTGGGATTGTTGGGTCATATGGTAATTCTATTTTTAGTATTCCAAGGAAATTCCATACTGTTCTCCATAGTGGCTGTATCAATTTACATTCCCACCAGTAGTGCAAGAGGCTTCCCTTTTCTTCACACCCTCTCCAGTATTTGTTGTTTGTAGATTTTCTGATGATGCCCATTCTAACCAGTGTGAGGTGATACCTCACTGTAGTTTTGATTTGCATTTCTCTAATAATTAGTGATGTTGAGCAGCTTTTCATGTGCCTCTTGGCCATCTGTGTGTCTTCTTTGGAGAAATGTCTTTTTAGGTCATTTTTTGATTGGGTTGTTTGTTTTTTTAATATTGAGCTGCATGAGCTGTTTATATATTTTGGAGATTAATCCTTTGTCCTTTGATTCGTTTGCAAATATTTTCAACCATTCTGAAGGTTGTCTTTTTGTCTTGTTTATAGTTTTCTTTGCTGTGTAAAAGCTTTTAAGTTTCATTAGGTCCCATTTGTTTATTTTTGTTTTAATTTCCATTACCCTAGCAGGTGGTTCAAAAAAGATCTTGCTGTGATTTATGTCAAAGAGTGTTCTCCCTATGTTTTCCTCTAAGAGTTTTATAGTGTCTGGTCTTACATTTAGGTCTTTAATCCATTTTGAGTTTATTTTTGTATATGGTGATAGGGATTGTTCTAATTTCATTCTTTTACATGTAGCTGTCCGGTTTTCCCAGCACCATTTATTGAAGAGACTGCCCTTTCTCCATTGTATATCCTTGCCTCCTTTGTCATAGATTAGTTGACCGTAGTTGCGTGGGTTTATCTCTGGGCTTTCTATCGTTTTCCATAATCTATATTTCTGTTTCTGTGCCAGTACCATACTGTTTTGATTACTGTAGCTTGGTAGTACAGTCTGAAGCCCAGGAGCCTGATTCCTCCAGCTCCGTTTTTCTATCTCAAGATTGCTTTGGCTATTCAGGGTCTTTGTGGCTCCATAAAAATTTTAAGATTTTTTTTTTCTAGTTATGTGGAAAATGCCATTGGTAATTTGATAGGGGTTGCATTGAATCTGTAGATTGCTTTGGGTAGTATAGCCATTTTCACAATATGATTCTTCCAAGCTGAGAGCATGGTATATCTCTCCATCTGTTTGTGTCATCTTTGATTTCTTTCATCAATGATTTCTTTCTTTGTCTTATAGTTTTCTGCATACAGGATTTTTGTTTCCTTAGGTAAATTTATTCCTAGGTATTCTATTCTTTTTGTTGCAATGGTGAATGGGATTGTTTTCTTAATTTTTCTTTCTGATATTTCATTGTTAGTGTATAGGAATGCAATTGATTTCTGTACATTAATTTTGTATCTGGCAACTTTACCAAATTCATTGATGAGCTCCAGTGGTTTTCTGGTGGCATCTTTAGGATTCTCTATGTATAGTATCATGTCACCTACAAACAGTGACAGTTTTACTTCTTCTTTTCCAATTTGGATTCCTTTTATTTCTTTTTCTTCTCTGATTGCTATTGCTAGGACTTCCAAAACTATGTTGAATAACAATGGCAAGTGTGGACATCCTTGTCTTGTTCCTGATGTTAGAGAAAATGCTTTCAGTTTTTCACCATTGAGAATGATGTTTGCTGTGGCTTTGTCATATATGGCCTTCAATTTACTGAGGCTTGATTTGTGACCCAAGATGTTATCAGGCCTGGAGAGTGTTCTGTGTGCATTTGAGAAGAAAGTGTAATCTGCTGTTTTTGGATGGAATGTCGTATAGATATCAATTAAATCTATCTGGTCTGTTGTGTCATTTAAAGCTTGTGTTTCCTTATTAATTTTCTGTTTGGATAATCTGTCCATTGGTGTACGTGAGGTGTTAACGTCCCCCACTATTATTGTGTTACTGTCGATTTCCTCTTTTATAGTTGTTATCAGTTGCCTTATGTATTGAGGTGCTCCTATGTTGGGTGCATATATACTTATAATTTTTATATCTTCTTCTTGGATTGATCCCTTGATCATTATGTAGTGTCCTTCCTTGTCTCTTTTAGCATTCTTTAATTTAAAGTCCATTTTATCTGATATGAGTATTGCTACTGCAGCTTTCTTTTGATTTCCATTTGTATGGAATATCTTTTTCCATCCCCTCACTTTCAGTCTTTACGTGTCCCTAGGTGTGAAGTGGGTCTCTTGTAGACAGCATATATATGGGTCTTGTTTTTGTATACATTCAGCCAGTCTATATCTTTTGGTTAGAGCATTTAATCCATTTACATTTAAGGTAATTATTGATATGTATGTTCCTATTACCATTTTCTTAATTGTTTTGGGTTTCTTATTGTAGGTCTTTTCCTTCTTTTGTGTTTCCTGTCTAGAGAAGTGCCTTTAGCATTTGTTGTAGAGCTGGTTTGGTGGTGCTGAGTTCTCTTACCTTTTGCTTGTCTGTAAAGCTTTTGATTTCTCCATCTAATCTGAATGAGATCCTTGCCAGCTAGAGTAATCTTGGTTGTCAGTTCTTCCCTTTCATCACTTTAAATATATCGTGCCACTCCCTTCTGGCTTGTAGAGTTTCTGTTGAGAAATCAGCTGTTAACTTTATGGGTGTTCCCATGTATGTTGTCATTTTTCCCTTGTTGCTTTTAATAAATTTTCTTTGTCTTTAATTTTTGTCAGTTTGATTACTATGTGTTTCAGCATTTTTCTCCTTGGGTTTATCCTGCCTGGGACTCTCTGTGCTTCCTGGACTTGGGTGGCTATTTCCTTTCCCATGTTAGGGAAGTTTCTGACTGTAATCTCTTCAAATATTTTCTTGGATCCTTTCTCTCTTCTTCTCCTTCTGGGGACCCTATAATGCGAATACCAGTGCATTTAATGTTGTCCCAGAGGTCTCTTAGTCTGTCTTCATTTCTTTTCATTCTTTTTTCTTTATTCTGTTCCATGGCAGTGAACTTCACCATTCTGTCTTCCAGGTCACTTATCCATTCTTCTGCCTCAGTTATTCTGCTACTGATTCCTTCTAGTGTATTTTTCATTTCGGTTATTGTATTGTTCATCTCTGTTTGTTTTTTCTTTAATTCCTCTAGGTCTTTGTTAAACATTTCTTGCATCTTCTCGATCTTTGCCTCCATTCTTTTTCCGAGGTCCTGGATCATCTTTACTATCATTATTCTGAATTCTTTTTCTGGAAGGTTGCCTATCTCCACATCATTCATTGTTTTTCTGAGGTTTAATCTTGTTCCTTCATCTGGTACATAGTCCTCTGCCTTTTCATCTTGTCTATCTTTCTGTGAATGTGTTTTTCGTTCCACAGGCTGTAGGATTGCAGTTCTTCTTGCTTCTGCTGTCTGCCCTCTGGTGGATGAGGCTATCTAAGAGGCTTGTGCAAGCTTCCTGATGGGAGGAACTGGTGGTGGGTAGAGTTGGGCGTTGCTCTGGTGGTCAGAGCTCAGTAAAACTTTAATCTGCTTTTCTGCTGATGAGTGGGGCTGAGCTCCCTCCCTGTTGGTTTTTTGGCCTGAAGCAATCCAGCACTGGAACCTACAGGCTCTTTGGTGAGTCTAATGGTGGACTCCAGGAGGGCTCATGCCAAGGAGTACTTCCCAGAGCTTCTGCTTCCAGTGTCCTAGTCCCTGCAGTGATCTACAGCCAGCCCCCACCCTTGCAGGAGACCCTCCAACACTAGCAGGTAGGTCTGGTTGAGTATCCTATGGGGTCACTGCCCCTTCCTCCTGGGTCCTGATGTGCACACTACTTTGTGTGTGCCCTCCAAGAGTGGAGTCTCTGTTTCCCTCAGTCCTGTCAAAGTCCTGTAATGAAAACCCTCTAGCCTTCAAATTCTGATTCTCTGGAATTCCTCCTCCCCTTGCCAGACCCCCAGATTAGGAAGCCTGACTTGGGGCTCAGAACCTTCACTCCAGTGTGTGGACTTCTGTGGTATAATTGTTCTCCAGTTTGTGAGTCCCCCACCCAGAAGTTATGGGATTTGATTGTATTGTGATTGAGCCCCTCCTACCATCTCATTGCAGCTTCTCCTTTGTCTTTGGATGTAGGGTATCTTTTCTGGTGAGTTCCAGCATCTTCCTGTTGATTGTTCAGCAGTTAATTGTGATTCCTGTGCTCTCAAAAGAGGGAGTGAGCGCACATCCTTTTACTCTTCCACCTTGAACCACTCTCCCTGTGTAAGTTTTTTTTTTTTAAACATCTTTATTGGAGTATAATTGCTTTACAATGGTGTGTTAGTTTCTGCTTTACAACAAAATGAATCAGTTATATATATACATATATTCCCATATGTCTTCCCTCTTGCATCTCCCTCCCTCCCACCCTCGCTATCCCACCCATCCAGGCGGTCACAAAGCACCAAGCTGATCTCCCTGTGCTATGCAGCTGCTTCCCACTAGCTATCTACCTTACGTTTGGTAGTGTATATATGTCCATAACTCTCTCTCGCTTTGTCACAGCTTACCCTTCCCCCTCCCCATATCCTCAAGTCCATTCTCTATTAGGTCTGTGTCTTTATTCCTGTCTTACCCCTAGGCTCTTCATGACATTTTTTTTTTCTTAAATTCCATATATATGTGTTAGCATACGGTATTTGTCTCTCTCTTTCTGACTTACTTCACTCTGTATGACAGACTCTAGGTCTATCCACCTCATTACAAATAGCTCAATTTCGTTTCTTTTTATGGCTGAGTAATATTCCATTGTATATATGTGCCACATCTTCTTTATCCATTCATCCGATGATGGACACTTAGGTTGTTTCCATCTCTGAGCTATTGTAAACAGAGCTGCAATGAACATTTTGGTACATGACCCTTTTTGAATTATGGTTTTCTCAGGGTATATGCCCAGTAGTGGGATTGATGGGTCATATGGTAGTTCTCTTTGTAGATTTTAAGGAACCTCCATACTGTTCTCCACAGTGGCTGTATCAATTCACATTCCCACCAACAGTGCAAGAGGGTTCCGTTTTCTCCGCACCCTCTCCAGCATTTATCGTGTCTAGATTTTTTGATGATGGCCATTCTGACTGGTGTGAGATGATATCTCATTGTAGTTTTGATTTGCATTTCTCTAATGAATAGTGATGTTGAGCGTTCTTTCATGTGTTTGTTGGCAGTCTGTATAACTTCTTTGGAGAAATGTCTATTTAGGTCTTCTGCCCATTTTTGGATTGGGTTGTTTGTTTTTTTGTTATTAAGCTGCATGAGCTGCTTATAAATTTTGGAGATTAATCCTTTGTCAGTTGATTCATTTGCAAATATTTTCTCCCATTCTGAGGGTTGTCTTTTGGTCTTGATTATGGTTTCCTTTGCTGTGCTTAGTATATAGGAATGCCAGAGATTTCTGTGCATTAATTTTGTATCCTGCTACTTTACCAAATTCATTGATTAGCTCTAGTAGTTTTCTGGTAGCATCTTTAGGATTCTCTATGTATAGTATCATGTCATCTGCAAACAGTGACAGCTTTACTTCTTCTTTTCCGATTTGGATTCCTTTTATTTCCTTTTCTTCTCTGATTGCTGTGGCTAAAACTTCCAAAACTATGTTGAATAAGAGTGGTGAGAGTGGGCAACCTTGTCTTGTTCCTGACCTTAGTGGAAATGCTTTCAGTTTTTCGCCATTGAGGATGATGTTGGCTGTGGGCTTGTCATATACGGCCTTTATTATATTGAGGAAAGTTCCCTCTACACCTACTTTCTGCAGGGTTTTTATCATAAATGGGTGTTGAATTTTGTCAAAAGCTTTCTCTGCATCTATTGAGATGATCATATGGTTTTTCTCCTTCAATTTGTTAATATGGTTAATCACATTGATAGATTTGCGTATATTGAAGAATCCTTGCATTCCTGGAATAAACCCCACTTGATCATGGTGTATGATCCTTTTAATGTGCTGTTGGATTCTGTTTGCTAGTATTTTGTTGAGGATTTTTGCATCTATGTTCATCAGTGATATTGGCCTGTAGTTTTCTTTCTTTGTGACATCCTTGTCTGGTTTTGGTGTCAGAGTGATTGTGGACTCGTAGAATGAGTTTGGGTGTGTTCCTCCCTGTGCTATATTTTGGAAGAGTTTGAGAAGGATAGGTGTTAGCTCTTCTCTAAATGTTTGATAGAATTCGCCTGTGAAGCCATCTGGTCCTGGGCTTTTGTTTGTTGAAAGATTTTTAATCACAGTTTCAATTTCAGTGCTTGTGATTGGTCTGTTCATATTTTCTCTTTCTTCCTGATTCAGTCTTGGCAGGTTGTGCATTTCTAAGAATTTGTCCACTTCTTCCAGGTTGTCCATTTTATTGGCGTAGAGTTGCTTGTAGTAATCTCTCATGATCTTTCTTTTTCTGCAATGTCAGTTGTTACTTCTCCTTTTTCATTTCTAATTCTATTGATTTGAGTCTTTTCCCTTTTTTTCTTGATGAGTCTGGCTAATGGTTTATCAATTTTGTTTATCTTCTCAAAGAACCACCTTTTAGTTTTATTGATCTTTGCTATTGTTTCCTTCATTTCTTTTTCATTTATTTCTGATCTGATTTTTATGATTTCTTTCCTTCTGCTAACTTTGGGGGTTTTTTGTTCTTCTTTCTCTAATTGCTTTAGGTGCTAGGTTAGGTTGTTTATTCGAGATGTTTCCTGTCTCTTAAGGTAGGATTGTATTGCTATAAACTTCCATCTTAAAACTGCTTTTGCTGCATCCCATAGATTTTGGGTCGGTGTGTCTCCATTGTCATTTGTTTCTAGGTATTTTTTTATTTCCGCTTTGATTTCTTCAGTGATCACTTCTTTGTTAAGTAGTGTATTGTTTAGCCTCCATGTGTTTGTATTTTTTACAGATCTTTCCCTGTAATTGATATCTAGTCTCATGGCGTTGTGGTCGGAAAAGATACTTGATACAATTTCAATTTTCTTAAATTTACCAAGGCTTGATTTGTGACCCAAGATATGATCTATCCTGGAGAATGTTCCATGAGCACTTGAGAAAAATGTGTATTCTGTTGTTTTTGGATGGAATGTCCTATAAATATCAATTAAGTCCATCTTGTTTAATGTATCATTTAAAGCTTGTGTTTCCTTATTTATTTTCATTTTGGATGATCTGTCCATTGGTGAAAGTGGGGTGTTAAAGTCCCCTACTATGAATGTGTTACTGTCGATTTCCCCTTTTTTGGCTGTTAGTATTTGCCTTATGTATTGAGGTGCTCCTATGTTAGGTGCATAAATATTTACAATTGTTATATCTTCTTCTTGGATTGATCCCTTGATCATTATGTAGTGTGCTTCTTTGTCTCTTCTAATAGTCTTTATTTTAAAGTTTATTTTGTTTGATATGAGAATTGCTACTCCAGCTTTCTTTTGGTTTCCATTTGCATGAAATATCTTTTTCCACCCCCTTACTTTCAGTCTGTATGTGTCTCTAGGTCTGAAGTGGGTCTCTTGTAGACAGCATATATATGGGTCTTGTTTTTGTATCCATTCAGCCAATCTGTGTCTTTTGGTGGGAGCATTTAGTCCATTTACATTTAAGGTAATTATCGATATGTATGTTCCTATTCCCATTTTCTAAATTGTTTTGGGTTCGTTATTATAGGACTTTTCCTTCTCTTGTGTTTTTGTCTAGAGAAGTTCCTTTAGCATTTGTTGTAAAGCTGGTTTGGTGGTGCTGAACTCTCTCAGCTTTTGCTTGTCTGTAAAGGTTTTAATTTCTCCATCAAATCTGAATGAGATCCTTGCTGGGTAGAGTAATCTTGGTTGCAGGTTTTTCTCCTTCATCAGTTTAAATATGTCCTACCAGTCCCTTCTGGCTTGCAGAGTTTCTGCTGAAAGATCAGCTGTTAACCTTATGGGGATTCCCTTGTGTGTTATTTTTTCCCTTGCTGCTTTTAATATGTTTTCTTTGTATTTAATTTTTGACGGTTTGATTAATATGTGTCTTGGTGTATAATAATACATTTACAACTCAAAGAGTAAGTAATATGTAAATAAGTAAAATAATGTTAATAGGGCTTCCCTGGTGGAGCAGTGGTTGAGAGTCCGCCTGCCAATGTAGGGGACATGGGTTCATGCCCTGGTCCGGGAAGATCCCACATGCCATGGAGCGACTGTGTAAGTTTTAATTTATCAATATTGCGTCAGTGAGTATTTTGGAATAGAGTGGCATAGATGAGGAAATAAAGAGAACGTTGTGATTATTCCCTCTATACAGGCATGTGCTGATAGTGAACTGACTGGTCTGGAGAAGGAAACATTCCATGATTGATGCTTAGGAACTCTGTGACACTGGAGTAGAATTGCCTAAGTTCAAATCTTAGCAGTATTCCTTATGATCAAAGTAATAATGAGCCATATGAGTAAATTCTCTGAGTATCATTGACATCATTTGTAAATGGGGAAAGTAATGCCACTTCATTTGTTTGCAGTCATTATTCAATTTAAAGATACAGTGATTGGCATAGGAAGCAGTCAGTAAATTTGTGGGTATTTATCTACTTCCAAATATGTGTGTATATGTATGAGTGTGAGTGTGTGTGTGTGTGTGTGTGTGTGGTAGTAGTAGTGTAGTAGTCATGGTGGAAAGAAAGTTATGGATTTTAGATACACTTTGAATTAATATTGTCAGAATTCTTAAGAGATCAAACAGGTGGCCTAAGGAAGGACCCAAGAATGTCCCATAGATTTCAAGCTTATATAACTGATAGTTTTATTACTCAAGGTTTGAAAGCATGGGAGAATGTACAGTAATGGGATCAAGAAGGAAAAACAAACTGAAGCCATGTTTGTCTGTCTCCAAAGTCCATACTGTAAACAATTCCTACTACCCTTCTCTTCTATTTGCTATGGAAGGAGTTCACTCTTCTTTTAGTCTCCTCCACTGAATGTGGAAACACTATTCAAATAATAAATAGGTCAATGATAATTTTGATTCCCCCACATTCTCCGGTTTATATTCATTTTGAATATTTGAGGTTCATACTTGATAGTGACTTTAATTGGTATCCATTTATTTTTTTTCAAATAAATTTGGTCATCTGCCACAACCCATTCCCACAAAGTGGGAAAATATATATAAGCTTCATATTGATGTATTTACGTAATATCATTTTTCTTATATTGTTTCTCTATGTAAATGCCTTATTATTTTGCCCTCAACACAGCTTCCTTTTGAGGTTGGAATTATTGGTTAGTAATATTATAAAAGGCCTCACATCTATTGTTCACTTATATTACATAAATAATATAAAATATAGGCTGAACTAGAATTGTGTTTGTATTAATGATCATAACCAAACTTTTGATGAAAAAATTAATACTATGATTATTGGTTTTAGCAAAATCTAAACATCTTAGGTCACTTCTAGGGAGGAAAATGGTCAGTGAGGCCTTCTTTGCATGGCTATCATTATTATCTTTGAGTCTTCCTTGGACCTGTCTCATTTGGCTACAGGGCCATTCACACACATGGCAGTTTGTAGACAATGAGTTAAATATGCAAGCGCTGAATTCTGATACATAACCTATTCCATAAAGAAGACAAACATTTCTTTTAAGTAATAAAAAACAATGATAAATATACCTTCTTCAATATATTTAAAATATATTACACAATAATTACCAATAGTCTCAGCCAATTTATGTAGACCTATCTTTCACTTCATTACTTATACATACATTGTGTGTTTTTGAAAAATAAATTAAATAACAAACTTTTCAGTAATACTTCAAAGAAATTTCATTCTAATAAAATTCCCATTTAATTATCTGGAAATACTTGTACTAGTTCTGATTCTATAAAGTTTGGCAGTATAGTAAAGATGTCTGCATAAAAGAATTTTTGTTAGAGAATAAAGTGGAATTCTTATAACTGTTGTGATTGTAAAATTTCTACATGAACCGTGATAATGACACATTTCTAGGAAATAAAAAGGAAACAGCTGAAGAAGGAAGCTATAAAAAAAGAATAGAAATAAGTAACATATGTGCTATGGAAATACTTTCATTGTCCTAAGTATCTCTTCTATGGTATTGGATCTAATATTTATTTTTAGCACAGTTTGGAAAAAATTGTCACCATCTCCTCTCAGAAAGTTTTAATAATATTAGGAGACAACTGTAACCTCAAACCACAATACATAAAGAAAACTGGTCGGATGCAATGAGCATTAAGTAGAGGTGTGGAAAGTCCCTAAGAGGTGAAAATGTTGAATTTCCCCTGAGCCCTAAAAACAGCAAAGGTTAATAAATCACCCTACACAATTTTGTGTCCTAGGAAATGGCTTACCACAAAGAACCATCCTTCCTCATATGATTTACTAAGACCTATTGTCCACTCTTTTTCATGACCCCTGTAAGACTCATGAGTAACACCTTTGTTTACCTATGACAAGGCTAAACACAGATCTTTAGCCTTTTGCCGAACATAACAAGGTCAGACACAGACCCTCCAACTTGCTATCCATTTCCACATGAATGATTAGCTGAACTGTTTGTCCCTCTAAATTATTAGACACAGAGATAAATGTTTCCTGTTTTTCTGACTGACTGAGATCCCCCTAATTGCAAGATCAATTCCAATAGTAAATCATTCCAACTATAACTTGTCTCCTACTTTTTGTAAAAGTATAAGGCAATATCATCCTGCCAAGATACTCTCATCTTCAGATCTGGGGTGTTCTCCCTATTGCAATAGCTTGAATAAAATCAATTTTCTTGTTCTGTTTTGGTCATTGAAAGAGGGAACATTCAAAGATGTGTACCCTATAAAAAAGGCAGATGACATTTCTCTACATGGCATTTAAGAACATAGACTCCTCAGCCATTACATCTGAATTAGAAACACATCTCTAACATTTAACATCTTTTTGAACTTAAGTGTATTTACCTAAAATTTTTATCTCAGTAACCTCAATTTAAAATGGAAATCAGTATATGACCTATTTCATAGTGTCACTGAGAAAATTAAATGTTACTCTATATCTGTATATATACATATATCACTTAGAACTATAGTAAGTCAAGCAAGTCACACAGTAAGGATTATTTGAATGTTAGACACTATTAATGCTTTTGAATGTTAGCTAAATTTGTTATTAATATTATTCATTTTATTAATTTTTTTCTCTCAAAAATGTTGCAGAAACTAAGGAAATAAAACAATAATGGGTTTGAAAAAAAAATGGAACAAAATTTTGTGGGCTAGAAGTGGGAGCATCCCTGGATGTAGTTTGGAATACATGTGTGGGTCTAAATGAGGACTCATTCAGAAAATCAGTTTATACAAGATGGAATAGATAATCAGGATAGAAGAGAGGAAATGTCCTCTAACTGTGAATGTGGATCTCAGTTATAAGGACTAGGAGTTACGTTACTTATATACACAGTTATAAACATTTAAAAAAATAATAATTCCTGCTTCCTTCAAAGAAGAATGCAGCCCATTAGGTATGAACCTAATAAAAATAGCTCATCCAAGAAGACTTACTCTTATAAAAGCATGAGGGAAAACCAAATCAAGACACATATACTACTCATTCATTTATCTGTTTATTCATTCAACCAGCATTTCATGAAAACCCACTCCAGACATTTTTTTGATACATCAGTAAACATAGAGATAATGTGCCTGTTTTTAAGGAATTTTCATTTTCTTCAGAGAAATGGATAATAAGCAGCTAATATTCAGTAATAAACAATAAATTTTATAAATGACTAAATTTTATGTCATGGTAGAGAGTGATTAAGACTGGAGAAGAGAAAAGGTGAAACAAAAGGAAGAGAATCATAAATTCTGAGTAGTATAAATGGGGGATACTTGGAGTGTAATATGAAATAGATATTAAAGATAGTCCACATAAAGCAATAACCATAAAGGACAAATATTGAGTAATACATCATTAAAAATTAAAAACATATGCTTGTAACATATGAAAGCAAAAAGGAAGTGGATAACCTAGCCACACACCGGGGGAAACTCTTTCAATATGTTTATCTGACAAATGACTTTATCCAGAATATGAAGAATCCTACAACTCAATAATTAAAAGACAAATGAGTAAAATAGACAAAGGACTTGAACAGACATTTTAGAAATGACCAATAAACACATGCAAAGTGCTAAAATTAATAATAATTAGGGAAATGCCAGTTTAAACTACCAAGAAATCCTATTTTAAACTCACATAAATGATTGAATTAAAAAGACTAATGACATCAACTGTTGGTGACTATGTGGAGCAACTGATACTTTCATATATTACTGTGTCAATATAAAATGGTACAACAACACTGGCAAACTGTATGGAAATTTCCTATAACATTGATCATAAACCTATTCTAAGTCCCAGCAATTCTGTTCCTGGATATTCACCCAATTATTTACCCAAGAGATAGGAAGTTAAATGACCATTAAAAGACTTGCATAAAAATGTTTAGAGCAGTTTTATTCATAATAGCTGCAAACAGCCCAACTGTTTATCATGAGGAGAATAGTTAAAACAGAAAATTCTGTAAAATTAAAATATGATCATTAAAAGTTTAGTGTATTGGTGAAATGAAAGATTTGGGGAATTACTGAAGAACTTAAATGCAAAAGTCAAATAGAAAGGAAACATGAGAAAACATAAAAGACAAAGAGGATTAATCTAAAAGCCCCAAGATCCAAGTGGAATGAATATAAGACTGGAAAATAAGATGTTATCAATGGAATAATACAAGAACAAATTTTAGAACAGAATTGAGACAAGGGTCTTCTGTTTAATAGATTTACAGCGTCTGAGCAGAATAAATAAAATACCAAATGACTCACATATGTTGTATACTATAACTTTGGGATTTTTGATATTGGATTTTCTCTCCTTATAGAAAAAAAATCAGAGATAGAGGCATTTATTACTATTATACAAGAGATTTTAGTACTATTTAAAATCTAATGTTGTCTTGGAATATTTTCTTTTAAATAAAGGTAACCATTAGGAAATACTATTCCTGATCAACTAATAATTTTATAGGAATACAAATACATATAGATACATATACACATATATATATATATATTTATATATATATATGTATATGGAAGTAGTTTGCCTTGTTTTCTAAGTTTAAGATCATAGCCTGTAATATAGAACAAAATGACCTTTAAAAACAAGACCAATTCTTTCGCGTGAGGTCTAAAGACTTGATCTATACTTCTTGATGGAAAACAAGCAGAAGGAAAAATACAAAGCCATCTCCAATAGGTGCCCATACATGCACACACATATACACACACGTCAATATTTACTCAGTAGTTGGGGATAATTTTGATACTATGAAGAAATTTTTTAACGTTTTATTCTAAATTAAATGGGAGTTCCTTATTACAGCTATATTATGAACTATTATTTTATTAAATACAGAAAATATGTATATCTGTATTTGAAATGATTCATCAATCTTCAAAACAATAGTGTGAAGCCTTCTTTTGCATATTCAAGATTAAATGTAGTAGTAAAAGCATTTTACTTTTAGTCAGATTTTAGTCAGACTGACATGACTTAAACCGTAGGTTACCACTTAGAAGCCATGCCCTTGGGATCTGAGAAATTCGGTTTCATCTGCTAAATGAGAATGGTAATATGTACCTTTTAAATTTAATACAAATTTTAATATATGTACAATATCTAATATGTAGCCTGGAACATTATAGATGTTCAATTCAGAATCATTTTGTAAAATCCTTCCCTGGCTTTCCAGTTCTCCCACAGTAAAATCCAGTGTCTTAAATATGTATCACCAGGCTCTTCATCATCAAAGACTGTCTCATTTCTCCAACCCAATATCATGTGTTTTCAGGAGTATTCAGGCACTTACAGTCTCTTCAATGTGCCATGCTGTCATCCATTTCATGCACTTTGCATATGCCTCTTCTTGCATTTGTCACTCCACTCTTCTATGTAGATATGTTTCAGCTTTCAGCTTCTCAGTCAAATCTTATTTATTTTTATTTTTTCATTGATGTATTCATTCATAATATAGTGACTGTTACTATTTTTCAGGCACTGTACTGTCTGTCAGAATGTACAGTTTGCCCTTAAGGAGCTTACAGTTGAGTGGGTGGAGTTACAAATACATGCACATGCACACACACACACACAAATATATAACACATGGGAGCAAGTAAATAAAATCTGTTGGTGATGAAAGCTATTATCAAAACAGAGCTATAGGCTATAAGACAGTATGGATTTAATGGTGTAAGGTAAGGCCATGAATGGGAGGAAATGAAGTCACAAACAAGGAATATTTACTATACCAACCTGTAGGACACACTGAGAAATTTAGATTTTATTTTAGGAAGACTGGAGGATTTGGAAAAGGAAAGCAGCATAATCCAATTGGTGTGTAGCACATATCTTGATGTTTACTCAATGGAGAAAATTGTACAGGATAGCAAGGAAGGAATAAAGAAACCAAGTGGTCAAGGTGAGGGAAGATAATGACTTTTATTAATGTCAGAGGGACTTGGGTTAAGAGGTTCTTAATGAGATATTTTGAAGAAACAAATTGACTCCAACTTCCTGATGAGATTTGGATATGAGAGATAAGTGCAAGGTTGACATCTAAGGATGTTGGTTATTGGATCTGCCATACACTAAAATGAGGTGACAGAGGAAGAGACTTGGAAGAAAATCAAGATTCCTTTTCAACACGTTACATTTGAGATTCCTGGTAGTTTTTCAAGTGAAAATATGACTTAATGGAGTTTTGAAAAAAAATATTTCACAGAAGTTATCAACATATAGGTGCTATTTTAAGCCATGGAGCCAAGGATTATATAAAGAAGAGAAAGGAATGGAAGACTGAACCATGGGTAGCTAAATTTTTTGGCAAAAAAGAAGAGAAATAGCATATAAGTGAAACATAGAAGAAGTGACCAAATAACTGACAGGGAAACCAGGAGAATAAGTAATCCTGTAAGTGTACTGAAGAATTTTGTGTACAAGCTAAGATATTGTAAGACAAAAACTGAAGCACAAGTTGGGTTAAATAGAATTGTTTTAATGCATTAGTCCAGGAATTCACAGTCCAGGTTTTTAAGGCAGTTTTGTTACACTCAATATGACTTCCATATCTGGGTCCACGTGTCTGTTCCTGTTCCAGTCATCTCCCAGATGACGGAAAAGAAAGAAGTGGCAAAGGGAGTTTACTCCCATTTATTTTAAGGTCCTAATCCTGAAGAGGCACACATCACTTCTGCACACATCCTAATGGCAAGTACCTGATTTCATGGCCCTATCTACCTGCTGCAGAATTTGAAAATACAGTTTTTAAAGAGATGGCAATGTGTCTAACTAAAACTTTATTACTATTGAAGAAGGAAAAAAATAAGGAAGGTAATGATTAGGAGTTTCTTCCATGCAGCTATAGTAAAGAAGACAGTGATCGACTATTTAGCATGTTGCAGTGAAGTCAAGAAATTTTAGGACAAGGGATTAATTGTTGGATTTGTTAAAATAGAGCTTACTAGTGACAATGATTTGTTTTCAGTGGAGTAGTGGGAACATGAGTCTGATTGCTGTCATTTCAAAAGAACTAGGAGATTTGGGAGTAGAAACAGTAAATATGGAACAACAATAGTCTTATTAACTTTTAAGAAAATGGCAGTATCACTGGTTTCCAGTCAAATTCATCCTTCTTGAAGTAAAGTAGGTGGAGAAAATAACCAGAAAACACAAGGTCACACAATGAAAAATTTTAAACTTGATATGTATTTGAAAACTTAAAACACTGTTTTAAATTTTATGTTCTGATTTGTTCCAGAATGGTTTTATGGAAGGAAAACATGTTTATGAAGAATCAGCTTGGCTAATGCAAAGACAAACAAAAGCAGGCAAAAATTTTTTTTAAAAGACAGGCCAGGCCAATCTCAAAATTCTAAACACTTGGGCTTCCCTAGTGGCGCAGTGGTTGAGAGGCCGCCTGCCGATGCAGGGGACACGGGTTCATGCCCCGGTCCGGGAAGATCCCACATGCCGCAGAGTGGCTGGGCCAGTGCGCCATGGCCGCTGAGCCTGCGCGTCCGGAGCCTGGAGATGCCACAACAATGAGAGGCCCGCGTACCGCAAAAAAAAAAAAAATTCTGAACACTCTATACTCTATACTCAAGACTCTATAAAATCAATGAGAGAAATACCAACACAGATGTGTTCCCTTGATAGCAGATTTTAACAACAAAAGACAGCATAAAGATAGAACAATTTGATAGCATTCAATTACAAATATATATCATTTGTGATCGGATAACTTGAATATATCCCAGCAGAGTTGGAAAGATTGTAAGTCAAACTAAAGGGAAAAGATACTCAGAGAATTCTTCAATAACTTCAATATTTTCATATCTCCCAGACTCAATGATACACAAAGATACTCAAAGAATTGCTCACATTTATTATATCACTTTAGCCAATATTTTGATGGAAATTCAAAGAACAGTTAGCAAGCTATAAGGAGCTTTCTTGAATAATGAATGGCTAATAATTACAGAACACCTAGCTTACGTTGACTCCTAGACGTGCAGTCAGGTGAGGAATCAGATAATAAATAGAGCATGGAGGAATTCAGAGATTATTTAAAGACAAATTTTTTAAATGTATTTGATTTTGCACCTCTGATTGTTGTTTTTTCCTATAAAATTTTGAGAAGGCATTTTGATTCATACTACTAAATACTTTTTAAAGTATTATATTTTTATCTCAAAATTTTATAAATGTTTAGAACCATTTCATATATCAATAACCAGGTATTGAAAGATCGAGAATTGATATTTTTATAAAGTAAACTTTTTAAAAGGAGATTTGTTTTACTTCCAAATAACTTCTTGTTTCATTACATCCCACTGGCTTCAAAAGGTGTGCATGATTCCCATTCTGTGAAAATATAATTAGCAGTTACTGTGAAACACAAAGTATGTAGAGCATCAACAAAATTACTCTTTGGTAACAGACAAAACAAATTAAAATAAAGAAGGAACGATTTCTTTTGTAATCTTTCCATTAATAAATGCTTTTCAACTAACATAGTGGAATGAGTCAATCTGAACATCTCAAAAAAACACTGCTTTTAATAATAGACTAACTGGTGTGAAAATAGAAAATATCCAACTGGTTATTTGACATTTTTGACCGCCCCCCCCCCAAAGTGGTTCCACTGAAGGCTTTACCTTTTGGCTAATAACTTTTTATTGTAGAATAAAATAAATCATGTCAAATTAAGAATGATATGCTTGTAAATATCAGAATGGAAGTGACTAAACATGTAGGAAACATTTCATTTGCTCCAGAAGGAGTGTGTCATAGTTGTTGCAATATATTTGCTTTCACAAAATTTATCATCTTTCTAATAGCAACAGTAAATTCCTCCTAGTAACAAAAATAGACTACTCGATTCTGCCTTTCAATTCAAAAAGGCCATTTTAATTTACAGATGATGGGAAATATTAAATAATCTAACCTCTGCTCTCACCTGCACACTTGATGTTACTTGTGAAAACTATGTATACATCTAGGTATTCCTGACAACTTCCAGCTTTCATGTGTCTGAATGAAAAGTCACAGGGCACTTGGAGTCTTGAGGTTGAGGCAAGTTCAATCAAAACATATTGGAGCAATCTTGAGTGTAAATGTGAAAAACAGCAGAGCATGTACATTACAGCATGGACAATTTTAACAAAGGGATTCCTTATCCCTCCCTTTATTGAATGAATAGATGTAAACTGTAAGAAAGAACAAATTCAAGCTATAAGAAAGAACTAATAAATACTCATATACATATAGACACACACAAAAATGCACACTGACACACATTTTTGGAAGACAAACAGATAAAGTTAAGGTTTTCATTTTCAAGCTTGTCAGAAAATTCCCCTAACTAAGCATACCTGTTTACAATGTTTATATTCTACATACCTTCTGTTGAACTCTGTTCCATTATCCCCCAAAGCTATATATATATATCTTTTAATTCCAAAACAGTCCAACTAATACTTGTGAATTTTTTATCTACAAAATCATGTTTTCACAGAACTTCTCATTCAATGCCCAACTAATGGGAAATACTATTACTTTCTTTTTTTTTTTTTTTTTTTTTTTTTTTTTTTGCGGTACGCGGGCCTCTCACTGTTGTGGCCTTTCCCGCTGCGGAGCACAGTCTCCGGACTCGCAGGCTCAGCAGCCATGGCTCACGGGCCCAGCTGCTCCACGGCATGTGGGATCTTCCTGGACCGGGGCACGAACCCGTGTCCCCTGCATCGGCAGGCGTACTCCCAACCACTGCGCCACCAGGGAAGCCCCTACTATCTTCTTTTTATGGTTGAGGAAAAATGTTAAGAGGGATTAATGTTACCTGACTGTTAAGTGGCTGTTACCAAATTCTGCAATTAATAACATCAAATTTATTTCTAATTGTATAGTAATGTTGGAAAATAAGTCTTCCAGGGTATATTTTTTTAACATTTCTAAATATCACAGTTTATCTGTTCCCGGAAACAATAATTTTCTATAAATAGAGACTAACTCTTTGTAAGGAAGACCATGATAATCCACATATTTTATAAATAACAACATTACTGTAAAAATTGATTTTCAATATCAGTGATAAAGAGAATAATTAAAAACAGCAAATGTATATTCCAGCATGTTCAGTGAGCCTTAAAATTTTGGCTTCTAGCATGGAAATGTGTATTTCTTAAAGCAGAATCTCCCAAATTGTACAAATTAAAATAATTATCTAGGAGACTTATAAAAATGATGGATTACAGTCCATATATAGTGAATCAGAATATTCTGAAAAAAGACCTGGGAATCCACATTTTTAATAAATAAGCTAGATGATTCCTATAATTATAAAAGGTTGGGAGAAATAGTCAGTATAGTTCACAAACTTCTAAGGGTAAAAAGGAATAAAATTCAGCATATGAATTCTTGTTCTAAAGAAAAATATAAAGTGTTTTTGCTAAGTTTTGAGAAATGTGTACTCCCGTGTAACCCATAATGCTATCAAAATATAGACTCTCACTATTATATAATACCAGGAATTTTCTGAATGGCCTTTACAATCAACTCCTGCCCCACATGTATGGAAATAATGGCTTTTCTGAATTTTTTCCACCATAGATGAGGTTTGCTTGTCCTATAAGTTCATAAAATTGCAATCAAACAATTTTACTCTTTGTTTAAGGCTTCTCTCACTTAGCATAAGGTTTTGGAGAATAACCTATGGTGTTTCATGTATCAGTAGTCTGTTATTTCTCTGTAGTGTTCCATTTTATTATTTATCCATACTCCTATTGATAGACATATGGAATGTTTCTAGTTTGGGGCCATTATGAAGAAAGCCACTATGGATATTTTCATACAAATATTTTGTGGATACACGTTTTCATTTTTCCTGGATATATACTTAGGATTGGAATGGCAGAGTCATAGGGTAGGTATAGTTTTAATTTTATAAGAAGCTTAAATACATTTTTCCAAATGGCTAAAACATTTAACACTGCCACCAATAATGTGAGTTCTAGTTATTCCACAACCTTCCATCATTTGGTGTGTTTTTATTATAGTGTTGATTTGTCTTTCCTTGATAACTAATGATGGTGAGAACATTTTAATGTGCTTAATGATTATTCAGAGATATTTCTAGTGAATTTTCTATTCAGAAGTGTGTGCATTTCCAGTTGGCTTGTTTCCTTTCTGGTAAACTCTGACCTACTTCTCTTTGAGGCACATGTACTTATGAAGACTATGTAATTATGAATAATATGTATTTATGCAGAAAAAAACAAGTTAACTGAGTTGTCTACTTCTTCAAGTATTGAGTAAGTTTCCAAACACAGAGATATACTTAGTATAATGGTAACCTCTCTAAAAGCAGAAAGGTTAGGAAGTAAATGCTAAAAATGGCTTTCTGTCTGTGGCCTGCAATCCAAGTTGACTGTGAGAATATAATGTTCCCCTTGTCCATTTTAGGATAGGTAAAGATTCAAACTAAAATTAGGATAAAGAAAGGAAGCAAAGCAAGACATTTTTAGCCACAAGGTAGATCCTGGAGCTATAAAGGATAATAGATAAAGGAGGTCCCTCCATTAATTGTATTTTCAAACATATTTCTGTAAGCTTCTTAGAGTTTCCAGTATAGTTCCACAGGTCACTGAATCTCACATTATTTTTTCAGTGTTTTATTTCTCCAGATTTTAGTTTTGATAGTTTATATTGCTATGTCATAAAGCTCACTGATCTTTTGTATGCCCATTTTAAATTACTGTTAATTTCATCCTAAGTTAACAGTTGTATCTTCTAGTTTTTTCATCTTTAGTTTATGTTAGTTATTGTATGATTTTCTGTGGCTGGTACTTAAGTTACTCGTAAATCAGCTTGACTTTTTTGAGGCTTGTGTCTGTTTTAGCTGTTATCTATTGCTACTTTATTCCTACTACTACTGCCTGACTTTCCAGGGGTATTTAATGAATTACAGGTGGTCAGCAAGTTTTCTTCATGGAAGATGACTGGAACTTGACATTATAAAATAAATTTTGAAATTCTATATTTTTCTATAGCTTATTATAATTTAAATATTTTGCCATTATCCAACTAGAACTAACTCATTTTTCAATATACATTAATTAACCTTCTTAATGTTTTTAAGTACAATTAGTTTACTCAAACTTTTCACCTCTTCTTGGATCAATTTTGATGATTCACATGTCTCTAGACAAATATACAATTGTTTTATAAAGTCATATTTAGTATTTTCTTTAAAATAGCTTAACCTGTTTTTCCAATATTATTTACACATTTGTTTCTCTTTTTCCTTATTTAATTTGCTGAGAGCTTATAAATCATGTTACTGATTAAAATTTTTATCATTGTATTTTTGTTGTTTTTGTTGGTTATCTAATCTCAAAAGATAATTCCATATTCTTTGCAACTTTTCCTCTTTCTTCTTTAATGAATTATAGCTATAAACTTCACCTCAAAGCATTTACTTTATTTCATATGTATAAGTATAAAATATATTCCTTTTCATTGCTTTCTAGATAGTTTGGAATTTCATTATTTTAATTTTCCTCTTTGATTCTAGAGTCACATACATGTGTTTTTCCAAATTTCCAAGTAGTTATTCCTTAACACCCTTTTTATTATTCATATCTAACTTGATTATATTATAATAAGAGTAAATAGCCTATAAAATCTTAATTGTCTAAGTTTTCCATGTGGTAGCAACTTGAGAGGTTTTACTAGCAGCTTATACCAGTGGATATTTATATAATATATGTATATTGTCTATTTGGGAAAGTTAATTTTCTGATTTTCTTCTTTTGTTTCTATGCCTTCTTCCCCCTTTCCTAATTCCTCTTTCATTACTTCTATCTCTATCATGTATTTTACTATAAAATTTTATTTTATTATAAAATGAATTTATTATGGAATTTATTTTATTATGAAATCAATCAATGTAATGTTTATGCTGGCTATTTCTTCTTAATGATGTATTATTATTCACCAATAATGTCACCACTATATATTTATTCTCAAATTTCGGTATATCCAATGTGAATATTCCTGTTTGTGCTCATTTTGTTTTCATGTACCTGTTTTTCTATTACAAAGTATTATTTTCAACCTTTCTCCACTTAGTCTAATTATGTCATTGTTTAGGAAACAGTATTTAGTTTATTTGTTTCATGTTAACCTAATCTGAGACTGCATTATAGAAGGAGAATTAAATCTGTCCACATTCTATATAATGTTACCTACGAAATTAATAATGATGGTTTGTTATGACTGAAAGGATGTAGATATTTTTCTTTATGATTAGACTTTAGTAATTTTACCAGGATATGCTAAGTTTTGTGTTTCATTTGGTTTTGCTTTTTATTTATTTATTTTTTCTTATCAATTCATCCTGAATTTTCTGAGCTCTTTCAATCTTCGATTAAGTCTTTTCAACTCAGGGAAACTTTTTTCAGTAATTTTTAACTACTGCACTTCTTTAACTTTTCTTTTATTTTCTCCTGGAATTCTAAATACATTTGGGGTTCTAGATAATTTTTCTTTTCCATCAACATTTTCTTCCCACTTGACAGAAGTGCCTAGGCCTGGCAGCCTTTGTACCACTGCACAGTTGGGGACTGCCCTAAGAAGCAAATGGAATTAGCTCAAGAGCTAAGATAAGCACTTACAGGTGGGAGTTGTCAGCTAATCACATTCCTCACATCTAGGCAGCCAGTCCTTCTCTCAGGAAGGGTCTGAGCAGTACATCTCGGTGCCTGTCACTAAATGGAGGGAAAAACATCTTTATCTTTATCCTGGTTGTTTAAAGAAGCTTAAAAGAACATATCAATAATATAATAACATTGTTTAAATATAGGAAGTAAAGAAAAATTAACAAGATTTTGAGATTAAAAGGAGCCAGAAATGCAACTATGCATGATATATATATTGTACGTGAAAGGTCACATTTTTAAAAACCTAAGCTTTCTAACACCTAACTAAAACTAAGAAGTTAGATCATTTTTTAAAATTCATGATATCCTTAGATTAAGACTTTGCAATTACTTACATGAATCACAACTTTCCTTGGTGCTATGATCAGGCAAAATTTCTTAACCAGCATATTTGTTATGGCAGTAGGCTGATTAGGGAAGGAGACCAGACTTTGTAATATCACTGAAACAGTGGTGAGATTGCCATTTTGTTTGTTTTATTGCCTTTGGCATTACTCAGCCTACATTCAATGATAGCCCCAAGCCCAAAAGTGTGCAGTGAGAAAAATCTCCAAAGGAAATGCCCATATTCTTGTCCAATAAGAGGGAAAAGGAAACTTCTAATGGTCAGACGCAGTGGGGAGCATTCTATTTTTCTTTCTTTCTTTTTTTTTTTTTTTTTTTTTCACCCCAAGCAACAGTGACTGCCATGGTGATGGTGGCAACAGTGGAACAGAAGCCACAGTGCTGGTCAGGCAGTGGCCTTAAACTGAAAGGGAGGGAAAGTTTTCTCTCTAACCACAGGAGTTTTAGTCCCAAGAACATGAGCTGAAGTTCCACTGCTTATCTTCTCTTTCTTTATGCTGATAGTTAGCTCTAGATCTGGATGTAGTCACAGGAAGTGTGCAGGAGAGTGGGAAATATAAAGGAATGAAGCCCAAGGGAAGCAGAAGAGTTAGAACAATCACAGAGAAGAAGATGCTCAAGAAAGAAATTCATTAAAATTGTTTATGATTTCCTGGGTTCACTCCCAAGCTGCACTGCATAGGCCTGTCCCTAAACAGAATATCAAACATTTTGAAAACTGAACTACAGAAAAGAAATCACCATCCAAGTCACAGACTGCCCACTGGGTGGCGTATATGGAAGACAGTTCCAGATAGCACTAAAAAAGGCTTTCAAAAGTTACAAACTTATGATTATACAAAATGATTAGATCCTAGAGATCTACTGTACACCATACTACCTAAAGTTAACAATACTATATTGTACACTTAAAATTTTGCTAAGATGGTAGAACTTATGTAAAATGTTCTTACACATAAAGTAAAAATAATAAATAAAGAGGGTGGGAGGAAACTTTTGAAGGTGATGAATATGTTTATGGCATAAATTGTGGTAATAATTTCACAGGTGTATACTTATATCCAAACTTGTATATGTTAAATTTCTGTAGCTAGTTGTATGTCAATCATATCTCAATAAAGTGGCATTAAAAAAATGAGGCTCATATTGGAATTCAGCCCTCAGAAAAGCCTGAACCCAAAAAGGTGGAATGTCTATGTAAAACATACAAACAGATAAAAATCAGCATTATTTTTAGGATTCAAACAAGAACAAGAGACTAAGGATATAATATTCAAAATATTCAAGATGCAATCTGAAGAATCAGGAAAGTCTCAACTTGCAAGATTAAAAAAACTCAACAGACTTCAAATCCAAATAACACACATATTGGAAATACAGAGAATAACTTAAAAACAGCTCTTATAGCCATTCTCCAAGAAATAAGGAAAGTAAAAATAAAAAGAAAGAAAGAAAATAGAAAGCCTAAGCAATAAAATAATAGGTACAAAGATAAACCAGTGGGTGTGTTCAATAGCATAATGGCTAAAACTGAGAACTTATAATCAGTAATATGATCAGTGAACTTGAAGGTAGATCAAGCTGAACAAAATAGAGGAAAAAAAGAATGAAAAAAGATTAACAGAGTCTCAGAAACCAGTGGGAAAATACTAAAAGATTTAATATCTGTAGCATAAGCCTTCTAGGAGGAAAAGAGAACAAGTGTGGAGCAGAAACATGTATTTAAAAAATAATAATAATAATGGTTAAAACCTTCTAACTGTGGTGAAAGACATACACTTACATATTCAAGAAGCGGAGAAAATCCCAAGCAGGTAAAACTCAAAAACATCCATATCCAGCCTCACGATAATCAAACTTAAAAACTAATGACAGGGGCTTCCCTGGCGGCGCAGTGGTTGGGAGTCCGCCTGCCGATGCAGGGGACATGGGTTCGTGCCCCGGTCCGGGAGGATCCCACATGCCGTGGAGCGGCTGGGCCCGTGAGCCATGGCCGCTGAGCCTGCGCGTCGGGAGCCTGTGCTCCGCAGCGGGAGAGGCCATGGCAGCGAGAGGCCCGTGTACTGCAAAAAAAAACAAAAAACAAAAAACAAAACAAACTAATGACAAAGAAAATGCTTAATAGAAACTATAATTTCTCTATAGTTTCACTTATAGAGAAACAGTGACTTAAATGACTTAGGATTTCTTATTAAAAACGATGAAGGTGAGAATGAAGTGAGGAAAAAAATTTTTAATTTATAACGAGCTGAAAAGAAAGACGGTTGATTCAGAGTTATATTTCTAGTGAAAATAAACTTCAGGAATAAAGGTGAAATAAAGAGAATCTCTGAGGAAAGAAACATAAGAGAATATATCTCCAGCAGACATGATGGATACGCTCAAAAGGATATTATTTAAACAGAAGAGAATTGTGACTAAAGGGAGCCGGGTAACATGAGGAATGAAATAAGAGCAAAGAAATTATTAATATTTGGGTAAATATGACAGACTATTCTTCCCATCTTAAATTACTTAATATATGTTTAACAGTCTACAGAAAAATTATAATATCATCCATACAAATTGGAAGAAGTAAAAATTTCCCTATTTGTAGACCACAGGATTGCCTAACTTAAAAACCCCAAGTTATTTACAGAAAATCACCTAGAACTAATAAGTGAGTCTAGTAAGGTCACGAGAGACAACGTCAACTCACAAAAATCAATTATAATTCTATATAGTATTCTATATAGATCCTTTTGACAAATGGTATTAGAAAAAAGCATATTCTATAGGCAAAAAAATGTACCTCAAACTAAACTTTATAACTTACACTACAATTAATTCTAAATGGATTATAGAGCTGAATGTAAAATATAAAATTTTTACTTTAAAACTTTAAATGTAAAATACAAATTTTAGGAAAAAATAAGCAAAAATATTCAGAGGATTGTTAGATGTGACACAAAAAACACAATCCACAGAGAAAAAAATAAAGATCAACTGAACTTTTGCTCTGTGAAAGATGTTTTTAAAAGAACAAAGCACATACTTAAAGAAAATATTTTCAAATCATATTATATCTGACAAAGAACATGTATCCAGAATACAAAAAGAATTCCCAATGCTCAGTAGAGAAAAACCAACCCAATTCATATATAAGCAAAAACTTGAATAGATACTTCACCAAAGAGAAAAGAAGAATGCCAAATAAGCCCTTGAAAAATGCTCAGCATTGTTGTCCATTAGGGAACTGTACATTAAAATCATGATGATACACTAAAACATGCCTATTAAAATGACTAAAATAAAAACAATAATGATAAAAAGTGGTATTGAAACTGATAATAACAAGTGCTGACAAGGACATAGAGCAACTAGGTATCTCATAGATTTACAGTGTAAATGACAAAGGGTACAGTACCTTGGCAAAACAGTGAGGCAGTTTCTTAGAAACTTAAACATCCACTTATTTTATCACCCAGAAATATTATTCCTGGGTATTTACCCAAGGGATATGAAAACTCATGTTCACACACAAACCTGTACATAAATGATAATTGCAGCTTTATCCATAATAGCCCCAAACTGGAAACAACTCAAATGGCTTTCCTGAGTAAATCAATAAACAAAACGGTAGTATATCCATACAATGGAATACTATTCAGCAATAAAAAAGAAACAAGCTGTTGACTAATGCAATAACATGGATGAATCATAAATGCATTTGCTAAATGAAAAAAGCCAGTTTCAATGGCTATATATCTTAAGATTTGATTTATATGACTTGCTGAAAAAGACACAATGACAGGGGTCAGGAATTATCGGTGGTTGCCACGGATTAGAAGGGAACATGTGACTACAAATGGATAAAACACCAGGGAGATTTTTTAATGAGGTGCTAAAACTACTACCCTGATTATGGTGGTGGTTATGCAAATCTACACATGTGGTAAATCTCATAGAACTGTACACCAAAAAGAAAGTCAATTTTACTGTATGCTAATTTTAAAAATTATAATGGGTTCCATAAAGAGTCTGGAAGAAGACCCTCCTCAACTCAGTGCTACACTGAAGTATCTCTGACTTTGCTCAGTTTACTGCAAATAATCTGCTCACAACTGTGGTCTGAGCTTTCTATACAAGATCAAAATCCAGTGCATGCGGCTGGTATTAATCCCATTTTATTCACCTCCCACCTTCCACTCATCTCTCCTCCTCTTTTCTTAGTCCATCTGTAAAAGTCCCTCTTTCTTCTTTCAATGCCTCTTTCTTCCTCTCTTGTTTAATTATAAAACTGGGGCTTATTTGTGCATTTTAGAGAATTTTTTTAGGGAATGACAGAAGTAATGTGTTAGTCTAAATTTTCTTATTAAGTAGTCCTCATTTGATGGATATCTTATTGACCAGAAGCAGAAACTGGGATTGGAAGCTAATAGGCTCTAGCACTAAGTATTTAACTCAAATATTCTCTATGAAAAATTTTTTTGATTTAACTATACCATACTGTGGAACTGATCAGTTTTTTTCAGTACATACTAGGCTTTGTAGTTTCTAATTAAAATTTAATTAACATTATTTCATTTAAAATTAAAAAGTGCTTCTTTTTCACATGTAATTAATATTATTTTCTTTATTGATGTTTTAATTTTTATTGAGTCCTTTCTAGAATGAAAGAAATATGGGTAATATGTCTGCAATTTTTGTTAAAATTATTATAAAATTAAATCTGAATTTAGTTTAGCAGTAGTTTGCAACTTTCACTCCATCTCAGAATGAGGTCTTTTATAACAACTTGAATTCTTAAATACACTTTTGCTGTACAGAAATTCTACCAACTGTTACTGTCACAATGTTCATAAAACATAATTATATATGACATTACGTGGTTAATGAAACAAACACTTGTTTTTAATTCAAATCAACATCTGGTTTTGCTCTTGCTTTACCACTGACTAAGCCAAGGTTGACTGACTAAAGAAAGATCAATTAATATATGATGGTTGAACTAGATGTTACCAATCATATATAGTATATCCTCCTCATTCAAAGTACCCAATAATAATACAACTTTCCATTTATATTTGTTAATATCGTTACTCTTAAATTTATGGTTATAATTTTGTCTAAAATGCTTGCTATTTCAAAAATTTTATTAATAGTGTTTTTCTCTACTTTCTGTTATGCTAAAGTGTTTGGTAAATGAAATAGGAAACAGTGGGTGGTGAGATACCATCTTTGCTATTTTAACTATTATTTACATTAAAACTGGTTGTTAAATCTGCTTCAAAGTTTTGCTTTGCCAAAACGTTTTAAAGTTGTCTTATCATCAATATGAACTCATTATTAACTTAATACATATACCGGTAGCTGTATACAGAAACAATTATAGATATGGATTTCTACATTGGTCAGTGCATATACATATATTGCTATCTGTGTCCACTGAGAGGGTTTAGAAGTACCCCAGTAGTGAAAAGCATGTCAAATACAAAGACCTTGGATTCTAAATATCATTCGCCAATAACAAGAACCAAAGTTCCTCAGAGAAATGGTTGATTCTAGGACTGGGCTAGGGAAAACACAAGACAATCCTAGAACATTTTGCAGTATCAAAAAATAAGAAAGACTGAGTAAAAACCAGAAGAATGAGAGTGTGTCAGAGGGAACAGGAGCCAACTGAAAAAGCTTCCAATGACCAAAGGTAGAACAATTTGAACAACAAAATAAATAATGACAATATTGAGTTATAAACCAAAGAATAAAATTAATAAGCTCATGTTGATATAAATAAATGATAAAATAAATTTTAAAACAGAGGAGAAGAGACATATATTCTCTTCAGAAGAATTCCACAAACCAAAGGTAGAAGGAATAAAAATACAATAGAAGATCATTATTAGGTCATTATGCAAAATATCTTGCTGAATGCTAAAATTTGTGGATGAAACTTTATGAAGGATCAATATTTTTATAGCCTCAAAACATCATCGTTAATTACTGTGATGGTCTTAACTATGTGAAAATGCCTTGTTATTCATCCCTCCAGGAGGTAGATATTAATTCTTTTCCCTTTAAGTGTGGACTAGACTTAGTGATTTGTGTTAAAAGAATAGAGCATGGAAAGTGAAAAGTCTTACGTTTGCAACAACAAAAACTGGCACACAAGAACAAAATGATTTAAGCCAACGTTACCAGACACAAATCATACTGATGTTATGTATCCTCTGATATGATTTACTTTGAAGGACATTTTACCTCTGTGCTATTCTCCCAAATCCATAACTCCAGGCTAATTTTGAGAAAACATTAGATAGACTTTAATTAAAGGAATTCTACAAAGTAGCTTACCAGGATTCTTCATAAGTGTAGAAGTCATTAAAAAAAAAAAAGGAAAGACTGAGAAATTGTCACAGATTGGAATAGAGATGATGACAAAGTTCAGTGTGTTATTCTGGATTTAATCCCAAATAAAACCCTGACATTAGTAGGAAAACTGTTAAAATTCAAATAAAGTCTATTAATTTGTTAACATTGTACCAATATGAATTTTTTTTTGGTTTTCATAAGTTTATTATAGCTATTTAAGATGTTAATATTGGAGAAACAGGGTAAAGTTTATATGAGAACTCTGTACTGTCTTCACAATTCCTCCTTAACTCAAATTATTTCAAAATTAAAAAGGGTAAAATCCAAATGATGAAATAACAGGAAGTGGCAATCAGATTCAGTAGTAATTAGGAAAATTTAATGAAATTCTGCGAGGCACACACAACAGATTGGCATGAAACTAAAGAGTCTGGAAATAATAAGTATCAGCTAAAGTATGGAGCAAGTTCTCTGAAACACTCCTGTTAAAAAGTATAAATAAGTACAGCTTTTTTAGAAAATTGTTTGGCTTTATGTGGCAAAGCTGAGGATATGCTTATCTATGACATAATAATTTCACTCTGAGGTGGATATTCTAGGGAAACTCATACATATGTACACCAGAATAAATGACAAGGATATCCACAGCAGCATTGTTAGTACTAGCCCAAATCTCAAAACAATTGAAATGCCCATTGTTATTAGAATGAATAAATTGTTATATGGCCATACAATGAATTAACAAATATACAACAATTAAATTTACTGAACTCTAGCCATATGTAAATATTTATGTATACCATAAAAACAATACTAAAAGATACAAATGCAAGATAAAATATGCAATATGATTACATTTATAAAAAGGTCAAAAATATAATATTATATTGTATCTTTAGCGGGACATATGCATAGGTAGTATCTAAGTCTGTTTGGGCTGCTGTAACAAAAATACCATAGGCTGGTGACTTAAATAACAAACATTTATTTCTCATAGTCCTGGAGGTTTGGAAGTCCACAATTAAGGTGCTGGCGATTTGGTGTCTGGTGAGAGCTACCTTCCTGTTCCATAGACTGCATCTTCTCCCTGAGTTCCTGCTGTGGAGGAAGGGGTGGGGGAGTTTTCTGGGGTCCTTTTAGTAAGGGCATTAATCCCATGTATGAAAGCTCTGTCCTCACGAGTGTATTACCTACAAAAAGCCCCACCCCTAGTACCAGCACACTGGGGGTTAGAATCTCAACATATGAATTTGGGGTGGGAGGGACACAAACATTCAGGTGGTAAAAACATGAGTGAAAATAAAGAAGTAATTATCATCACAGTCATCATGTGTTACTTGTAGGATCCTTTTGGGTTACATACTAAATATTTTAAAATATTTTAAAAATACAAAGCTATTTACCATTACAAAGTTTGCATTAGTAGTTACTCCTGAGCGGTGGTGTACAATGAAGCAAGGACACATGAGGGGATTCTGGGCAGATTGCAGGTTTCTCCCTAGCCTAGATGGTGGTCACCTGGGCATTGGTTTTCTAGTTACTTGATATGTTGCATAATACAATTTTATGCACTGTCATTATATATATATATATATATATATATATATATATATATATGCATAGGTATATTTGTTTTAAGAAACCCAGAATCCAAATTAAGATTTCAAAATCTATAATACTCCAAAAATAACATTTGTACAATTAATGAATAGGAGAAAATTTGGTTAAGCAAAAGTTAACAAAGTGCTTACTAAAAGTGTCATTTGACTCTAAATTTGAAAATTAGGTATGGAATAGAGTCTCTATGAATGTGAAACACATTTTCCCTATATTTTGTAATGTAGAATCTTAAATTTATATGAAACTAGGAATAGCGGTTTGGCTCACCATCCAGTCTAAATATTCAAAATTGCTGCCAACCTGAGTGATTTAATATAATATATTCAGACTAAGCTGATACACTAAAAAAGTGAACACCAATTATAGGGACACAATAAAATCATAGGGGAGGTAGAAGAAGTAACACAATATTATAAGTTTCACTTTTGCATCACTTCCAATAGTTCATTATTCAGGCGAATCATAATCCCAGTAAGATTATACCCTCTCTGTGGCTAACTACAACAGTCCAAGTAAAATATTTCAGTCCTTCATGGGCTAGGTTATATAGCTGAAAAGAGGGCTAGTCACTAAATAGATCTCTTTAAATCCCTAGGCAGACTTAACTCCTTCACTCACCCATTGTGAAGCTTTTATTTTTATTATTTTTTACAATAGCTGCTGTCATTCCCACTTGCCCAGTTGTTCACTGACTCTACGGTTTAAATAAACCCAGACCATGAAAAGTTATCCTGGATCCTTCTTTTGGTGCTGTAGTAAGATTTTCTCACAGTCTCTTTTTATACTATAGCTTCCATGTCATAGATCTTTTTTTCTTTCCACTGAACTTTTCTGTCATTACCAATGTGTCTTCACAGTTTATACTTTTCCAATTATGTAAGAAAGAGGTGTTAGGACTTCCAAATGTACACACTTGGATCCTAACAGCTCTTTCCACATCATTTATAGTATCTAAAACAAAGACTGTATGGATCATAGACATTTCTTTCATCACTCCTGGATTTTGATATCACTGATGGATTCGTACTAAGTAACTTCTCTCTCCATTGGACATTTGCTTGAATTTGAAGCCTGCTCTATGGGGACATATAGTCACTCCAATTTTCCTTCGAAAAACTGTCTTCTAATACCTCTCTTTCAATACTAGGACATTGTATATTTCCTCTGCTTTCTTTAGAACAACCTTCAAGCACATGAGGATTTTATCTCTTCATAGATTCAGTTCATGGATCCAGAATCCCAAAAATGTAGGCAGATTACTGGACGCCATTTTGTCTGTATTTTTCCATATTTTGGGTGATTGCAGTTCTAGACCAGTGGTCATATCAGGTTGATTTCACCCGAGGGCCAAAAGAACAGTTTTCATGAAGTAGATGTCCTAGTTTTTGTTTGTTTATTCTAGACATAAGACTGGTCAAGGGACAGACATAGCTGAGTGGAAGTGACAGCCCATAGATGTGTGACTGATATTGAGAAGTTCAGAGACAGTGGCTTTTCTGAAAAAAGTGATTTTTTTCTTATAGCCATGTGAGTAACCATTTGCTACTAAAAACAAAATCTAAAGTTTTTAACAGCTGTCTTAAGATCTATCCTGTATAAATTTTAAATTGCCTTACTTTAAACATAATTTTTAGTACATTATTCTTTCTAAACTATTAATTGTAAATAGTATTATATTAAAAACTAAATGAAATTTGTAACATCAGTAGAAAAAGTAATATGTAAGGCACAAGACATGAGACTACGTGAAAAAACATATTTTGGTTGTTAGTTTTCAGTTACCATAAAATTCAATTTTAGATTTGAAACCAAAGTTTTGCACTAAAGAAAAAGTGCTTGGTTTTCACAGCAATAATTTGTTTCTAGATTTTCTGTTTTGCCTCTTCCTCAATCAAAATAAAAATTTTTATGATATTCTGAGAGAGATAAATCAACAGTCCTGCAATATGTTGTAATCTGTGGCTTCTGAGGGAAATTAATAACATCTGTAATTGGAAACTTTGTAGAGACCAAATTTCCAATGAATGGCACCACAAATGCTATTATTGACTCGGAAAATTATTGTCTACATAAAAATGAAAATCCATGTTTCAGGCCATTATTATTTCCTTGCCTCAAGTTAATTTCCTCTACACCACCTTTCCCACTGATGACAGCCACTAGAGTTTTGACTAACCACAGCATATTACTGTTCAGATGCCACAAATAGCACAAAACATACCCATACTGGAAGATAGCTCTGTTCTCATTCCAGGCTGAAAATATTTTTTTCAGAATGATAAACAGGACAGCTAACCCCAGTGGCATTCTGGTACTCACAAATGTATAATATCTTAGTGTAAGTATCTATAGCAGTATTTGTCCTCTGTAGCACTTAGATCTTATTTGCATGTCCAGTAAGTATTTTGAAGAGAAGAACATGTTTGTAAAATAGTAATAATTATGTAAAAAAATAGCAATAATATTACAGAAGGAGTCACTTTGAAATCATGCTGAGTGTGCTGACAAATCAAAATTTTTAGCTATTAGACCAAGAGCCAGACTAGTCACTGGGCTTTGCAAATTCATGAAGAAACATGTCATCTTGTTTCTTGGCCTCTTCCCTGGGTAGTTAGTTCTTGGGATTCTATCTTAACTGCAAACATCCACATTTTTCAGATAAAGAACCTAAAGATCTTAGAAATTAAGCAACATTCTTAGAAGTAAACAACTCATAAGAGAACCAAAATCCACGTCGGTTCTACCTGAATTCAAGGTCTGTAATATCTCTAATCATGTGTCCCTGCTCTTCTTTCCTATTCTCATCAGTATCCTACAGACTTATAATCCTTATTCCTTAAAGTTATGAAGATTACATTCATGGTGTCCTGGAGGATGCAGTGAGGTGGTGAAAACATGCAGGTATGGAAATCAGGTGGAGGGCATTGTAATGGTTAGGCTAGAGGCAATGAGCATCTAGAATAGAGAAATGTCATAAATGCAGCAAGAGAGGAAGAGATCTAAGTGATGTCTATACAAAATATATAGGCCATAACAGTCCTTTTAATGAAGAAGGAGGCTGCTTCACTCCTGAAAAAGAAATACGAGTTAGGACAATTAGATTTATCTTCTAGAAACTTGGAATTAGAAATCATGAGATGAGCCAGTTGCTACCGAGCACTTGAGATAAAAAATATAAAAAGTTCAGACATTTAGAGAGGAACAGAAATGTAGTGACTGAGAGACATTCTGGCCCACAATAAATAGAAATCTGAATTCTTGATGGCTTTCAAATTCCCAGTTGCACTCCATAAGAGGTCTGGATGTATTTTGGTCTGTTTGTGGGTTTCTGTGAGATTACAGCATGTACCCGTATAAAAACCACTTGCCTGAGCTGGGTCTCTAGTGAGTCTTTGTTTTTTGTCAAAAGAGAAAGAGAGAGAGAAAGAAAGGAAAGATAGAAAAGGAGAGAGAGAGAGAAAGAAAGAGAGAGAGAGGAAGGAAGGGAGGGAGGGAGGAGGAAAAACTGAGAAAGAACATAAATTGTTGAGAATGGTCTGTATTTATGGTGATGAAAGCATAAAAGGGTTAAAGATGTTAAAACAAGAAACCAGTGAGAGAAACTATGGACAAGAGGGTGATATAGGCACAGATTCATAACTCCTTTCACTCAGATGACCCCAACTGAATAATGAAATAGGACATCATTTATTCATATGGCATTAACCTTTATGAAATTTGTCTATAGGTCAAGTTCAATATGAACCAAAATGAAGCAAAGGCTGGTCCCACGTCATAGAGTGATTAAAAATAAATTTATTTTAGCCAGAATAGTTTTGTTTATAGTTTATGGATTTATGCTTCACATCCTTTAAACTTGCATTTTATTTTAAAAATTTTATTAGTAAAATTCATGGTTAAAAATTAGGCTACCTGCTAAAAAAAGAAATGAACATTGTATAAATTAATTATATAAAGCTATGCTAAATACTATGAAAAATCTAGTGTGAGTAGCATTCTTATTAAAAATAAATTGCAAAATTGGCTTTATGTTTAGAAGAAAATACTTAATCACGGTCAGGAAAAAAACTGAGAAACATTTCCAGATGAAAATGGCTCTAGGCCTGCCTGGTTTTGTCAGGAAGTGCTTTCAAACTTTCAAGAAATAAATAATCTAACGGTTGTGTACTAGTTTAGAGAGGATAATCTATCTAACATCTATCTATCTATCTATCTACTAAATATAGTATATGTGTATATATGCTAAATACTATATATATATATATATATACACACACACACATATATATAAAACTTTAATAAAATAAAAAAATATATTGACATACATTTTGAGATAAAGCTTTCATTGTGCTAAAAAGCAAATTCTATGTTAATGTAGCTATAGACAAAGTCCACTATAGTCTATCATGTTATTGCTTGTTTTGAAGTAGGAAGTAAGGGTTCTGCAGATAAAAAAATATATATTTTTAAATTTTGTACCATAACATTTTTAATGCTGTCTTAACCCGAGTCATATTCATCCAATAATACATGGCTCCAGTGTCAGGTATTCCTAGACCAAAATGTTCTCCAGTCCAATCATTTTGAAATTCCAATTTAGCTAACATATCCTCCTTTCTTAGAACACTTGGGAACATCTATAGAAAGATTAGGCGAGAGGTCTAAATAGTCATCAGGAAGGCAAGTGAGGAGAAGAGAAGGAAAATAAATCACTGTGCCCTATTGTGTGCCAAGCATTGTGATGGTAACTTTATCTTTAATCCTCATAACCTAACAAAGTAATTATTCTCATTTGACAGATTAGATATACTTCACAAATACTCTCCTGTACTTTAGAGCATGCTATCACTCTAAATGTTAACACAGTAGATCCAAATTCAAAGTGAAAATCTCAGTTATATTAATGAAAGACATTAGAGGACAGTGGTTACAACCAGACTCTAAAACTATATGACCTGTGTTCAAATTCAGTTCTGAGATTTAATGTTCGTGACCTTGGGCAAATTTTGTAACCTATTGCACTTTAATTACTTCATTTTTAACAAATAAATCCTGCTTCCTAATGTATTATAAAGACTCAAATGGTTAATGTATATAAAACACCTAGGAAAATGCTTGATACATAGTGAGAGCTTTATAGGCTTGCTAGTAATATTTTTGCATAAAATTAAACTTGGTGGGGAAAAATAAGAAGAATTTTCTGTCCAATAAACCAGAACATATTTCCTGTTCACTGTTGTACATCTTCTACAAACAAGACATTGTGAAATGCTAGAGTTTCCTTTTTCCTTAATCCTTCAACAATCTTTTAATTAACTAAAATAAAGTGAAATTTCCTGCAGTTTTCCTTTTGAGTATTAATATCCTCCTCTAACTTAGAGTAATTTCCCTGTGTGATGGTTAATTTTATGTCACTTGTCTTGGGCTACAGTGTCCTGATATTTGTTTCTGTGAGGATGTTTTTGGATGAGATTTACATTTAAGTTGGTGGAATTTGAAGAAAGCAGATTGCTCTCCATAATGTAGGTGAGATTTCTCTGATCGGTTGAAGGCCTGAATAGTACAAAAGGCTTGACATCCTCTGAACAAGAGGAAATTCTCCAGCATACTAGAGATTAATCCAGGATGTTGCGTGTATAATGGATATTTTTCATTTTTATTTCTGAGTGGCATTCTTTGGTATGGATGTACGGCAGTTTATTTAATCAGTCATCAATTGAAAAACAGCTGGGTTATTTTCCGTTTGGGGTTATTATGAAAAAAGCTGCTATAAATCTTTGTGTACAGAGTTTTGTGAGAACATATATTTTCATTTCTTTGGGAAAATGCTCAGGAGTGCAGTTTCTCCAGTGTATAGTAGTTGTATATGTAGATTTTTTTTGGGGGGGGAAACTGCCAATCTGTCTTCTAGAATTATCATTTTAAATTTCTACTGACAATACATTAGTGATCCAGTTTCTCTACATCTTAACAACATTTGGTGTTGTCACTGTTTTTTCCTCCTTCTGATAGGTGTTTAGTGGTATCTCATTGTGGTTTTAATTTGCATTTCACTAATGGCAAATAATGACAAACAATTATTCATGTGCTTGCTTGCCATCTGTATATCATCTTCAATAACATATCTTTGCTCATTTTCTTATTTGATTGTCTGTTTTCCTGCTG
>NW_006786662.1:93989-136335 GCF_000442215.2 Lipotes vexillifer
TCCTGCTGAGTTAGAGTTCTTTATACGTTCTAAATACTAGGTCCTTGTCAGATATATGTGGTTTACAAATATTTTATCCCAGTGTGTAGCTTGTCTTTTCATCCTTTTAACAAGTTGTTTTCCAAAGCAAAAGTTTTTAATTTGATGAACTCCAATTTATTAATTTTTCCTTTTATGGATTATTCTTTTGTTATCAAATCTAAGAACTCTTTGTCTATCCTTAGATTTCAAAGATTTTCTCTTATGTTTCTGTCTAAAAGTTTTATGGTTTTATGATTTACATTTAGGTCTATGATCCATTTTGAGTTGGGGTATGTTATTACAGACTTGAAAGGGTGATGTTGTACGCTCACCCCAAACCTTTGCTGTCATGTGTGCAGGTAGGACAACATTTTTCTTCTGTAGTGTGGATGCAATATGGCTGTTACTGTCTATAAGTTTCCTGGCACTTTGATTAAAGATAGCAGACACTGGGGGAAGCTTTATTTTTTTCATTTATTTATTTTTTTGGTCTGTTCTTGCTGGCATTTCTGGATTGCTGGCTTCTTTAGCTCCATGTCTGGAATATATGAAGTAAAAAGAAAACCCAGAGAACTTGACACCCTGTCTTTCATCAGATCCCGATGTTCCTGGTCAATCTGCCTCATTCTCTTCACCTTCAGAGTCTTTTTTATGTTTGTTTTGTATATACTGGCCATGAGTTTTAGTTATATTAAATAGTAGGAATAGGGAAAATTGTGTCTACTACCTCTTCCCAGAAGTGGCAGTCATCACTTAAATTGAATTTGTATCTGTTTCTTCATCTTATAAGAGAGTATAGAAATACAACTTTACACATGAATTCATTGTGTGAATTAAATGAGCTAATATATTTAAAGTATCTATAAAAGTGTGTGACATATAAGTACTTAGTATGTGGTATATATAATTAATACATAATTGTTTCTCTCTTATGTCTACCTAATGAATCCTATGTAGCTAAATAGACTCCCATGTTATAGATCTACATATGATTTAATTCACATATATACAAACATAATTTGAACTATAATAGATTCAAAATTAATAATTGAAAGTTGTCCAGAAAATCACAAATATTGCTTTTTTTCAACACATATGTCATATCCTTGACTATAAGTTCTGTAAGTGAAGGAAACAATTGAATTCCCCTAGGCCTATTACACAGGAAGTCATTAATACACGTGTTTGATGAATGATAGATGTTTCAGAATTTAGTTTAGGCTGTTAATGCAAATCTCCTATTTTAAAAAATAGTATAAAAAAAAGAACTGCAGCTTTCTCTATCTCTTATTTTGCCCTTTCTTTTTCCTTTCTTTCCCTCTTTTTTATTTTTCTTGCCTTCATTTCCTGAACAGTTTAGTTCTATATACAGGGGTTAGCAGGGCTGAGCATTGTATGCATCTGGATTTAGGAGAATCACGGTAGTCCAGAGTGTTAATTTAGAGCCAGCCTCAAATGAGGAAGAAGTTCAAAATGTGGGGCAGGGGTATGGCTTGGCTCAAGAGTCAGAGCCCAAGAAAGATGAGGAAGCTGTCTCATTGAGGAACATGGAGTTTTACAGCTGCAGTAGCCTGGGGTGGCATATGGGAGGCTGTCCAGCGCAGGGTGGAGGATGGGGATTAGAGCTAAGGAGAGTACTCACATATGAAGGGGCAGCCAGGTTCAGGATGTCAGAACCCAACTGAAGAGAGAGGAAATCTACACAGTAAGGCAATAATGAGAATTTGGTTTTGTACGGAGGACCATTCAAATTAATATGTTCATTTTATATAATGGGAGCCAGGTGTCTCACTGTCTGAGAAGTGAGTCACAAATTTTTAAAAGAGAGAGAGAGAAGACTAGTAAGCCTTGTGGTTTTGCGTTAATATATTTATGGTGTCAGTGTGAACGCATGGTTTTCAATATAAATGTAAATAGGTAGAGAAATAAATATAGATGTATAATTTAGTCACAAGCTTTGTCTACTGAGCTCACTCAAGATTAATGAGCACACCTCAGACCATGCCTGTATATGCCAACCTCTACTAAAATAAGAAACGAGGATATTTTTGGAGATATGGTTGATTCCAAGGTTTAGTCAGAGAAATTTCAAAGGAACCTAGAACATTTAGTTTTGCCATAAAATAATAAAGTGCTTAAAGAATAATTCAGCCATGTCAAAAGGACCTATAAATAGCTTGAGGGTTTTTTCATTGCCTAAAACAGAGACATTCTGAGAATCAAAATATATATATAATTATAGTAACAACTTACAAAGTTTTGAATAAGGGTCTGAATTTCTACTGGCATTATTTAATTAATTCAGAATATGATGAAGAATGAGATATTTAAGTAGCCTCAAATTACCTCCCAACAAAATACTACATTCTGTGAATTGACACACAATGGCAATGTGTCCCATTCCTGTTGATGTTAACATTGATCATTGATTAAGATGGGATCTTCCAGGCTTCTGCACTGTAGATATGTTATTTTTTCTTTTTGTCATTAATAAGTATTCTGTTGGGAGGTACTTGGAGGAAACTGGAAGAATTTAGGATCAATGTGTATAGGATTTAAACTGCTAATCAATATATTACATTATCTTGTGTTTTGTATTATCCTTCTATGGATTTATAGAATGAATACTTAATAAGAATTACTCCATATTTTGGTGCACATAAGGTTTAGTCTTAGATGGTTTCGATATCAAATAGGTGATATTGAGGTAGAAATATTTAAGAAATTGTAAGAATAATTTTTATTTATGTACCAAATTTTTCTTGGATTTATGTCCTCTCTATGGAGTATACAAGTCATTTTTTTTCAGGGAGGAAGGAAGTCTTCATAAAATACATTGTCACTATATGCCACATTGTGCTGAGCATTTTACATGTTATCTTAGGCATTTTTCATATCAACTCTTTTTGCATGTTATAAATAACAAATGAAGTCCACTATCATAAATATTTTGTATTAGAGCTGGGATTTAAAACCACACTGCAAGATTATAAACCCATTTTTGTCCACAACTCTACCAGGTAACAGTTATGTGTTATCTAGCAATTATTTGCCAAAAACTAAGGAATGATAATGAAACTTAAATTTCAAATAGCATTTGAATATTGTCCCTCATCTTTCCCCTACACTTACAAGGAAATGTGCTAATCTGTCCCCTAAGCCTGGGTACATCTCTTTCCTAATATAATTGATTGCACGCCATAACACACATCCAATTTTTAAGTTTTACCCTACTTTTTCCATACTTAACTCTTTCTCTTTCCACTTTTTATTTCTTCCTAAATTACTTATTCTCCTATCTTGCTTTTCTTTTAAGAAACCAAATATATGTTTTTGCATAGAGCAGCAGGCTTTCAGTAGATACTGGTTTAAATAATAATAATAATTTAATAATAAGAGCAACTCATTACTTTTTCAAAAAATTATTCCAACATTTAGATATATAGCAAAACATTAGAAAAATTCAAAGTTCTAAAGAAAAATAGCTGAATTGTTGCTGGAATAATTTAATAAAGATTGCTTAATTAGCAACAGGCATTTTCTGTAGAAAAGGCAAAATTTAAACAAGTAATTTCTTTTTCACTTCTGACCAGAGGGTACAGTGAGAAAATACTGTCTTGTGGTGGGAAGGAAAATATTTGAGGTTTTATTTTAGTGGGTCCAAGAAATATTTTTCATTTTTCTTTTGAGGTGTGAGAGTAGGGAAAAATAAGAAGAAATCTTCCTTTCCTGTTATCTTTTCTGTAGGATAGATAAATGAGAAATTAGAAAAGAAAGTTCTTGTACTACCCAACAGCTGGAGGGCTTTTGGCATCAAGGACTGGAAAGAATTGGAGGAAAAGGAAGAGCCTTTGTTATAGAATAATTGGAAAGATACAAACCTTCCTTTGAAGCCAATTATACAAATTAAAGAAAGAAGTTCCAGGAATGGACAATCACTAATAACCAAATTGCTAATTATAAAAATTAAACAAATATGATGAATCTTAACTTTCTTTTGCATCTTCAGTTGAAAATGTGAAAAACTCTTCATAATATTCTGAGGTAAAGAAAATGTGAACAAATACTTAATAAATCTAAATAACCTAAATATGCTTCTGGAAAGGATGTAATAACTGGTGCCAGACTAGTTCTCTTGCAGTAAACAACTTTAAACTGGACAGTATATAAAATGAAATTATTTTCATGTCAACAGGAAAAGTAACACTACAACTTTGAGAAAAGGGAAGTTTACAATGTCAACTTTGGCACAATTGCCCGACTTCCCGCCCAGAGTCAATTTCCTGACCACATTGCAGAAAACTAGAGCCTGAATAGATAGGGCAATGATCAGACCTGTGAGTTGGAGCATCAGAGAGAGGAGGGGTTACGAAAAGAGAGGGACCCAGCTGAAACTAACACACCATTGTAAAGCAGTTATACTCCAATAAAGATGTTTAAAAAAAAAAAGAGAGAGGGCCTGAGAAGTACATCAAAGGGCTTGTTGTAAGTTCATGACTGAGAGGTGGGCTATCCATTCAGGGAGTAAGATGAGTTGAGGCTTTCCAGAAAGTGGCAACAAATGGGTTAAAAAACAGGATAGAGATATTGCGTTGCATTGGCAAGAACAGTAAAAGGAAAGATTTGAGCTGTGGCCCACCCAGAATTGTCATAACTTATTAACATTTGCCAAAAATCCAAAAATAGCAGAATTAAAACCACCAAATCAATAAGTAATATTTAGTAAGTTTACTGTGCGTATAAGAACAGTTCGTGAACTGGAAACCTTCAAATTTAAAGCTGATAGAAAGCTCAGTGGCATGACATTACAGGATGGTTTATAAAATAAAAATAGCCAGTCATTAACCTTCACAATGATTGGTTATTACAATTACAATGGGGATTTCCAGACTGAAAGGGATTAGTTATAAATGATTATCTTATACCATTTTCAGGAAGATAACTTAAGTTTCTTTTGTGATTATCAGAGGCATTTACAGGATATAACCTAAGTTTTGTGTATGTTCATGAAGTAAATTTTGTTTATGTGGCTTAAATGGTTTTGTCTGCTCAGGGGTTTTTCAAGTCTGGTCTCAATTTTGTATTTAATTTAACGCATTCATCTGGCTGAGACAACAGAAAGACCACCACATATTAGGAGAAAGGACCATGTCCTAGAGCACTAGTTCTTAATGGGAGAGGAGGTGAATGGTGCAGGTTTTCCAACCAGTGGACATTTGGCAACATCTGGGGACGTTTTTGATTGTCACAAATTGTGAAGTGATACTGTTATTTTGTGGGTAGAGGCCAAAGATGGCGCTAGCCGTCCTCTTTTCACACAGCAGCCCCCACAACAAAAATTATCTGCTTCAAAATGTGAATAACACCAAGATCGAGAAACACTGCCCTAGAATTGAATCTACTCTCTACCTATCCCCCCCAAAATCCTAAAAATAAGCCTCAACAAGATACATAGGAGAGAAAGACATGTTATATTCAGGGTAACAGAGAGAATAAAGTTCTGTTGACTTTTCATCAGAAATAGTGGAGGCCAAAAGTCGATCTAGTGACCTTTCTAAGTGCTGAAAGTTATAAAAAAGAGAGAGGAGGAAAGAAAGAAATAAAACTGTTGATAAGAATTTTATATACAGTGGAAATATCCTTGAAAGGCAAGGTTTAAATGACATTTTTAGAAAAATGAAAGCTGAGAGAGTCTGTCACTACAAGAAATGATAAAATGTCTTTCATTCTGAAAGGAAATGAGACAAGAAAGAAACTCAAATGTACAGAAAATAAATAAAGACCACTGGAAATAAAAGTCTATGGGAAGGCTGGTCTTTAGAGTTGATTCAATTGCTCAGCATTGTCATGAAGATCCCAGGTTTTTGCTACCTTTCAATTTGACATCAGTGGAAATATCATAGGGATGGTAGCAATATGTCTCCCACTTTTTGGACATCACCTCTGACATGATAACAACCAGAGTAAGTAAAGGGGATTATCTCTGTGGGGTTTTAAGAAGTAAAGAAATTTTACAGCCTATCTCTTTGGCCAAAATTGAGTCGTATGTCTATTATCAAGCCAATCACAGGCATGGAGTCTTAATGACCATGACTGTTGTTGAACAGTCACCTGCCATGGGGTAAATCCCAAGGATTCACCCTACAAATCCTCCAACACATGAAAGTGGAAGCTCCAATAGTCACACCTGGACTAAATAATTTTGCGCCCATCCACCTTCAACAAAATCACATCATCTATCTCTTTATTGGCAACCTAACACCTAGATGTTTCAAATGGAAATTATTCCATTCTCCTGTCTAGGTCTGTGGTTAGCTACAGGGTTTCTAAGAATACACAGTAATATACTTCATATTTTATCGTAAGTCATGACTCCTTGGTGAAACCTATAAACTCTTAAGTCCTTTAGTTCTTAGGATGAACGACAGATTGGGGGAGGAGAGAAGATAGAAACATCTTGAATTGCATTGTTTACGCAACAAAACCAACTCTGGATCAGGAAATGACTCCCCAGGATTGTGGGTGCACTTCTAACTATGAAGCAGTGGGGACAGCATCTTTGGGCTGTCCAATGTAAAGTGGTCCCCAGTTCTGATACCATTGGCTGACTGGGTAACAGAGCCCTGGAGCTACTCACTCTACTTCCAGAATTAGCTCTTCCCACCACAGATATTTCAGCAGACTCCTGGGTTGGTCCTTGAAGCTTTCTTGATTTTTTAAATCCCTTTCCACATATTGTAGGAATTCTCGCTTGGATCTTAAAGTCTCTAAGAGCAGTGTTTTTTAAACTCCTCTACTTCTTACCTAGACCCAATTAGGGCTGTCTTTGCCTAGGGTCAGCACTTTGAGCAAGAGCAGTATCTCTCCACATGTACCTGCCTCTCTCTACACCTCTCTGCTCTCTGCAACACCTGTCACTGCATATTGCTCCCATTTGCAAATGTCTGTGCCATCTCCAGCTGCAGTTCTATCAGCCATGCAGATCTACTTAGTGTCATCTGCCTCAGTGAGACATCTTTGATCCAACAGGCAGCGTTAACTGTTCCTAAAAGACCTTGAATTTTTGTTATGGCTTCTTCCATTATTGCCTGAAAAAATTAAGCTCACTTTTCTATACTCAATCATAATTTCACTTCTCTGAAGCCAGAATCAAGTTTTCCTCATTTCTGACTCATAGAAATAGTATGGTCTTTGCAGTCAGACATGTACAAGCTTGAATTCCAACTCCACTATTTACTAGCAGTTTGACTTTAGACAAATCACCAAGCCATCCTGAGACTTAGTTTTCTCCATCTGTAAATAAGAAAATATAAGTAACTCAAAATTGGTGAACCTTAATGTATGTTAAACTTCAATAAAAAATAAATGTCAAAATCTGAATGAGTTTGTGGATGGAGCTGAATCAAATTTTAAATGTGTCTCCAATTTCTTTGGCTAATTCAACTAGCAGCCTATTCAAATGTCAGTGGCAAATTTTAGATAAGGAAAAAAAAATAGCCATGTGGGCATTCTGTTTTTAGAATGTTACCAAAGTAACATTTCTCCCAAAATAAAAATAAGATAATAAAATAATAATTAATCATTTTAAGAGCTTAGGACATAATGATCTTCTCAAATGATATAGGAAAATATTATGTTCAAATGCAAAGGACCTCCTAATCAAAATTTCTTAGCAAACTACGAATTGAAAGAAATTCTTTAGCCTTATAATGGTCATCTATAAAAAAGAAAAGCAAAACACAACAACCTACATTATTGTAGAACGAAATTTTGGAGCATTTCCTTTGAAATAAGACAGCTATGCCCACTATCTATCTACGTCAGTTGAACATTGTACTGCATGTTCTAGACAAAATATTCTGCAGATCAGCTGGCATAGATTTTCAAAAATGTTAATGACATTATAGATATGGCCCTAGGTTATAAGGTAAAAATTTACAATGGGGAATATTTTAATATGAACTCTGGATTAGGTAATATAACTCTATCAATGTTAATTTCCATGAATATATTAATGATATTTTGTTTATGTTGAGAGATACATGCTGAAATATGTAAGTAAGGGTAAGGTCTCATTGTATCTGCAATTTACTTTTAAATGATGTATCAAAATATATATAAATATTTGTGTGAGTTTTCTGCACTTGTGAATTCGCACAGAGAAAGACAGCAAATGTTATTAAACAATGACAATTGGTGAGTCTAGATGAAAGATACATATGAGTGTTCATTGTACTATTCTTTCAAATTTTCAGTAGATTCGGCATTTTAAAAATAAAATGTTTTAAAATTCAGTGAAGAATAAAATAGGCTATTCAGTAAATTGTATCAGGAAATAAAATATCTACATTAAAAAAGGAAAAATAATTGGATCCCTACTCAAAACTTATTTCCACATGAATTAAAATCTTATTTGCGAAAGAAAACTGTTAAAGACCTACAATATAAGAGAATATCTTTATATATATTACAGACCATAAAGAAAATTTGAACGCCTTAAAATTAGCAAGACAAAATGAAAATAAATGCCACTGAATTGTGGTCCTTCCAGTGTATATAACTATCAACAAATTAGTATACAGAATGTGTAAGAATGTTTATAATAATTAAAAGACAAAAAAAAATCACAATAGGAAATTAGACAAAAGATTTGTATAGACAATTCACAGTAAAGAAACTACAAATAACCAATAAAGATATAAAAATGTTTTTAGACTCACAATATGGAAATTTTAATTAAAGCTAGGGAGAAAACATCACTTCACATTGTTCAGACTGGCCCAAAAAAATAGATACTGATGATACAAAGTGTTTGCAATTATTTTGAGCCACAGAAATTTCCATACATGGCTAGTGATGTTATAAAATAGCATAGTCAACATGGAAAACAAACTGGCACTAACAAAGGTAAATAATAACATTCCCTCTACCCATTAAATCCGCTTTAGATATATACCCGAGAGGAGCTGTCAAACATGCATGAGACACAATGTTCAAGAATATTCATGGCACCATTATATGCAGTAGTTAAATCTTGGAAGCAGACTAAATGCTCATTAACAATACAATGATAAATTTATTTTGTGTTCCTACAATGGAATATAACAACTAAAATGTGTACATTAAAGTATGGATAAATTTCAAAAACCTAATATTAAGGGAACAACATTTTAGAAGGATTTTGTAGTATGATGTCATTAATGAAGCATGCAAATAGGTTAACTGTTGCTTAGAGATATAGGCCTCTGTAGAAATCTTTTCACAAAAGAGGAAAGTTAATGAAGCCATGGAACACAAATATTTAAGTGGAGAGGAAAGGAAAATGGGCTTGGCAATGAGCCTAAAATGTTATATATAAGTTCACTTTTAGTCCACTTTGATATTGCAAGGGGCACCTTCTACCTATTTTAAGATTTTATTGTAACAAAAAGCTATTCATAGAAATGTACCTGAATTCTATGAAGCCTAATTCCTTTGCTTTGAGGTATCTCAGCTGTCTCCAACCTCAGATTTTCCCAAGAATGCCTATCTTAAGGTCATTTTATGTTTGAATTTCATATTTCTTGCATTGACCTAGTATCAACTGATCTCTCAGTGTCTGTGTTTTTAATGTACACTCAAACTAAGCTTTGCCATCACCTCCACATTCTTCCCAGAAGTTAATCTTCTCCTGTGTGCTAGATTATTCTATTGTTAACTTGGTGTTTCCAAAAACTGTTTCCTATAATTGTTATTCCTTTCAAGTGACAGGAAAGAGTTGTACAAAAGTAAATTTACACAAAATTGGAAAGACAAAAATGAAGTGAGAATCATTTTTCTCTGAAGGCCATTGTTGGTTAGAAATGATAAAAGGCACAGGCAGAGCTAACAGTGAGTTTCAGTTTGCCTTCAACCTCCTCCACTTCTCATTTAGCGCTTCTCCCTAACTGCCATCACTCCTGACACAAGCCCACCCCCAGACACTTAGCTCCAGTTTGATAGTGACAGTAGCCATCAAGAGCTAACATTTCACAGGTTCCCACATCAATTCCCTTCTTGATTTCCAATCAAGCATCTTAATATACATATGTCTAGTTTCCAAACTTCCCTGAAAGCCCCAACTCTTTCTCTTGTGTCGGGGTTGATAAGTATATTTTCCTTGGTCTAATCGATTCCCTTTTAAGCCATTTCTTCCCCATCTCCTCACACAATTGGGTAAAAGTTAATTTCTATGATAAATTCCTTATTTTATAATCTTCATAGTGATTATGCTTTCCGACCTGGGACTCAGCTGTTAAAAGGAGCATCCCCAAACCTAAGTATATTCTTCCCTCCTCTGCACCATGATAACAAGATACTTCAGCTTTATATTGAATCAAGATATAGTAATGTTTTCATGAATCAAACATGCTTACTAGGAAAAGATCTGTTGATTAGCTGTACCTTTCCCTGTTCTAGTGATTACATTCTACTTCATGTTTAGCTAATAATATAACACCAATCATCAAAATGTTGGAGAGCAGTAAGACTAATAGCTGTTGTGCTTAGAATGGAGCTTGTTTCAAGGATGGCGAAGAGGACCATAGTGCATCCATGAGAAATATTCACTCAGGGCTGGCAGAATGCTGCTAAGCCCTAGTGGTGTTAATTCTCTGATAGGGAATTCAACGATAGTGTCTTTTCCTGTAAGAACTGGATCCAATTCTCATAAACACAGAGGATTGTTCTGTTGATTATCTATAAGAATTAAATTTAGGAAGTATTCCTGATTCAATTTTAGTAAAATCTGCCAGAGCCTTCTGGATATGCAGTAGCCATCCTGGTAATCAAAGCTAATACAGCCATTGTCAAGTCTTGGACACTCTTGCTCTCAGTAGGCAATAATCAGAGTTTGAAACTTTGACCGAGAGTGTACGAAAACTCATAAGAGTTGCTTACTGTACTTCTTGACCTTGTATAACTGACAAGTCATCCATATAAAAACAATTGCTTTAACAAGAAAGTAGGATTTTTGAATGATGAGAAGAAGGAATCACACTGGTAGTTTGGTAAGGAAAAATATAGTTCTGTCAACTCGAGATCTCCTATACTTTTACCCATCCCATAGCTGTATCTTTCCTTTTATGTGTCAATCAACCGACTGTTTTTTTAAACAACCAATATATTTCCATTCACAATCATCATCAGAGTCATCATATATAGTAGAATAACTTGAATGTCTGGAAAAAGTTATCTACCAATAAAGAATTGAGAGAATGGTTGTATAGGATCTTAGTTCTTCATTTAGACAAATCTAGCTTTGAATGTTGGCTTCTCTTTATTAATCACGAGATCTTAATCACATTGCATAAGATATCTGATCCTCGGTTTCATAAACAGTAAAATGGGAATAAAAAGAATATTCATCTTATAGGGTTGTTGTGAATAGTATAATATACTACGTACTTTAAATTCTTAGTATAGTTTTAGCACATACTTACCTGTATATAGTTTTTTATGATTTATTTTTATACTGCTATAATCTAGATACATGGAAATGCTCAGATTTTAAGTGTATTCTTCAATCAATTTTGACACAGATAAAGACACAAAACATTTCTATCGCCTCAGTGAGTTTCCTTGTGTTCCTTCCCAGTCAATTACCCATCCCAGAAGCAATTGCTGATTTGATATCTATAACTATAGTTTAGTGTCATGGGTATAATTTAAAGATGAGGCCTAATAACCAATGCCCTTTGTAATCCTATCCCCCATCAATGTGAGAGAGACCTATGATCTATTAAGCTTTTCAGATAAATGGAATCATAGAGTGTGTTCTATCCATGTTGTTACATTTATCAGTATATCAATTGCTGTGCTGCATTCTACGATATATATACAGTGGAATTTCTGTATTCCTGTTTATGGAAATCTGGATTATTTACAAGTTTTGGATATTATGAGTATGGCTATTATAAAAATCCATATAGAAATTGTTTTCTGAATGTATATTCCCATTAATACCTTTTAAATATTTAATTAATACCTTTAATTAATACCTTTTTAATATAGAACTGGAATTCCTGGATTGCTTAATTTCTTTGAAGAAATTGCCAAACTGTTTTCCAAAATGGTTGTATCGTTTTACAGTACAGACAAAAAAGTATCAGAGTTGCAGTTACTCCTGCATCCTTTCCAACATTTGGTGTGGTCATTTTTTTTTCATTTTAACTTTTGCAATGATATCTTAGTATAGTTTTAATTTGCATATCCCTAATGATGTTCTGTACATTTCTTATGATCCTTGGTCACTTGTATATATTATTTTGGAAAATGTTAGTTTAATTCTTCCTCAATTTTTGAAAATTGGCATATTTGTTTTTTTATTATTAAATTGCAGGTATTGCTTATATATTTTCAGTAAAAGTCCTTTTTCAGATAATAGTGTTTCAGATATTCTCTCCCAGTATGTAAAGAGTTTATTTTCTTGATGAAGTTCCTTTTCTTTTCTGATGAGCCCAAATTTTTAATCTTCATAAAGCCTAACTTTCTACACAAAAATGTACAGTTTATGCTTTCTATATCCCTTAAGAAATCTTTGTCTAACCCAAGGTCTCAAAGATTTTCTCCAATGTTGTATTCTATAAATTGTGTTTTTCTACTCAACTCTTATGTTGAGCTTCATAATTCATCACACATTAATATTTCTCACATATGGTTTAAGGTGGGAGGGTGAGTTTCTTTATTTCTGTAGGGTATCCTATTATTCTAACACCACTCTTTGGAAGATATTTCTCCTTTTCCCATCAAATTGCTTTGACTCTCATTATCACTATCATTGTTGTTTTATTTACAGTTGAGATTTGATTTCTTATTATTGTGCTCCATCGCCACATTCTAGAAATAAGAGTAAGGGACCAAACATAATTTGAAAAAATATAATTTAATACTTTACTAAGTTATTAGTAATCCCTTGAATTTAGAAATTCTTCATTGCTCTTATACACAAAATTATCTTCTACCTTTGCTGGGGGAGAGAAAACTCAAGCAGTGGTTGTTTTAGATATTGGTTTCAGTTATTAGGATTAAAATATAAGAAGGAGAAGCCTTTATTCCAAAGAGAGTTTGTCACATCTGCTTATCTCAATTCTTCCTTTATTCTTTTATTTCTTAATTGATATATCATGCAATATATTTATTTAACCCCTATTATGTGCAAGTAACTATGTGATCCTGGGTTATAAAAGATATGAAAGAGTAACCCCTGCCTTCATGGTAGTGTTTGTATTAACTAAGCTCCTTGATTTTTTTCCCCTAAAACTTTCCTAGTATGTAATTTTTTGTATGACTTTTAAAATTTTTTTTTTTAACATCTTTATTGGGGTATAATTGCTTTACAATGGTGTGTTAGTTTCTGCTTTATAACAGAGTGAATCAGTTATACATATACATATGTTCCCATATCTCTTCCCTCTTTGTCTCCCTCCCTCCCACCCTCCCTATGCCACCCCTCCAGACAGCCACAAAGAACCGAGCCGGTTTCCCTGTGCCATGCGGCTGCTTCCCACTGGCTATCTACCTTACGTTTGTTAGTATATATATGTCCATGTCTCTCTCTCACCCTATCACACCTCTCCCTTCCCCGTCCCCATATCCTCAAGTCTGTTCTCCAGTAGGTCTGTGTCTTTATTCCTGTTTTACCCCTAGGTTCTTCATAACATTTTTTTTCTTAAATTCCATATATATGTGTTAGCATACGGTATTTGTCCTGCTCTTTCTGACTTACTTCACTCTGTATGACAGACTCTAGATCTATCCACCTCATTACAAATAGCTCAATTTCATTTCTTTTTATGGCTGAGTAATATTCCATTGTATATATGTGCCACATCTTCTTTATCCATTCATCCGACGATGGGCACTTAGGTTGTCTCCATCTCCGGGCTATTGTAAATAGAGCTGCAATGAACATTTTGGTACATGACTCTTTTTGAATTTTGGTTTCCTCAGGGTATATACCTAGTAGTGGGATTGCTGGGTCATATGGTAGTTCTATTTGTAGTTTTTTAAGGAACCTCCATACTGTTCTCCATAGTGGCTGAACCAATTCACATTCCCACCAGCAGTGCAAGAGTGTTCCCTTTTCTCCACACCCTCTCCAGCATTTATTGTTTCTAAATTTTTTGATGATGGCCATTCTGACTGGTGTGAGATGATATCTCATTGTAGTTTTGATTTGCATTTCTCTAATGATTAATGATGTTGAGCATTCTTTCATGTGTTTGTTGGCAGTCTGTATATCTTCTTTGGAGGAATGTCTATTTAGGTCTTCTGCCCAATTTTGGATTGGGTTGTTTATTTTTTTGTTATTGAGCTGCATGAGCTGCCTGTAAATTTTAGAGATTAATCCTTTGTCAGTTGATTCATTTGCAAATATTTTCTCCCATTCTGAGGCTTGTCTTTTGGTCTTGTTTATGGTTTCCTTTGCTGTGCAAAAGCTTTGAAGTTTCATTAGGTCCCATTTGTTTATTTTTGTTTTTATCTCCATTACTCTAGGAGATGGGTCAAGAAGGATCTTGCTGTGATTTATGTCATAGAGTGTGACTTTTTAAATTGAAGAATGAGTTCTAACACTTCAGGAGACTGCCTCATTGTGTAGACAGAGCTAATTCAGAGATGAAAATGGGTAAATTAAGAGAGTTCCCTAAAAGCAGAACAGTATCTCAGAAAGCAAGGATGCAACACCTTTTAAGAATCAGTGATAATCAACAGAATAAAATGCACACACCAATCAAAGAAAGAGAATGACAAAATTAAAAAAAAAAACGCACTATGGATACAACAAGATAGTGGTGGGGAAACTCAACTATAATTATATAATGATTATGACAAATTATATGTAGGACAGGGTCTAGAAGCATAAGTACTGTTCACAAAATCATTCTTCCAACAGTGTTCCAGGGCCAGTTTTCAAGTTAGCCAGTCATTTGATATTTGGAAGGTATTAGTTTTTCTCCAGAAGCCTCATATAAACACATGAGCTTACAAAGCTTTGCAATATTCCCTATGAAAAGCCTAACTTTGTTCTTAAATACCTGAGAAAATCTTTTGCTCAAGGAGCAAGTATCTTTCTGATTCCCCAAAAAGTATTATTAAAGCTGAGAATTAATAGCAATTTTCTTGACCTTTTCCCCTCTATCCCTCTCAACAATATTAAGCACATTATTATTTTTATTAAATCAATTCCTACTTAAAATACCTAAGGTATTTATTGTTTTTTTGACCTAACTATGAATACAACTGGAAGTAAAACAAAGTTTTTTTTTTTTAATTGGAGAAAACAAATGTAGGAAATCCTTCTAACAAAAGTAAATGAAAAGGTATATCGGCATAAAAATTTAATATCCTTTAATGGAAGGCAACATAATCCAAATAGCCTTCAAGTTAACATACATAATGTCAAGAGACAGTAAAAAATTACTAGATATGTATAGAAGCAGGAAAATATTATAATCAGGAAAAAATTAGTAAACATAAACTGACACCAAGATGATTTAGATAAATAAATAGCAAAGAAAAACTTTGTCAGCTGTTGAAAGTATGTATGACTCTTGAAGGACAAGATAGATATAATAAGAAAATATTTGAGGAATCTCAGGAGAGAAAAGAAAACTAAAACAACAAAAAAATCATTAGAAGTTCTGGAACTGAAAGTATAATAGCTGATACAAAAGAAAAAAAAAAAGTTCTGATGGGTTTAACACAAGAATGGAAATAAGAAAATTAAAAAAAAGAGTTAATGAATTTGAAGGTAGATTATTTAAATGGATTTACTTTGAAGAACAGAAAGAAAAAATAAAAAGATTGAAGAACTTTACTATACCTCAGTGGCTTTTGGACAAAAACTAGGAAGAGAGCCCTCACCAGAAACCAGATTTGCTGGAACCTTGATTATGGACTTATAGCACATGAGAAAATAAATGTCTTTTGTTCAAGCCACTCAATCTGTGGTGGTTTTTTTTTTTTTTTTTTTTTTTTTGCGGTACGTGGGCCTCTCACTGTTGTGGCCGCTCCCGTTGTGGAGCACAGGCTCCGGACGCGCAGGCCCAGCGGCCATGGCTCACAGGCCCAGCCGCTCTGCGGCATGTGGGATCTTCCCGGACCGTGGCCCGAACCCATGTCCCCTGCATTGGCAGGCGGACTCTCAACCACTGCGCCACCAGGGAAGCCCAATCTGTGGTATTTTGTTATGGCATCCTGAGAAGACTAATATTCCTTATTAAATACACATTTAAAAAATATTTCATAAAACCAAAATAACTATGTGCTAATAATTAACTATGTAAATGGAAATATGTGCAAAACTATATTATTTTTCTGTATTCTAATTTTTTGGTTAAAAAAAATATAACATGAAATCTACCCCTTGTCAAAATTTTAAATGTAAAGTATTATTAACTATATGTACATTGTTATACAGTAGATTACTAGAACTTTTCCATCTTGCTTGACAGAAACCCAATAATACCCATTGAACAGCAACTCCCTATTCCCCATCCCCCCAGGTCTCTGGCAACAACTGTTCTACTTTCTGCTTCTATGAGTTTGACTATTTTAGGTACCTCTTATAAGTGGAATCATGCAGTATTCACTCTGGTTTATTTGACTGGCTTATTTCACTTAGCATAATGTCCTCAAGTTTCATCCATGTTTTAGCACATGACAGGATTTCCTTCTTTTTTAAGACTGAATAATATTCCATTGCATGTATATATCATATTTTATTTATTCATTCATCATTTGATGGATATTTAGGTTGATATACAAATGACCAACAAGTATATTAAAACATGCTCAACATCACTAATTATCAGGGAAATGCAAATCAAAACTACAATGTGATATCACCTCATACCCATTAGGATAGCCATTATCAGAAAACCCTAGAAAATAATGAATGGTGGTGAGCATATGGAGAAATTATAACCCCTGTGCACTGTGGTGGAAATGTAAAATGGCGCAGCCACTATTGAAAATAGAATGGAGATTCCTCAAAAAAATTAAAAATAAAACTAACATATAATCCAGCAATCCCAGTTCTCGGTATTTCTCCAAAAGAATTGAAAACAGGATCTCGAAGAGATATGTGCACTCCCATATTCACTGAAGCATTATTCATGACAGCCAAAAGATGAAAGAAGTCTGTATATTTAACTGTAAATTTTTGAAACTATTGTGTGTAAATCCTCTGTAGACATTATTTTATATGTAATTTTTGTCTCCTTCCAAACTAGACTTGCACATTGGAAAGGACTTCATTTTGTCTCAAATTTTTCTTAATATGAACTGTTAAAATTTAAAAATGAAATACATAATCAAAAGATGACATTTAAATCCATGAAAACAGAGGTTTAAATACAAGCAAAATTTTTGGCTATCCTTATGTACCACACGCCATAAATTCTAAGTTTATTTCTATTTTTTTCTCAAAATATACATAGCTCCATAACCACTCTTCATGGCTCAGTAAGTCAGTTATCATTTATGCAAAGGATAGAGCTTTAGATTTAATGAATGATATATATATACGTATATGCTGATATGACAAACAAAACCAGAGTACTGATATCTAACTTTGTACATTCATATATATACCATGAAAATGATTTATTGCATTTGTGAACTGCACTAATATTTTCCATTATTTTACCTTAGTTTTGCTGCATGTAAGTTCTGTCAGTCTTACTGTCAGGGAAACATTGATTTTCCATTGTAATCACTGCTGGTATAAAACACAGCTGCCTAACAAATGTACACTGGAATGGGCTGCTTTTAGCATCTGTTAAATCTCAACACAGTGTACAACTGCTCTTTTTAGAGAGCATCAATCATGTAAGAGTGAGACAGAATTAAAGAGTTTAGCTCTGCTTGGCTCCCTTTGTATCTAATTTAGGCATGTATGACCCATTGCATTCATTGTTGTGCTTACAACAGCTGTTTCTTATTATTAAGAAAAGCAGCTTTGCGTGCAGAACATAAAACAATAAACGCTAGCCATGTGGATAGAGTACATTTGCTTCTCAAGGATATAAATATACACTTAATAAAAAAATAAGGTGATGCTAACCATATTTCACAGAGAACAAATGGTACCACTTCAGGCAATAAAGTCTAGCACCTCCTGATCAAAAAATCCCCAAATATTGAATCTAACAATTCCTATCCCTGCAAAAAATTTGTAATGAATAAAATTACAGTGAGCACAGAATGGATTGGGTGCTTAAGAATTGTGGTACAGAAAGATCATCTTTAATGTTTTTCCTAGAATTCCACCTAATTTAACCTTTAGAGACTATTAAGTATAGAAATTATAAAAATGGTAAGTGAATATAAGGATTTATGCTTCAGACAATGAACTTAATTTTACTTATATGTGTGCATATTTATAGGAAAATTTTGGAAACACTTTTCGGAAACACTTTGCCTTGCCCAATTTGTAATGTGAAACTCTATTATTTTAATAATGATAACAAATAACTATTAATAAATATGTTGAGAATTAATTATATACTTTTATAATTTCTTTCAAGTTGAAAGTTAGTAAATTAAAAATCATGGAGGTGACTTTAGAACTTCCTTGGTTAAGAAACTTATCAATCAGTAGAAGTCAAAATAAGAAAATATGTTATCAAATTTATGAGTTAAATTTTTAAAAGACTGAGTATTTTCTGCATTATATTTTCTTTAATCTCCTTTCAAACTAAAGGTCAGTATGTTTCTAAATGGTCTTTGCTGATTATGATTAGTGAGGTACTTATATAACAAAATGATTCCTTTTACTTTCTAGTAAAAATTTGTGCAACTACAAGGAGTTCAATAAGCTAATAATTTCTTTTTTGATACAAATGATAATCTTCTACAGCAGTCTTTTATTTGAGTTCTTTTTAAAATTTTGCTTAACCAAATTACTTCTCTATACCCTTTTATGATAATGGTTTATCTTTTAAAATTTCCAAAATATCTTATTTATTACACTTTCTTTTTTTATTTACTTTCTCTATACAGACATATTACAGGAATATTTGAGACCTTTACATTTTTGGCTTCAAAAACTCTATAATATACTGGTAGATAAATTAGCCTATGAACTCTTCGAAACCAAGGACTATGAGTAACCCTGGGTCATAGTGGCCCGGAAGTAAAAATGAAGTCGTGACAATAAGCAAAATTTATCTTTTCCCATCCACTATTACAAATACTAGTTCCTCTCCAAGTCTTCTTTCTTACCTTTTGGAGCCCAAAGGAGTTGTCTAATGAGTGTCATAAGAAAAAGACGTGAAGTTCTCCTCTTCCTCTGGTCAGGTGCCTGTTATCCTGACAGAACATGATTTTTTGTCCCTCTGCCTGCCAAGTCCTCTGTACCAGAGCCTGCACTGGGCAGAAGTGAATAGGCTGCCTCTACCTTCCCCGGTCTTGACACCATCCTTTCTTATATTGTTGCCCAAATAATGCTACTTTCTGATTCCAACATCTCACAGAAGCTTGTCTGAAAAGAGTTACATCATTTTTAAGTTGTTGCACCTGTCTTTCTCTTCCCGGAATTCAGGTCTGAGTTCATGGTATTGGGCTAACGACAAATTTAAATGAGAAACACCAAGCTTTATCCCTTTAGAAAAAAGGAAGCTGACACCTGAGGGAGCTTTTTAATTTTTTTTTTCCTTCTGACCACTAGGGCTTTATTTTTTACTAAGCATGCTTTCTTACTTAATGTCCCTTCCACTCTTCCATCCTCTTCCACAAGAAGTTTACATTTATACAAAGCAAATCCTAGCAACTCGCCAGAACTTCTAGACGTGCATTTTGGATTCAATTTGGCAGTGTCTGCGAAACATTCAATTCACCTTTGTTGTTCCCACAGCACCAGCTGAGTACCTATGCTTAATACATGGGTAACAAACTAAAATGTTTAATAGTAACTAAAATTGCTTTAAAGAATAAGGCATTTGTCTATACTAAGTAGTGAGTTGTTAATGATAATATTGATTCATTCCTATATTTTAAAAATCTATATTGATAGTGTCAATATGTGCTAGGCACCATACTAGGCCCTAGGGAAATCATGGTAACTACACCATTCTGTAAGGAGAAAGGAATTCACAATCTGGTAAAAGAAACAAACACTAAACCAAGTGAACAAATGCTCAAGTAAATATTGACAATTATTTTAAGTTCTCTGAAGGGATAATAATAGCCTAATGAGAATAATAAAGCAATTGAGAATATGAGGTGCTCAGGAAACTATATTTTGTCTGCTAAAATAACAACAACAAAAAAGCTATGAAAAGAACTGGAGGAAAACCATTGAAGATAGAGTCAAAAAGCATACAGGTTCTGATACAGGAAAGAACTTGGTAAAGTTCAACCATGAGACAAAGAATGGTGTGCAAACAGCAAAGAATGTGGAAGAGGGAAGGGAAGGTCCAGTCCAGTCAGAGCCTTGCAGGAGGTGGGAAGAAGTTTGGATTTTTTTGACTTCACAGTAGGAATACATGATGCATTTTAAGCAAAAAGAGGTGTACGATATTATTTTAATTTTTTTGCATTTGTCATATAACAAAATATATTTGACAGTGTGTCATATATAATAATGTACATACTTAAAAAGCAATACTCATCTTAGCCCATAAAACTTAAAATATATACCCATACTTTGCAAAAAAGGATTGCGACTTACAATTTTAACAATTTACAAGTGAGTGTGTGTCATTGTGCCTTAATATTTTAAGCGAGTTCATTATGAATACTCATTTTTAAATTCATTTCTATAAAATGATTTATGTGCATGGATGCCTTCTATAAAGCATACCCTGAATTTTCAGTGAAATGAAGTCCCCTGTTTACCAAGTAGCATTATTTTATAAAGAAAAGTTTTTCCTTTGCTCCTCTCTTACTTTTTTAAGTGTTATTTTGTTTTAGTGTAAGTATGCACTTGGATACTCTTTTTTGGACATTAGTATGTTGGATCCATTTCTGTCATTTATTCATTTTGAAGCTCATTTTTGGCTGGTGGGAGCTGTTTAATCTGGCACCTGTGTGTTTTTGCCAGATTTCCATTAGTCTGGGAGCATTTTCTTACTTTATTGAACAATTAGATATTTTACCTTACTTTGAAATTCCCCTGTCCCAGAATAGTAACCAATCATTTCTGCAAGAAGCACCAGTTTTTTGTTTTGCTTTGTTTTGTTTTTTATTTTAGTAGGGAATAGTATTTAGAGTGGGCATAAAATATGCCCATTGCTAATGAATCAGCTTTCCTGTCTTTTAATAATGACTTAACCTCAATCCCCTTAATACCAGTTCAACATCATATTTCAGCATCATTGTTTCTCTCCTTTCCTTTCCCCGTTCCATATTAGTATCTCCTGAGAAATTAAATATCTTTACTTATTATTCTCATAAACAAATTTAACTTGACATTTAGATGTGTAATAATAACATAATTCGAAATTTAAAACTGTGGGAGAAGGTATTCACAAAAGTTGAATCCACACTTTTATCGCTTTCAACCCACCTCCTGTAAGCACCTGTTTTCATTAGTTTCATAAGTTTATTGTTCCTGTATAAAATTCTTCAAAAATAGCCTTATTTTCATTTCCTGCATAAAAAGCAACATATTATATATACTGTTACACCTTGTTTTTTTTTTTTTTTTTTTTTTTTTTTTGCTGTATGCAGACCTCTCACTGTTGTGATCTCTCCCGTTGCGGAGCACAGGCTCCGGACGCGCAGGCTCAGCGGCCATGGCTCATGGGCCCAGCCACTCCGCGGCATGTGGGATCCTCCCAGACCGGGGCACGAACCCGTGTCCCCTGCATCGGCAGGCGGACTCTCAACCACTGCGCCACCTGGGAAGCCCTACACCTTGTTTTTTTAACTTTAAAATGTAGCCTAGGAAACGTATCATATAAGTTCACAGAGTTTTTTCTTATATTTTTTATAGCTGCATAGTATTCTCATTAAAATACAACAAATACATGCACAAATGTATACACAAATGCAATTTTCATAGTAATATGCTTCATTTTATATATATATATATATATATATATATGTCTTTTTTTCCAGTCAATAACTTATTATGCTGTTAGATGATTTCCAGCATATTACTATGAAAATTGCATTTGTGAATGCATTTGTGCATGTATTTTTGTTGTTGATATTATGTCATTGTGTGTTTATTTTCCAATTAGTGAAATTATTTTCTAATTAGTCTTTAGAGTAAATTCCTAGAAGTGAGGTTGCTGGACAAAAGGCCAAAACAACTGTGTTTTATAAGATTTTCCTAACTTCTCTCCATAGGGATATTACCATTGTAATATATGCCATATATGAAATTGTTTTTACCCCCACAGTCTTGTCAGTCTTGCCTTGTTTACAAGCTTTTGGAATTTTGCCTTAAATATAAAAGGTGAAAAACACCTATCTCAAAGTAATTTTAATTTACATTTATCTTAGTATAAGTGAAGTCAAGCAACTTTACATATAATTTACATATATTTTAGGGACAATTATGGCTGTTTATTTCTTCTATTTCTCTAATACATGTTTCACTTCTAGTCCCTCAGTTATCTTGATGCTGTTTATTTTTATAGTGAGATATAATTTGCATACAATGAAATTTACAAGTCTTATTTGAATTTGAGGAGACTCAAGGAATATATAGTGAAGTAACTACCACTGCAATCGGGATGAATATTTCCAACATTCCAGAAAGTACTCTCATGCCCATTTCCAATCAATGCCAACATCTGCTCCTCACAGCAAACTCTGTTTTGATTTTAAGCAGCATATGTTACATTTGTATTCTCTTAAATTACATATGAAGAGAATCATATATGAATCTTTGGGTTGGGCTCAGTGTTATTCCCATGAGATTCATCTATGTTGCTGCGTGGATCAGTACCTCATTCTTTTTATTGCTGAGTGGTGGTCTACAGTCAGTTTATTGGTTCCTCTTGGTTGTGTCCAAATTGGGAATATTATAAATTAAGCTACTATGAACATTTTTATATGAATCTTTTTTGAGCAAATGATTTTATTTCTCTTTGATAAATACCTAGGGTAGCAGGTACATGAAATTCATAAGAAAATGTTGAACTGTTTTCCAAAGTGTTATGCTACTTTATATCCCAAGCTGCATATGAAAATTCTGATTTTTCCACATCCTTGCCAAATTTTTATCGTCCGTTGTTTTTAATTTTAGCCATTCTAAAAAATGATGATCATAACTCATTGTGGTTTCATACTGTGTTTCTATAAGACTAACGATGTTGAGAATATTTTCAAGGACTAATTGGCCATTTCCATGTATTTTGGAAAATGTATGCTCGAATTTTCACCCACTTACGTCACACTATTTTAGTTATTTATCTCTAGTGTTTTTTAATATATTCTGGATATTATTCCTTTGTCTGATACATGTCCACTGCCAATATTTTCTCTAAACTATGGCTTTTCCTTTCATTTTCTAAATTATGTATTTGAATGTAGAGAAATGTTAAAGTTTGTTAAAGTCCAATATGTCACTTTTATTTCTTTTTAATTAGTGGTTTCTGTCTCAAAAATATTTTCCTACCATAAGGATACCAAAATATTCCTCTGAGTATTTTTGTAAATCTTCATAATTTTAGCTTTTTTGATTAAGCCTCTGATCAATCTTAAGTTAATTTTTAATATGATAAAAGTTAGCAATCAAGATTCTTTTTTCCCTATGTTTCTACAGTTGTTTAAGAACAATTTTTTTCGAAATAGGTTTTTTCCCAAATGAACATTTTTGGAGCCTTTGAAGATAAAAAAGTGACTATATATGTATGGGTTTATTTCCAGCCTCTATTTTGTTCCATTACTCTAGTATTTTTATGTCAATACCATACTTTCTTGATTATTTTAGGTTAAGTCTTGAAACGAGGAAATGCAAATTTACCAACTTTTCATTTTTCATATTGTCTTGCTTATTTTAAATATTTACAATACTTCATAAATTTTACAGTGAGTCTGTCAGTTTCAAAAAAATTCAAGGGTTTTGATTCAGACAACATTTAATCTGTAGATCAATTTGAAAAAGATTGGTATATTAATAATGAGTCTTAAAATTCATGACCATGTATATTTTCTCCATTATTTATATCTGTTTTACTGTCTCTCTTGTAGTGTTAGATGTAGGGGTTTTGCATACTTGTAAAATTTATTGCTAAGGATCATGCCTTTGATTATACATGTGACTTTATTTTTATCTTCCAACTGTTTGTTGCCCATATAACAATATAATTGACATACTGACTTTGTATCATGAAGCTCTGATCAGTACATTTACTAGTTTTACATATGAGTACAGTGCTTAGAATTTTCAACCTATAGAATTAATTCTTCTGTAAATAAGAATGTCCCTGCTACCAGAAAGCTACTAGAGCTAATCAATGAATTTGGTAACGTAGCAGGATACAAAATTAATGCACAGAAATCTCTTGCATTCCTATACACTAATGATGAAAAATCTGAAAGTGAAATTAAGAAAACACTCCCATTTACCATTGCAACAAAAAGAATAAAATACCTAGGAATAAACCTACCTAAGGAGGCAAAAGACCTGTATGCAGAAGATTATAAGACACTGATGAAAGAAATTAAAGATGATACAAATAAATGGAGAGATATACCATGTTCTTGGACTGGAAGAATCAACATTGTGAAAATGACTATACTACCCAAAGCAATCTACAGATTCAATGCAATCCCTATCAAACTACCACTGGCATTTTTCACAGAACTAGAACAAAAAATTTCACAATTTGTATGGAAACACAAAAGACCCCAAATAGCCAAAGCAATCTTGAGAAAGAAAAACGGAGCTGGAGAAATCAGGCAACTTCAGACTATAGTACCAAACTACAGTAATCAAGACAGTATGGTACTGGCACAAAGACAGAAATATAGATCAATGGAACAGGATAGAAAGCCCAGAGATAAACCCACGCACATATGGTCACCTTATCTTTGATAAAGGAGGCAAGAATATACAATGGAGAAAAGACAGCCTCTTCAATAAGTGGTGCTGTGAAAACTGGACAGCGACATGTAAAAGAATGAAATTAGAACACTCCCTAACACCATACACAAAAATAAACTCAAAGTGGATTAAAGACCTAAATATAAGGCCCGACACTATCAAACTCTTAGAGGAAAACATAGGCAGAACACTCTATGGCATACAACATAGCAAGACCTTTTTTGACCCGCCTCCTAGAGAAATGGAAATAAAAACAAAAATAAACAAATGGGACCTAATGAAACTTCCACAGCAAAGGAAACCATAAACAAGATGAAAAGACAACCCTCAGAATTGGAGAAAATATTTGCAAATGAAGCAACTGACAAAGGATTAATTTCCAAAATTTACAAGCAGCTCATGAAGCTCAATATCAAAAGAACAAACAACCCAGTCCATAAATGGGCAGAAGACCTACATAGACATTTCTCCAAAGATACAGATTACCAACATGAAAGGATGCTCAACAACACTAATCATTAGAGAAATGCAAATCAAAACTACAATGCAGTATCATCTCACACCAGTCAGAATGGCCATCATCAAAAACACTACAAACAATAAATGCTGGAGAGGCTGTGGAGAAAAGGGAACACTCTTGCACTGTTGGTGGGAATGTAAATTGATACAGCCACTATGGAGAACAGTACGGAGGTTCCTTAAAAAACTACAAATAGAACTACCATATGACCCAGCAATCCCACTACTGGGCATATACCCTGAGAAAACCATAATTCAAAAAGAGTCACGTACCACATGTTCCTTACAGCTCTATTTACAATAGCCAGGACATGGAAGCAACTTAAGTGTCTATCGACAGATGAATGGATAAGGAAGATGTGGCACATATATACAATGGAATATTACTCAGCCATAAAAAGAAACGAAATTGAGTTATTTGTAGTGAGGTAGATGGACCTAGAGTCTGTCATACAGAATGAAGTAAGTCAGAAAGAGAAAAACAAATACCGTATGCTAACACATAAATATAGAACCAAAAAAAAAAAAAAAAAGGTCATGAAGAACCTAGGCGCAAGATGGGAATAAAGACACAGACCTACTAGAGAATGGACTTGAGGACACAGGGAGGGGGAAGGATAAGCTGGGACAAAGTGAGAGAGTGGTAGTGTATATATGGACATATATACACTGCCAAATGTAAAATAGATAGCTAGTGGGAAGCAGTCGCATAGCACAGGGAGATCAGCTCGGTGTTTTGGGACCAGCTAGAAGGGTGGAATAGGGAAGGTGGTAGGGAGAGAGATGCAAGAGGGAAGAGATATGGGGATATATATATATATATATATATATATATATATATATATATATATATATATGTGTATAACTGATTCACTTTGTTATAAAGCAGAAACTAACACACCATTGTAAAGCAATTATACTCCAATAAAAACATTAAAAAAGAAGAATGTCTCTGAGCAAGAACTACCTAGATAACCTGCTACTGAAATAATATATTTCATTCTCTTGGGTTTCCTAAGTACATGATCATAATCTACTCATGGAATACTTTTATGCACTACATATGGCATTATAGTCCCTTCCATAAAATTACTTCTGATTCTAGTTTTTTTGTTTCTTCATTTGTTTGTTTCTTTGGGTCTGGCTGCACTGGCTAGAATCCTCAGTTCAGTGTTGAATAGTAAACCATCTTTGTTATATCCTTATGTTAAATGTGATTCTTCTAATATTTTATGATAAAGTATACTGTTTCTCTGAGTATCCCATATCTGTTTTTTTTCTTAATTTAAACAAGTTCATTTATTCCCAGTTTCATGAGATTTTAGCACGATGGTGGGTTAAATTTTATTAAATTATTTTGGAAATGTATTTGGTTGTCACATTACAACATCTACTATGTCCTATTACTAATAGTGATCTAGGGTTCAACAGACAATATAACTTAGCAGAAAGGATAAGCTTCACACAACACCAAATATATTTTCTTTTTTAACAGCTTTTTTGAGTTATAATTAATATAACAACAACGACAAATAAAACTGCACAAGGACTTTTAGTTTCCAGTTATGTATGTAATTCACTATTCTATGCTAACAATGAGTAAAAAGCCGAAGAAACTGAAAAATCAACAGCTCTTTCAGTATCTTTAAGAGAGCTGAGGACACAAGGCAAACCACTGCTCCTGAGACTGGCAAGACAGAGGAGACCACAGGAAGCCATAAGTTTACATGAGCAGAGACTCATGAAAGAAAATTACCCTGGGAACCAATACCAGAGTAGGAAAATCTGTACTGTAGTTTAGTGGCAAATTGCTGAGTTTCACTGTGGACAATTTTGGGAGTTAAAAACTCCAAGAGGACTCAGTCAAACCCCTGCCCGCCCAGTTTTGTAAGATTTACCTCTAGGAGCTTGATCAGGTTCCCACAGTAAATATTGAAGAAAAATCACCTCATCCTTCCACAGGGGAAGGAGAATAGGTACCTTTTTTTTTTTTCCCTGAGAATGTTTTTTTATCGGAGTATAGTTGATTTACAATGTTGTGTCAGTTTCAGGTGTACAGAAAAGTGAATCATTTATACATATACATATTTCCACTCTTTTTTTTAAGATTCTTTTCCCATACAATCCATTATAGAATATTGAGTAGAGTTTCCTGTGCTATACAGTGGGTCATTATTAGTTATCTATTTTATATATGGTAGTGTATATACGTCAATCCCAATCTCCCAATTTATCCCTGACCCCCTTACTCCCTGGTAACTTTAAGTTTGTTTTGTACATCTGTGACTCTACTTCTATTTCATAAATAAGTTCATTTGTACCCTTTTTTTAGATTCCACATATAAGCAATATCATATGATATTTCTCTTTGATTTACTTCTCTCAGTTTGACAATCTCTAGGTCCATCCATGTTGCTGCAATGGCATTATTTTGTTCTTTTTATGGCTGAGTAATATTCCGTATATATGTACATCTTTATCCATTCCTCTGTTGATGGACATTTAGGTTGCTTCCATGTCCTGGCTATTGTAAATAGTGCTGCAGTGAATATTGGGGTGCATGTATTGTTTTGAGTTATACGCCTAGGAGTGGGATTGCTGGGTCATATGGTAGTTCTATTTTTAGCTTTTTAAGAAACTTCCATACTCTTCTCCATAGTGGCTGTACCAATTTACATTCCCACAGATCTAAATAGATATTTCTCCAAAGAAGACATACAGATGGCCAAAACACACATGTAAAGCTGCTCAACATTGCTAATTATTAGAGAAATGCAAATCAAAACTACAAAGAAGTATCACCTCACACCAGTCAGAATGATGGCCATCATCAAAAAATCTACAAACAATAAGTGCTGGAGGGGGTGTGGAGAAAAGGGAACCCTCCTAAGTACCATTTTTTAAATATGCCAGAGCCCTCTTTTCTTCTTAACAAGGCCTTCCATCAGGAGAAACTAGTTAATCAGAGCCTAACCTGCTGGAGTATTATCAGAGCCTAACTAATCTGAGGGAAAGCAAACTTTCAACTGCACCCCACTCTAGACACCCTCTCCCATTTAAGGGGAGAGGAAAATAAAAAGAAACAACCTTACAAACACTGGTGAAGTTCACAATCCAGAGGTATAGGCTCACTAAACAAATGAGTCCTACTCTATAGAACTATAGGAAGCTTCCCCTCTCCTCATCTCTTTATACCTCATTACTAAAGGTTTAGTTACAGCTGTCCTTTATGTGGTACATCCTGTCCAGCTATCAGGAAAAATTTACAAGACATACTAAAAAGCAAACAATACAATTTGAAGAGACATAGCAAGCATCAAAACCAGACATAGCAGGGGTGTTAGAAATATCAGAGGGGGAGGTTTAAGACAACTATGATTAAGATGCTTATGACTCTAATGGATAAAGTAGACAGCATGCAAAAACATATGGATAATGTAAGCTGAGAGATGGAAATCCTAAAAAAGAACTGAAAATAAATCTTAGAGATAAAAAATACTGTAATGAAATGAAGAATAACTTTATTAGTAGACTGGATACAGCTGAGGAAAGAAACTCTGAACTTGAAGATATCTCAATAGAAGCCTCCAACTTCTCAGAAATCATGCAAGTGAGAAGAGAGTGGAATAATGTAGTTAAAGTATTGAGAGAAAAAAACCCCCAAACCTACCAATCTAGAAATATGTACCCTGAAAAGTTATCTTTCAAAATGAAGAAGAAACAAAGACTTTCTCAGGCAAACAAAAATTGAAGGAGTTTGTTGTAAGTAGAACAGTCTTTCAAACAGTGTTAAAAGGCATTCTTTAAAGAGAAGGAAAATAATAGAAGTCAGAAACTCAAATCTACATAAAGAAAGGAAGAATACTGAAGAAGGAATAAGTGACTATAAAATAAAAACTTTTAATTTTCTTATTCTTTATTGACCTGAGAGGTAACAACTCATTCAAATAATAATAATAATGTGTTCAATTATGTATGATTATATATATAATACATATTATATACATTATATATAAGTAAAATAAATGACAGCAGTGATACAAAAATGATACAAAGAATGGGAGGGAACAATTAGGATTTTTTTTTTTAATTGTTATGTACTCAGGCTACTCGTGAGGTGGTACAGTGTTATTTGAAATTGCACTTGAATGAATTGGAAATGTATATTGGAAACTCAGGCAATGTCTTAAATATATATATATGTGTGTGTGCGTGTGTATATATATATATATATATATATATATGTACACATAGATATATATCTGATATGCTAAGAAGCAGAAAAATGTGAATCACATAAAGTGACCAATTAACATCACAAAAGGCAGAAAAAGACTGGAAGAAAATAATACAGGAACAAAGAACAGGGCAACAAGTATAAACGGTAACAAATATGGTAAATATTTATCCAACTATATAAATAATCATGTTGGACATCAAGGACACAAATGCACCAATTAAAAGACAGAGATTATCAGAGTGGATTAAAAAGCAAGACCCAAGTATATGCTGTCTTCTTGAATATAAAGACCCATAGAGGTTAAAAATAAATGGATGAGAAAGGTATACCATGCTAATACTAATCAAAAGAAAGCAGAAATATCTATATTAATTTCAGACAGAGGACTTCCCTGGTGGTGCAGTAGTTAAGAATCCACCTGCCAATGCAGGGGACATGGGTTCGAGCCCTGGTCTGGGAAGATTCCACATGCCGTGGAGCAACTAAGCCCATGCGCCACAGCTACTGAGCATGCACTCTAGAGCCTGCAAGCCACAACTACTAAGCCTGTGTGCCATAACTACTGAAGCCCATGTGCCTAGAGCCTGTGCTCCACAAGAGAAGCCACTGCAATGAGAAGCCCACTCACCGCATCAAAGAGTAGCCCCCACTCACCACAACTAGAGAAAAGCCTGTGCACAGCAATGAAGACCCAATGCAGCCAAAAAAATTTTTTTTCAGGCAGAGCAGACATCAAAGGAAGGAAAGCTATCAGGGATTTTAAAGAAAAGGGCATAGCATAATGATAAAGGGGTCAATTCTCCAAGAAGATATAACAACCCTTAGCATGTATATGCCTAAATTAGAGCATCAAACTACCTGAGGCAAAAACTGAGAGAAATGCAAGGAGGAAAAACGAATCCTCTATCATAGTTGGAGAATTCAGCACCCTTCTATCAGAAGTGGATAGATCCAGCAAACAGAAAATCAGCAAGGACACAGTTGAACTCAATAACACCATCAATCATCTAGATATAATTGACATCTATAGACTAATTTATTCAACAAGAGAGGAATACATATTCTCCTCAAACTCCTATAAAATAGATCCAAGATAGATCACCATATAGGCCATAAAACACACTTTACAAGTTTAAGAGAATAGAAATCATACAATGTCTGCTCTCAGACCACAGTGGAATTAAACTAGAAATTAATAACAAATATAACTGGAAAATCCAGAAATATGTGAAGATTAACCAACACACTTCTAAATAACACATGAGTCAAAGAAGAAATCTCAGGAAACATTCAAAAATATTTTTAACTATATGAAAAAAACACAACTTATAAAAATTTGTGGGGGGGCTTCCCTGGTGGTGCAGTGGTTGAGAGTCCGCCTGCCGACGCAGGGGACACAGGTTCATGCCCCGGTCCGGGAGGATCCCACATGCCGCGGAGCGGCTGGCCCCGTGAGCCATGGCCGCTGGGCCTGCTCATCCAGAGCCTGTGCTCCGCAACGGGAGAGGCCACAGCAGTGAGAGGCCCGCGTACCGCAAAAAAAAAAAAAAAAAAAATTTGTGAGATGTGGCAAAAGCAGTGCAGAGATGGACATTTAGAGCATTAAATGCATGTATTAGAAAAAAAGAAAGAGCTAAAATATAAACTCCCATTTTAGGAAACTAGAATAAGAGGAGCACATTAAATTCAAAGTAATCAGAAGGAAAGAAATAATAAGAATTAGAATAAAAATCAATAAAATTGAAAACCAAAAGCCAATAGAGAAAATCAATGAAACCAAAATGTGGTTCATTGAAAAGATCAATAAATTGGTAAGGCTTTAGCCAGAGTAACCAAAGGAAATAAAGAGAGAAATGACACAAATTACTAACATTGAAATAAAAGAGAAAGCATTACTACAGATCCCATGGATGTTAAGAAGATAATAATTGAATGACATGAACACCCACAAATTGTGCAATGCCCACAAATTTGATAACTTAGATGAGATGGACTAATTCCTTGAAAGGCACAAGCTGTCAAGACTCACATATGAATAAATAGATAATCTGATTTGGCCTATATCTATTAAAAAATCTTAATCAATAATTAATAACCTCCCAAAACAGAAAGCACCAGCACCAAATGGGCTCAGTGAATTCTACCAAACATTTAAGGAAAAAAATTATACCAATTCTTGACAATCTCTTTTTGAGGATAGATGCAGAGGGAATACTTCCAAATGTATTCTCTGTAACCAGCATCACTCTAATACCAAAACTAGGCAAAGACATTAAAAGAAAACAAAACTATAGGCCCATATCTCTTATAAACATAAATATAGATGCAAAAACTTCAACAAAATGTTAGCAAATCCAATCTAACAATATATGAAAAGAATATACACCACAGACATGTGCGATTTATCCCAGGTATGCAAAGCTTGATCAACATTTAAAACTCAATTGGGCTTCCCTGGTGACGCAGTGGTTGAGAGTCCGCCTGCCTATGCAGGAGACACGGGTTCGTGCACCGGTCCGGGAAGATCCCACATGCCGCGGAGCGGCTGGGCCCGTGAGCCATGGCTGCTGAGCCTGCACGTCCGGAGCCTGTGCTGCGCAACGGGAGAGGTCACAACAGTGTGAGACCCGCGTACCGCAAAAAATAAAAAATTTTTAAAAAATTTAAAAAATAAAACTCAATTAACTAAATCCAGACATCAACAGACTAAAAAAGAAAAAAATCACATGATCTTATTAATAGATGCAGAAAAGCATTCGATAAAAAGCAACAACCAGTCATGATAAAAGCTCTCAGTTAAGTAAGAATAGTGTGAAACTTCCTCAACTTGACAAAGAATATCTGCAAAAAACAAAAAAAAACCCACAGTTAACACCATACTTACTGCTGAGAAACTCAAAGTTTTTCCACCAAGATCAAGAACAAGGCAAAGATGTCGCCTCTCACCGTTCATTTTCAACATAGTACTGGAAGTTCTGGCTAATGCAATAAGATAAGAAAAGAATATGAAAGGCATACAGATTGAGAAGGAAGAAATAAAACTATCTTTGCTCACAGATGACATGATTGTCTATGAAGAAATGCAAAATAACTGACAAAAAAATCCTGGAACTAATAAGCTTATACCAAGTTGTAGGATACAAGGTGAAGATACAAAAGTAAATAACTTTTCCATATATCAGCAATGAATGAGAGAAATTTGATGTTAAACATAATGCCATTTACATTAGTGTTCCCCAAAATGAAATACTTAAGTATAAACCTAACAAAATATGTACAAGATTAATATAAGGAAAACTACAAAACTCTGATGAATATGATTAAAGAACTAAATAAATGAGAAGATATTCCATGTTCATGGATAAGAAGTCCCCAAAATGTCAAGGTTCAGTTCTTCCCAATGCGCTCTATAGATTCAACACAATTCCAATCTAAATCCCAGCTAGTTATTTTATTGCTATGAACAAACTCTTTCTGAAGTTTATATAGAAGTAAAAGACTCAGAATAGTCAACACATATCAAAGGAAAAGTAGAAAGAGGACCGACACTACACTATTTAGCTTACTAAAAAGCTACAGTGATCAAGACAGTGTGGTATTGGTAAAAAACAATAGACAAATAAATCATTGGAACAGAATAGAGACCCCAGAAATAGATTCACGTAAATACACTCAACTGAACTTTGACAAAGGATCTAATGTCACACAATGGAACAAAGGTCTTATCTTCAACAAATGGTACTGGAACAACGGACATCCACATACAAATAATGAATTGAGACACAAACCTTACACCCTTCAAAATATTAACTCTAAGTGTATCATAGGCCTAAATATAAAATACAAAACTATAAAACCCTTAGAAAATGACACAAGAAAAAATTTAAATAACCTTGGGTGTGGCAATGTCTTTTTAGGTGTAACCAAGAAGGTTTTATCCATGAAAGAAATAATTGATAAGCTGGATTTCATTAAAATTAAAAATTCTGCTCTATGAAAGACAATGTCAAGAGAATGAGAAGACAAACCACAGACTTGGATAATTTATTTGCAGAAGACACATCTGACAAGGGACCATTATTCCACATAAACAAAGAACTTTTAAAACTCAACAGTAGGAAAACAAATAACCCAATTTTAAAAATTGGCCAAAGATCTTAATAGACACCTCACCAAAGAAGATATACGAGTTGTATAAGCATATGATAGATACTCCACATCAAATGTCATCAGGGAAATGCAAATTAAAGTAACAATGAGATACCACTACACATCTATTAGAAGAGCCAGTACCCAGAACACTGACAACAACAAATGCTGGTAAGGATATAAAGCAATAGGAACTCATCGATGGTGGGAATGTGAAATGGTACAGTCATTGGGGAAGACAGCTTGGGTTTTTTTAAAAATAAAACTAAACATGCTCTTACTGTATGATCCAGCAATCGTGTTCCTTGTTATTTTCCCAAAGGGATTGAAAATTTATGTCCGTGTAGTAACCTGCCCATGACGTTTATAGCAGCCTTATTTATAATTTCTAAAACTTGGAAGCAATCAATATTTCCTTTAGAAGGTGAATGGATAAATAAACTGTGGTACATCCAGACAATGGAATATTTTTCAGTGCTAAAAAGAAATAGCTATCAAGTCCTGAAAAGACATGGAAGAAATTTAAATGCATATTACTAAATATAAGAAGCCAGTCTAAAAAGACTACATGTGTGACTTCAACAATATGACATTCTGGAAAATGCAAAACTATAGAGATGACAAAAATGTCTGGTTTCCAGGAACTGAAGAGTGGGGAGAGATTGATAGGCAAAGCAGAGAAGACTTAGAGCAGTGAAAATGCTCTGTATGGCACTATAATGATAGATACATGTCATTATACATTTTTACAAAACCATAGAGTGTATAACACCAAGGGTGAACCCTAATGTAAACTAGGGACTTTGGGTGATTATAATATGTTACTGTAGGTTCATCAATTGTAACAAATGTAGTACTCTGGTATGGGGTGTTGTTACATTATCCTCACAATTCTGAAATAAATCTTCTGCATTTTTTCAAATTAGTTCCTTTTAAAAAATCTCATTATGTGTGCAATGCAATTATTCCTTTCTATATTTTGAGCACCTATATTTGCAAGTGAGATTGGCCAACAGTTTTATTTGGTTTTGGTTGGTCAGTTTGTTTACCGGTACTCTTTTTGTTTTAGAGAAATTTGTATCAGGACTCTGTAATCCTTGTAAAATGTGTTGGAAAGGTCTTCGCTTTTTAAAAAATTATTCTCCAGAATATTGTATAGAACGTGAGAATGATCTCTTCCTTGAATACTTGCTAAAATCTTCTCTAAAACTGCCTTAGCACTGTCTCTCTATATAGGTAGAAAATTTACTAGCTTTTTATATCTACTGCAGTTATTGATCTCTTGAGGTACTATAATTATTTCTGAGCCAGTTTTAGAAATGTATATTTTTCCCAGAAAATTGACCATTTTGTCTATGTTGTCAAATTTATTGCCATGAAGTTGAACACAGTATTCACTCTTTACAGTTATTTACCACTCTTCCTTAAGTCTTTAGTTTTGTGCTCTTTTTGTTCCCAATCTTGCTTGTATATGCTTTTTCCCTTTCTTTTCTAATCACAGCATAGATTTGCTGATTCAGTGGTGTTTGTAAAGAATAGGAATTTTTAATTCATGAATTATACAATTGTTTTTCCAATTCATTAATTCCAGCTTTATCTATAGCAATTACTCTTTTAATTTCTTTTTGTCTTTCTTATTTTAAATAAAAACATTTAACACTATATATTTTCCTATGAGTACTCTCTTGGCTCTATCCTCGTGTTTGGGTATGTGTTTGGTTCTTCTCTAATACTGATTGCCTTGAGATATTTGATTCTTGGATCCATGCTTGTCCTGTATTGTTGATTTCTTATTATTTTAAATGAATGATATATCTATTTATAACAGCCTTTTTGTATGAAGGGGTGTGATGCTGCCAGGTCTTATTTGAATGATTTGATAGGAGGTGAAGTTCAGCTGCTGCTGTTTGAAATGAGCCAGCGTCACGTCTTCTGGGACAGGAATCTCGTTGTTCCTCCCCAGTGTCAATAGCCATCCTGGACATTGCTCTTTCTCTGTAGTGCATAACCCCACACTACTCATTGCTTCCAACTTCTATTATATCTCTTTATATTCCTTCAAATGAAGGATCCATTTCTTATTGTATGTTGTAATTCTATATTGTAAATAGATAGATTGGTCAGTAGATAGATGTAGGTGTATGTATGTGTGTTCATGTATACATATATGTGTGAAAGTTTATGTATGTGTGTGTATTTTCTTTTAATCAGCTATTAAAATATCTATTTTGTAGATTTAGTGATAAATTTTGAGGATTGAGGGGATCAATATATACAACATATTTAATTTATTTTCTATATTCTGAACCAATGAGGGATAGAAAATGGGGGGGGTGCTCAAAGTATCAAGTTTAGAACTTGTAGATTACATACTTTAGGTGTACAACAACAATGATTGTATCACTGAATTAAACAGCCTTATCCAACCACCCCAATACAGGCAGTGCTAAAAAACAACTGTTTGTTCCTCACAGGAAAGAGAATATCTAAGAAATCAAAACAGCTAATGTGATATATCACTTGCAAACTTATCCTCAACTCTGGAGTCTGCTTCTGGGGAGACTGTCCTAGGAAAACGCTTCATGAGATTTTTGGGCACTTGATGTGTACCATATAAAACATGCTATGGTTGGAATGCCAAGGATTTATCTATCTCACTGAAATATCCTTAAAGGATATAATAATCAGCATAATAATATTCACTTATTTAAAAATATTTATGGAGCACCTATAAGTATAAGGTGTTGTTTATGGAATCACTAAAGCAAATGTCATATCCTAAAGTAAGAAACAAGACTATAGAAGAGGTTTTTCAAAGGATGAGCAAAAAGGGTTCTAATTTTTTTAATCCTTTTCCACATTCACTTACACTGTAAAGTCTAAAAGTACCTGGAGTTGGAGGTTAGAATAAAATTTACTGACAAATCTAAGGTCTGCTCTAAGTTCCTCTTCCTCCACCAGGGCTGGGGGGTGGGGGGCAGGAAGTAAAGCTTAAGAAAACTCAGTGAGCTTGATTAATGCCCTATGAAAAGTGCACTGACATGTGAATCCTATTGAGATCTAGAGAGTGATGATATTACTAGTGGTTTGGACACATAAGTGGTAGAAAAGTAGCAGCTTTGGGTGGCCCACACTCCCAGAGCTTGTTGGGATAAAGCATCTGTTTTTACCAAGGACCAGATGTGTGCCATGCCACAAGAGAGTTAGGATGGTTTTGTCTTGGACACTATCCAAGAAAACTACCTTGAGGTGTAAAAATACTTCAGCAGAGAGACATTAGAGATACCACTACAAACTTTGTAGTTGAACAAAGACAAAATGACGTAAAGATGTAGAGATGTGTTTGCCCTTATCAAGACATCTACAGATAACTAACTGCCAGCCCCTGAGTGATGGGCAACATCCATACAGTTTTTTAAAAGAGAAAATCCAATATAAAAACTTTCAAGTCCGTGAGTTGAGTTATAACTTTACTCCTATATTTGCTTTCTTTATACCTCAACCTTGAAAAGATCAGAAACTCGGATTATGATAAGAAATGGCAGACCACCCAATTTTTATCACTCCAGAGGGCATCATTCCCATTTAAACAAAATGTGGATGCCATCTCAGGACATATGCAGTGTAGCAGTTCTGGATAGGAAGCATGGAAGGGTTGACTGGGAAAAGAGAAATGTGAAACAATCATCTTTCTCAATAGACTTGAATGGGGAAAAGATCAGGGAATAATTTTTTAACTTAAGACTGAAAATTTGACAAACATTTTTGACTAAACTTTCAAATGACTAAACCAAGATTGTGTTTTATGATTTGAAGTCATATTTGAAGACACTTTTTGTTACCTAAGTGCAACCTTAAATTTCATAGGTTTTAGTAGACAACTTCCAAGATGGCCCACAATGATCTTGCATACTGATATTCATGCCCTTGTATAATCCTCTCCTTTTGGATGTGAGATGGGTCTAGTGAATTGTTCCTAATGAATAGAATATGGCAAAAGCAATGTGACATCACTACTGAGATTAGGTTCCCAAAGACTGTGAGTTCTGATTTGCTGGCATTTTTTTCTGACCTCACGCATACGCATTCTGATGAAGCCAGTTACCATGTTAAGAACAGTGTGGAAAGACCTAAGTAGCAAGGACGTGAGGGAAGCCTGCTGCCAACAGCTTGTAAGAAACTGAGGCCTGTTCAACAGCCTGCGAAAAAATAAATCCTGCTAACGATGAGTAGAATGAGCTTTGAAATGGATCCAACCCCAGTCAAGTTTACAGATGAGACCACAGCCTTAGCCACCTCTATGATTGCAACTTTGTGAAAGACTCAGAGCCTGATGGCCCAGCTAAACCATGTTTGGATTCCTGATGTACAGAAATGATGACGTAATTAATATTGTTAATTTAAGCCACTAAGTTTTGGGGCAACTTGTTACAAAGCAATAGATAACTAAACATGAACCTTGCCTTAGTTTTCAACCAGAGGGATGGGACGATATAACCCCAGCAACTAAATGCAAAAAACAGTGAGAGGCAATGATAAAAAAATTTTGACTTCTGTTTATACTCCAGAGGACCTTCTCTAGTAGAGGTAATCCTTACAAAATCTGAATAAAACATATTATCTGATTTCAGCAGTTTACAATCTAAAAAGGGACACTTGCACCAAAGCAGGATGCCTTGAGGAATAACTAAACGTGCATGTACTGTGGAATTGCAAGACGCTATTTTTAGAATTCATAAACTCCTAGAAAGCTTTAAGTTTCTTTCTCATCCAGAGATCAGAACTCCCACTGACGATGAATTGCCTCCATTTAACAATTACCTCAGTATCCTACAGTTGTAATCTCTGTTTCATTGTGCTTTCATATATATAAAATTCACACATGCAGACACGCACACACACCCCCTCCAGGAGATATTTAAATGTAGAAGACTATATTGAAGATTCAAATGCTAGCAGGAAGAACAGAAGATATATTTATGTCCAAACAACAGACATTGATTTAAATAGAACTTTAAAGAGCAACAATTAATAATTATTACTTCCCTCAAAAAAAATTTTTGTAAGTTGCTTCACTTTGTATGGTTCTCGATTCCATGTCATCTCAGCATCAGGTTATTCAGGCAATACCCTGCCCCCCACCTTGTAATTCTTAATTCTTCTTTCTTAAGAACAGAAATAAGTTTCTTTAATTTTCCACCTAGTGCACTTCATCTCTTCAGTTTCTGAGGCCCTTAACTAACACTCACACTCTAAAGGTCAACTTTTCTACCCCTAGGTACTTATTAAAATATTTTCTTATAAAAGCATGAGGATTTTTAATAAAAATAAATTCTGTTTCAAGCTGCTAATTTCACCTGGTACTGGAATTTGACAGGATCTTATTTAGTGCTTATGGACACTGAGGTGTGCTCCCGGATATCTACTTCTTTTGGAAGCAGAAGCATTCATTCCCACTAGCTGCTTAGGGTGTGACAGATGAACCAAATTTGGACACTATTCAGCAGTTCAGCATTCATCCAACAGAGCTTGTGTGTTGATCACTGTCAATAAATCTTTGCTTTAGGGTTTGATTCCCAGGGAAACTAACCTGCAGATATTGGCAAGATAGGATAGCAGATTTCAGGAGGATGTTAATTAGATGGATTTTAGACACGTTGGAGTTTGTGTACTGTTAGATGTCCAGTGTAAATTGTTCACTAGGTAGGAGAGAAAATAAATAGGGAAAACCAAGTTGAATATATAGGTGTTGGAGTAATCAATACACTGGATATAGTTTAAATCACAAGAGTTAATTACTTTCTTTTGGTTGAAAAGCACTTGCCTTTGTTTTTCATGACCACCAAATTGGTTTTCATCCTGAAATTTTTAAGTTCACCACTTATTATTTTCTTAAGTTCACCAGCTTATTAAATAATCTAATTATTTCATATATTAAATAATTAATTTATTAAAATAATATCAATTGAATTCCTATAATGTACAGAAGAGGGTCTAAGATATGTTGTTTTGAACAACACAGAAAATTTTCCAGCTAATGATTAGAAGGAGACAGACATCAATGATGTGACAATAATAATCCAGGCAAAGATTCTCATGTGTGAATTTGTTTGGTGTATTTAGCATCACAAATAAGACTAGTGTAGTTGGAAAGCAATAAATGACGCAGGAGAATATATGGAGATGAGTTAAAGAGTTTGGCAAGAATTATAAGTAGGCTTTTAGATCAGGTTTCAAATTTGTTCTTTATTTTAATAATAGTAGGAAGAAATTTGAGAGTTTATACAAAAGATAAATTCATTCATTTGTTATTAAAACTTATTGAGGGCTTCCCTGGTGGCGCAGTGGTTGAGAGTCCGCCTGCCAATGCAGGGGACGCGGGTTCGTGCCCCGGTCCGGGAGGATCCCACATGCCATGGAGTGGCTGGGCCCGTGAGCCATGGCCGCTGGGCCTGTGCGTCCGGAGCCTGTGCTGCGCGGCGGGAGAGGCCGCAGCAGTGGGAGGCCCGTGTACCGCAAAAAAACAAAACAAAAAAACCTTATTGGGCACCTTCTTTGTGCTAGTTTATATCTTTTAGTGCTGGTGTTACAGTGGTGAACAAAGTAGATTACCTAGTTGTCTTGTATCTGCATTCTGATGGTACAATAAATTGACAACAGAGAAATAAATAATAGATAAAAATAATAGAGGAGAAAATAGATAATAAATAAATAATTCTGTAATAAAATATGAAATGGTGATAACACTCCTGCAGAAAAAATAATAAAGCAGAATAACAGAATAAAGAATGACAAAGGGTGTTAGTTTAGAATGGGTGATCAAGGAAGACTTTTTCAGCACAGACCTGAATAAAGCATAAGAAAGAAATATGATAATTGTATTTATTACAATTATATTTACACTTTAGAATATTGTATTAACTATATAAATTTCTTGAAGACATAGATTTGAGAGTCACAAGCAAGTAGATGGCTTTTAGAACATTGATATAAGTCCACTTTAGCAGAGAGTGTAGAAAGAAAAGAGATAAAAGGAGAAGCAAGGGGACTTCAACAGGAGACTTTCAGTTGAGAGGAAAGAAGTCCATCTGGAATAGGTTGAAAACAGTCTAAAGTGGTGAAAAGTATGAGTATAAGAGCATGAATGACAGTTTTGAGAAATTCTCCTAGAAGTGGAAAAAGATGTGAATATAGCTTGTGTTGGACAGGCACATGGGATCAAAGGAGTTTTTTGATGATTCTATTATGCGTTTTGTTTGCTGGTGAAATATGTTCTTAATGATACAGAATTTGATGATGTGGTGAAGAGCAGAAATAATTTTAGAAGGAAAATTCTTAATTATGGAGAAGAGAGTGTGAGGCAAAACAGAGGAAATGGATATGTGTGTTTTGTTTCCTTAGGATTATAAAAACTCGTGCAAAATTCATACATTTCTATAGACCGACTATTATTATTTTACTGTTCATATTCTATGTTACACCTACTAAATTTACATATATGTAGTACTAGGAGAAATAAAAACCAAATGAAGATGGAATTTTATGTTACCATTTTATTGGGACTTTTAAAATCCTATATTAAAGAAAATAAAAAGAGATTTGACACCTTTTCTTTAAAGAGAATGAGAATAGAGTACACATAATAATGTTTTCTATTCAGTTAAAGTAACATTCAAATGTATGACTTCACACTAAGTCACTATTTTCATAAGTTCCACTCTGGCAGATGAAAATTCCTGATGGGTTAATATATCCTATGTCCACTTCTATCCCTTCCCATTTCCTTTTTGAAGATTATTATAACAGAGGAATTCTTTCTGCTCAGAATTAATGGCAATTTAAAATATATTTTCGGGCTTCCCTGATGGTGCAGTAGTTAAGAATCTGCATGCCAATGAAGGGGACACGGGTTCGAGCCCTGGTCCGGGAAGATCCCACATGCTGCGGAGGAACTAAGCCCATGAGCCACAATTACTGAGCCTGCACTCTAAAGCCCGTGAGCTACAACTAGAGAAAGCCTGCATACAGCAACGAAGACTCAATGGAGCCAATAAAGAAATTTATTATAAAATAAAATAAAATATTTTCTAAAAGGTTTCTTATTTTTATAGAAATTATTTTAAGAAAATATTTTCTCTTTATACCACTCACACCAAGCATTATATTTTTTTGATGAAAATAGCTTATTACTTTATTTCTTGATTCAATACATCAAAGTCTTGGTTTTATGTGGGCAATTGAGATATTCCTCATCCAAATATCAAATACTTTAGTTAAAACTTTTACTATTCTTTGATGAAATAGACATCTTCAAAAATGAGAATACTACAGGGCTTCCCTGGTGGCGCAGTGGTTGAGAGTCCGCCTGCCGATGCAGAGGACGCGGGTTCGTG
>NW_006786662.1:136445-172555 GCF_000442215.2 Lipotes vexillifer
TGCCGCTGAGCCTGCGCGTCCGGAGCCTGTGCTCCGCAGCGGGAGAGGCCAGGCCACAACAGGGGGGGGCCCCCCCACACAAAAAAAAAAAAAAAAAAAGTCTGTTGCAGAAGAGACAACAGATTGAAATCTAGAAATACCTTACTTTTTGAAGATCATCAGTGTTATATATCCTTAACTTGTCCTACATTTTTCACAATTTCTAAACGGAACTAAAAAACTGATATATTGAATTTAGGAGGGAATCTTGTTTTTGCACCACAAAATTAATTCTGAAAAATATATAATTTTTAAATAAATATTTCCCTTATTAATTAGCTTTTTTTAAACTAAGGTAAACAGTTACAAAAAATTAACTGCTCATTTGAAGAGAATATAAATCACAACAGGTTAAAGCAATTCAGATTTATAGCGATAATTTAATTGTTAACATGTAAGTTCTGACAAGAGAGTATGTGTATTTAAACACTCTTAATATATAAATCATGCTGCCCAAATTTATTGGTAGTGAAATGTTAGACCTAAATTGTGCTATTGTACAATATAGTTTAATGAGCAATGCTTTATAGAAGAAATACCCACATTCTAAACAAACAAAAATGTATTTAGTATGTTAGGTGGTGTTTCAAACATGCATTATATTTAAGGACTCAGTACATATTACAGAAAAATGCATGGGTACTTCATTTTATCAATCAGAGAGAATTAAATTTTTTTCACTTAGTAAGGGTTACCTATGTGCCAAGGGGGGGAAAAAAAAGTGTTTCTGTCTTCATTTATTTTGTGTGAATGTGTGTCAGGGACCGTCCAAGTCACTGAATATAAAACAACAATCAGTTCTACCCTATTGTCTACCTTATTGTATTATTTTGTCCTCAAACTATACTGTGAGGTATTAATATCTTCTATACAACAAATCACAAAACTGGGAATAATAAAAGTAATAAGTTGCAAAGTCACCATTATAACCCATGCCTCTCTGACACAATGGGCAATTTGAGGACAACAGTAGTTTAGAAAAAGGATAATAAATTCAGCCTTACAAACTAAATTCCATACTCTGTTTAGGATAGTGTAAGTTAATGAAAATGGTATTACAAGAGTTTTACATTTATTCATTCATTGCATGGTCTGTGATGAACATCGATTGACTTACATTCCATGTAAACAAGGTTCCCTTTTTCATTATGAATGAATCACAATTGTAAATATTTATTTTCTCTGAGTCAGGAAGGGATTAAGTTGTTCAAATTAAAATCAGTAAGGGCATGATTTTAAAAGATGATATTCTACAGAGTTACATCAGGCTGGAACTATTATAAAGATATTCATTTGTGATTGATAAGCCTAATGAGATTGAAGAGATGAGTTATATAATTTAAAATGCACATGATTAAAATGTATAAAATCATAATCATAAAGAATGTGAAAGTTTTGTATTTTGGCTCATAATATTTCTATGTTATTATTTTATATTATATATTTCATTTGAATGATGATTTGCATTCAGTTTTGCAATTCCATACATGATAATTAAGAGAAGCTTGCAGTCAGTCAGGCTCAAAGATCAGCTCCCATTATTTGATTCCAGGTTCTCCAGTCTTAAACTTTTCTTGTTGACATCAGTCTTTTCCCTTATTATGAAATTTACTCCTTTCTCTGAGAGGTTAACTTCTTATCTCATATAGAAGAATCTAAACCATTACCTAACATTTTTTTCTTGTTCCTATTATAAGATATTATCAAAGTGCATTAAACAAAACTACCCAAAAAACCATTTTTAGTGCTCCCTTTAAATTAGATAATAATAGAATTTTACTTAACATTTAACCATAGTAACAGTGTCCACTACTAAATATTTGTATTATAAAACTTATTTTCCCCTCACACATTTTCTCACCGATAGCCACATTGCATTTTTGATAGCATTATTCTCCCTGTCATCTAGGAGTGAATCATTTGATCTGCCATTTCACTCTTTTTCTTATTTTCCACATCTGCTAAAACATATATTCAACATTCATCTACTTTCTATCCCCACAGTCACTGCTTACCCTTACATATCATGCACAGATGTTCACATCCTGGTGGCCCAACACTGTGCTAGGTGCTGAGGATGCCACCGTGCAAACATGTCCCTGGCCCCTGTGGAACTGGAACCTTTTTATGAAGTCTCTTTGTGTCTTTTAGAAGTTTTGCTGCTTGTATTCTATCATGTGCTATCATAAATTTGTTGACTTCCCTTTACATATTTTTTTTATCCAGATAAATCAGTCAAGTTACATGCTTGTGGAATGGCAAAGTTCATGGGACTTATTTGTTTTGTTTTTGGTTTCACTCACCGTACCCTTAGGTAAGGCTGAAGTCCTTCTCAGACATACTCATGGAAAGCAGGGTAATAGGCAGTGCAATTTCTAAGGTACCTGTAGAACCACATATGGTTATCTCCTCTTTCCACTGCCTGAGTCTCTAGCGCTGACAGGTAGACAGGGTGACTTTACATCCTGACCACACCTTTCAATGAAGACTTTTCCTGCCTCTTACATTTCTACAGGAATTTATTGTTAAATTTTACCTTTACAAGGATGCAATGTGGTATCACTAAACTTTTATATTTTCTGCCACAGTAGTTTGTAGGAATTGCATTCTCTGAAAAGCTATGAAAGTGGTGTTGGGCAGGCAAGACTGGAAAAGTCACCTTGAACAGATGACTACTTTATAAAGATTAGCAACAGAAAAAAGGAGAGAGAGTGCACGTTTTCTGTTTGACATAACTGTATTTCTCTGAATCAGGAGTAAATGTTAGAAAAGAGCTCATGGCCCCATGTTCTTTCAGTCATTCAGGGCTTCAGTTGTTTCATGAGGTGATGAAAAGTTCGGCCACTGATGGTTTTTATAAGTGTAATTTATATTTAGTTGGTATTTATCCCAGAGGGTGTCATTTGTTTTTTTGTTGGTCTTAGGTTTAGTACTTTTAGTGAGTTTTTATGTGTTTCCTGCTTAGGAATAGTTTCTAGGAAAGTAGGAAGAAGTTGATTCCATTTTAATCCAGAAGTTGCCCCCAACTTTTTTTTTTTTGGTAGTGTAAACATTGAATGGGTTTGTTTTCCTTTACTTTTGAAGATTCCATTAAGTAGTTTGATTTATTTATAGTGACATCTGTTTTTTCCTTTTTTACATTTAGAAGGAACATGTTCTGAAACTTTAGTTTAATTAAGAGAGAAACAGAGCAATAGAAAGCAGATGAACTTACACTTGAATGTTTAGAGCACCCAGAAGTGTTTGTTTTCTTTTGCATATTTAAACATCAGTTTGATATTACTTTTCATTTTTTTACATGAACGCTGCCGTAGATTGCCAGTAAAGCATTTTTGGACCACTTTTAAAGCATGATAGGAAAATATGCCCAGATTGGCAAGCATCTTTCCTTTTCATCCTAGTTATTTCAATCAAGTTATTTCACATTCATTAAAATAAAAATATATACTTCAAATAAAATATGATTTGTGCTTTTATGTAGTAAGCATGATCACAACTGGTTTCCCTCTATAACATGAAAAAAATACCTAATTGTTTTATAATGATAGCTTAAAAATCTAGGAATAATTATTTTAATAATGTATAATATTATTTTAATTATTTATTATTAAAGTACATTACTTTAGTATAATGCATCATATCTATTTTAAGGATAATTTATTATAAAACTAAAAACAGATATGTCTATCTGTTGAGGGTCTAATTCAAAAATAAAATACACTTAAAAAAATAAAAACAAGGAAACATCTCATAATAGCTTGCCAGAATAATTCTGATGAGATGAGATGTGTGATAAGCAGTATGTCCTTAAGGAAAAGAGTGAAGACACATGTCTAACAGAGCTGTGTTTTGGAAATTTTAAATAAACAAGACATCCAAATAGGCTATGATTAAGGTAAACAAGAAGCCCTAAATTTTTTTAAGCACAGAATATCGTCACTTTACATAGTATCTAAAGGCTTCTATTTTATTTTTAAACTTAATATATAACCAATTAGATTATTTCTGGCATAAATGTGTGGTGGCAAAAACAACCAATTTAAGAACCATTTTCACATATGAATTTTAATGTAATTGAATAAAAATTCACTTTAAAATGTATACACAATCTTTTAATGTTGTGTTACATATATATTCATTGCAGAAATTTAAAACATACCAATAAGAAAACACTCTTATTTTCTTTGTAAAACTCCAAGAAAATAAGTAATACAAGGTAATTACTTTTCTAATTTAATTTTCTGTTAATAAATATATTACATATTAAGTTTTGAATAAGCATTCCTTGAATAATTAAGTAAATGAAAACTAGAAATATCCAAAAGTTAATAGAAGTTATCAAAATTTATTTAATCTATGTACCCTTCATTTAATTTTAATCATCTTGTATACCAATATATTTGGAAGACAACTGCTGAATAAGAATAAGAAGGAGGAAGAAGAAGAAAAAGAAATCAATTAATATGTGCAGAGCAATATTTTAAGTATTTACACCAACCCAATGAGCCAGATATTATTGTTATCTTTATTTTTCCAATGAGGAAACTGAGACACAAATAGGTAAAATATCTTGCCCAAGTTTTTATAGCTATTACATGTTAGAAGAGGAATTCAAGTTTAGAAGTCTGGCTCAAAGTCTGTACTATTGATCAATATTTATTCTGATAGAGATAATTAAGATAGGTACACAAAATGAAAATGATAGGAGAATAAAATGTATTTGCTTCTAATTCACTACTATTTGTTGGGAGAAGAGGTAATTTCAGAGCTGACATTAAGGCTATGTTCCACAAAGTCCTCAAGGATATAACCTTCTTTGGCTTCACTGGGCAAACTTCATATTCTCCAGATCCCCTCAAGATCAAGCTGGATATTCCAGCCTTCATATCTATGTTTTAGCCAACCAAAAAGAAAAGGCACAAGTTGCACTTTAAAGGAACCATCCTGAATTTTATACACATTCCTTTCTCTACATCTTAATAAGCAGATTATACTCAATTAGTCATTGTTAGTTGCAAAGGAAATTGGAGTTGTATTATGATAAAAATTAAATGCGACCTTATTCTAAATCAAAGGGAAAACAGATTTGGGGTTAGATCACATATCTTCACAACTAATACATAAAAAAATACCCAAAAAACTCGACAACTGACACAGTCTTTAAGTGTTAGAGCTGAGATTTGAATTTAGCAACTTGAGTCAAGTTAATATAGCATCAAGATACTAATGGAAAAAACATGTTGATTAAATTGGCTTAAATGCAGACAGCCTTGGAACAAGATCATAACGAGGATTCATCTAAGATACGGAAAATAATAAAAATTAAGACAAGTATAAAATCAAAATTATATTTTAGCTTTAGGTAAAATATTTCCTAAGATGAAGATATCTAATTTTCACTGGATAGAAAATTATACATATCTACCCTAGTGCAGAATTTGTTGAGAATTTATTAAATATACTGCTTTAATAAATGTAAGGAAGCTCCTGCTGATAGTTAGAAATCATCCAACTATAAATAAATTACACTTCAGCCACATTTTCACATTGGATAAAACTTATTTAATATCAAAGTGTTATATGATTAAATTTTTCTACTTTAAAAGCTTATAAGAGATTAACCCTCTTTCTTTTGGTATTTGCCGTAACATAATCTTATTGTAATTAAAACTTAATGAAAACTGAAGGTCATATATTATTAATAAATCCAGCGATCTTCAAATATCAATACAACTAAAATTTACATTATAGTAAAGATTACTTCTCTGGGAAAATGTATTTAGTTTTTGAACACAGTTGGAGGAAAAATGTTGTATATAATTCACTTATACAACCAATTTTTAAGGTTTTCTTCCTAGCTTTGATGTAAAACTTTCCTACAGTGCTTAAACACAAGAAAAACAGAAGGCATCTGATCTTAACCATGATAATAATTTTCTTTCCCCAATTAATGTATTCATATTCATTAGGATAAAATAGAGAACTCTGGAGCTAAGCAGATAGCCAGGAGGATGGAAATATAAGGATCAGTATAGGAGGAAGGAAGAAAAGTGTTCACTCAAAAGTTCAAAAAATAATAGAGATAAATCTTAAGTACTCAAAGAGGATTTGAATTCTTCCCTGGAATTCTCACAGTTGGGTACTTTACAACAAAAAAATGTCAACCTATGAAATAAAGAAGCAACAAACACTCTTCAAATTTTTCACCAAAGAGAAGGAAGTTAAACTCTTGGTATCATTTCAGAGGAATCAGAGAGATCCTCCTCTTTGGGAAAGAAAATACTCCTCTGTAATACCCGTTGAGTAGTAGCCATGAAAATGAGTCACTCAGATCTATTGCTTTGGGGACCACATAGTTGACCAACAGTCCCAGCTACTGCTGCTCCTCCAGATCTGCCATCACACCTATGACAAGGCCACCCTTCTCCAGAGCAGCTCCCAGCTACTTACTCCCAGGATACTGGCACTGAACCTTTCCTGTGGGAAGTAGGACAGCTCCAGTAGGTGAATTTGACTCACACACCCACCATTACCCTGGCCAAAATTTTCTCAGAACTGCACTGCCATGTGAGAGTTTTCCTCCTCCTCCTCTCCTCATTCCTTCCCATTCTCCTGCACAGACCAGATCTGCACTATGGTCTGAAGTTTCCCCTGCTTCCTCTCCTTTATTCTTCACAGGCATTTTTCTCAATAAATCTTTTGCATGTCTCATCACACCTGGCCATCTCCTTCTTGAGAAAGCAGAACTAATGCACCTTGTGTAGGAAGTTACATCAGGGAATAAATACTGGCAGCCAAGATATAGGAAACTTTACCTTGTTTATAAATTCTCAAGATAATTTTATTGTTAATGTTTGTAAATCTCATCATCAAAAAATAGCTGATTTTTTTCCAGGGTCTTTAGAGATAAACTTTAAAGGTAGGAATAACAAAAATATAGCATGACTTCAAATTTTATTTGAGGTGATTTTGATGAACTTAAATCAGGAATTTTGCTTAATGTGGTACAGAACCACTTATATAGGGAGATATGTCCTCACATAATATAAAGCTTCAGGGGTATTTCTTTTCTATTTAAAATTTCTCTGGCAACTGCAAATCTAAGTTCTTGAAAGAAGTCAGTGAAAATACAATAAACAGCATTGTTCAACAAATTTACAAGAGATCGATGAGATCTTTTATATGCTTACATAATGGACGCATGCTCTATAAGTTGATTCTGCGTTTTTTCTTTCTCATCATGTAATTCAATAAATTAAATCAATCTTTATGGAAATCTTAGCTCATTTTATATGTCATTACATCTTTATTCTTTTGCACTTAAAGTGATAGTTTTATTAGTCTAACACTGAAAAAGGAGAATGTTTATAAGTCCCCTAGCACAGACTATAAAAAAAGTTAAATTGCACTAAAATACCCACATGTAAGTTGAGCTGAGATCAAGTGGCTTAAGAAATTTGGAATTAATTATAAGAAAAATAAATCTTGTAGTCTAAAATAGTCTTTTACATGCTGTTCAATTATCATAATATAGTTAATATGAAAGTCTTTTTTATTGATAAACACAAGTAGTTTTATGTGTTACAGAAAAAGACAAATTAAGAGCCAGTTAAAAGTTACCCCTTCATCACTGTATACAGTGATTATTGCCCACCCTGTGCAGTCTTTGATTTGAATAAATTATAAAGCAGATATTAGAAAACATGATTCAGTCAGTTGAAAAGGTGTATCACCTAGACCAGTGAGAAGACAGTGTTAAATAAGCAAGTTCTATTCATTCATCTCTCCATCTCTCCCCCAAAATCTCTGTCAGCCACTGATATTTTCAATAATCTCTGCAATTTTGACATTTTCAGAATGTCATATAGTTAAAATCATACAATAGATGGTCTTTTAAAACTGCTTTCTTTCACTAAGCCATATGCATTTAAGGTACTTTTATGTCTTTTTTGTGGCTTGATAGCTCATATGTTACTATCACTGAATAATATTCCATTATATGAATGGACAAGAGTTTGTTTATCCACTCACCTACTGAAGAATTTCTTGGTAGCTTCCAATTAGTGGTGATTATGAATAAAGCTGCTATAAACATCCCTTTGCAGGTTTTTGTGTAGACATAAGTTTTCAGTTCATTTGTGTAAATACGTAGGAGCACAATTGCTTGGTCTTATGGTAAGTGCATGTTTGGCTTTGTAAGAATCTTCCAAAATGTCTTCCAAGGTGGCTGTATTATTTGCATTTCCACTAGCAATGACTGAAAATTCCCATTGCTCCACATCTTAGTCAGCATTTGATGTTGTCAGTGTTTCGGGTTTTCCTCTTTCTGATAAGTATGTACTGGTTTCTCATTGTTTTAATTTGTAATTCCCTAATGACATATATTGAACATCTTTTTGTATGCTTATTTACAATCTGCATATCTACCTTGGTGAGGTGTCTGTTTAGATATTTTTGTCCATTTTTTTAATCGAGTTGTTTTCATATTATTGAGTTTGGAGGACAAGCATGATGAGTCTCATTCTGGGAGTGCTATAAAAACAGACAAAAGCTGAAAACTGGAGGTAACTGCTATCTTCAGCTGAAGGGCTGTTGTGTGGCTTTGCTGGCAAAAATGACAAGCAATTGGGGAAGAAAAGTCTTCTTTCTTTCTGTCTTCTAATTGCCTTCTAGAGCCCTCTATTGATAGAGCTTAACAGCAAGTTAGCTGATAATGGGAGGCTTCTTTGCTGTTAAGCAAGGTAAACTTAGCAAATATGCAAAAAGGTACTAGTGATGTGATAATCTATAAACTTCTATCATATTAGTTTTCAAAGTACTTTATAATTTTATTCAGTATAATAAAAGGGATGCTCAGAAAGGGAGGTTAAAAAGATGATAGCTACAATAAAAAAATGGACAATTTGTTTTTCTGAAAATGTTTTAACCTTAAAAGGAAATTTTTTCTTATCCAAGGATCTATAATCGTTCAGTAATTGTTTTGAATTATTAGTTATCATGTTAGCAGGTGTTCAAAAGAAGATTTTTTAAGTAAACTAATTTCTCAGTATGACCTAAACTTATATGTCATGTGTAAATTTTAATTTGGCTGAACAGAACATGGAATTGCATATATTATAAAAAATTTCTTTGTTTCAAGGTGTTTTTTCTTTCAATGTTTATGAAAGGGAAATTCTTCTATTGGATATACCTAGTGATATTTAGTATTTACAAGTGCTCTGTGCTGTACACCATTCGAAACCCATTTGTTTCAAAGCCTAACTGTTAAAAATGTGTTATGATATTTATATTCCCATAGGTTCCTTACAATTATTATTAAAGTTTACAATTAGATTTTTGCTATATTCACATGGAAAGAAAGTATACAAATATAAAACACAGCATTTTTAACATCTTAAAAACTTGGGAATATTTCTACAGGTCAATTCTCACAATACTGTCTAGATTAATATTTTTTTAAAAAACATCTATTGTTTGGTATTGAGATTTTTTTTGATAATAGCACAATTCAGAAAAATGCTTCAGAATGGTACCATAATTTTTGTTGCTGCAAGAAAGATTCAATATAAATCAAGATATAAATGTGTGTGTGTGTGTGTATGTGTGTGTATGTTTCCTTTTATTCCTAGTCTGTTAATTATTTTATTCAGGAATAGATATGACATTTTATCAAATATTTTAAAAAGTATCATGTATTGGTGTCATCTTCAATTTATATTATTATAATCAATGTTATGTGGTGGTGAAACATCCAGTAAAACTACCACGTTAAATTTAATAATAGAAAATGTATCCAATGAACTTGTGGCAAGGTGACTTCTAGGCAAATGATGAAAATTTGAGATTGTTGCTGCATATAAGCTACCAAGAAAATAGATAAACTCAGAAAACAACTGGACAGATTTCAGGCATAATTTAGAGATAATATAGAGAGTCCAAAACTTTGGATAGAAAAATAAAACTGTATCTTGTTTCCCACCTCTCCAGTCAGTAAAATATTCTCAAATTAAGATACAGCCTGGGGACACAGACAAAATCAAAAGAAGGGGAGTCACTTTTATATCTGAAAGAATAAAGATGACATCTAGTAGATCTTTTCATTTGGGCAAAAGAATTTATGAAAGGCATAAATTCATGGTTCTGCTGAAGAAAGATATACTTAAGGACTTCTAATTAGATCTATAGGGAAATAGATGTCTCTAAAAGAATTATGGGGATAGAATGTGGCAAAGAGAATTGACTGAACTCAAATAAATAGAAAATCCATGAAGTTTTTAAGAGAAATATATTTTTTAAAGTGCAGCAAGCCTTAACTGAAATAGTGCAAATTAAGAAAAGTTCTCTTGGTCCCCAAATTTCTATAGGTATGAAGAAAGATGGGAAAATTGTTCATCTCAAAAAAAAAGCATGTTATACAATTCTCTCTAAAAATGGTCAAAGATAATGATGGAAAAAGAAGGATGTCCCTAGGGCAAATCCAAGAGTCTTGGAGAATATTGGAATGACAAAGCAGTCCCAGGAAGCAGAATCAGTGCCTAATAAAAAGCATCTCCTACCCCACAGTTAGGGAGATCTGGCATCATTTATCCAGCAGGATTTCAAAATGGTTATGGACAAATGAACAAGTGACTCCTATGTGTCTCAAATTATTTAAATACAAGTTTTTATTGAGGATATCCTTTCCCTGTTCTACCATTGTATTATTGGCTTGTTCATTTTTTCTGTAAGATGGCTCTAGTAGTGCTTAGCTGTCTTTAACTTCATTCGAAACAACTTTGTTACATTGTATTGTGACAGGTATCATATCAGCATGCATTTAAAAAGATACCAGTCAAAATTGGTGAATTTTTGTGTAGACATTTTAATATTGAAGATGGAAGAAAAATGCAACATTTTTGGCATGTTATGCTTTATTATTTCAAGAAAGGTAAAAACGCAACTGAAACACAAAAATAGATTTGTGCAGTATATGGAGAAGACGTTATGACTGACTATGTCAAAAGCATCTTGTGAAGTTTCGTGCTGGAGATTTCTCGCTAGACGATGCTTCACAGTCGGGTAGACCAGTTGAAATTGATAGTGATCAAATTGAGACATTAATTGAGAACAATCGACGTTATACCACGTGGGAGATAGCTGACATACTCAAAATATCCAAATCAAGTGTTGAAAATCATTTGCACCAGTTTGCTTATGTTCATCGCTTTGATGTTTGGGTTCCACATAAGTTAAGCGAATAAAAACTTCTTGACTGCATTTCCACATGCAATTCTCTACTTAAATGTAACAAAAACGTTCCGTTTTAAAAAATTGTGACGGGCGATGAAAAGTGGATACTGTACAATAACGTGGAACAGAAGAGATCGTGGGGCAAGTGAAATGAACCACCACCAACCACACCAAAGGCTGGTCTTCATCCAAAGAAGGTGATCTTGTGTATGCGGTGGGATTGGAAGGGAGTCCTCTATTATGAGCTCCTTCCAGAAAACCAAACGATTAATTCCAACAAGTACTGCTCCCAGTTAGACCAACTGAAAGCAGCACTCGACGAAAAGCGTCCAGAAATAGTCAACAAAAAATGCATAATCTTCCATCAGGATAATGCAAGACCACATGTTTCTTTGATGACCAGGAAAAAATTGTTACAGCTTGGCTGGGGAATTCTGATTCATCCGCCATATTCACCAGACATTGCACCTCCCGATTTCCATTTATTTCGGTCTTTACAAGATTCTCTTTTGGGGAAAAATTTCAGTTCCCTGGAAAACTGCAAAAGGCACCTGGAACAGTTCTTTGCTCAAAAAGATAAAAAGTTTTGGTAAGATGGAATTATGATGTTGCCTGAAAAATGGCAGAAGGTAGTGGAACAAAAGGGTGAATACGTTGTTCAATAAAGTTCTTGGTGAAAATGAAAAATGTGTCTTTTATTTTTACTTAAAAACCGAAGGCACTTTTTGGCTAATCCAATATGCTGAGGGGATGTTTTCTTTCTTCTTCATAAATATTTGAATCATGAGGAACTAATCCAAAGTTGATATTGAAATAGATCCCAAGATCTTGGATTTCAGGCCTCATTCTGTTCTTAGATTAGGGTCTTGGGATGAGAGTGAACATGTTTTACATGTAACAAGCTTGTGAATAAATATGACCAAGAGAGCACACTGCATTTAATAGGATGGCTAACATTCTTCACTTTTACCTGTTTCCATGCCCCTTGATATATAACTGTTTCCTCCATAACAAGTCAAAGTGTACTTTTCCCTCTGACTTTGAGGTTGGCTTTGATCAATAGCATGTGGATGGAAGGGATGATGTACCAGTTCCAAGCCAAAACCTTAAGTACCGTTATGCATATACTGATTGTTCACTTGTGCTCTGCTAACACCTTTAAAAAGCATGTCTTAGCTGACCCATAGATCCATGAGAATAACAAAACTGTTACTTTGAATCAATGAGTTTTTGAGTGGTTTATTACACAGTGGTTTGTAAACAGTGGTTTATCATGGTGGCAACAGCTAACTGATGTAGTGAATCAGAGGATGAGATAGTTATAAGAAAATTTTATAAGGTACTCTTGAATTGTTTTCAAGGTGAATGTAACCATTTATACTCCTCTTAGTAGCACTGATAAATTCATGTCTCTCACATCCTTACCAACAACAGATAGTGTTAAATTTTAATATTTCTTCTTTTTGCCAGTCTAATGAGTGATTAATTAGGTCCTATTAAAAAATGAATTTCCAGATTTCTAGTGATTTGCAGCACCTACTATGAATTCACTACTTATATTTGTGTGTTTTATCTTTAAGAGTTTGTCTTTTTGTATTAATATGTAGAAATTTTTTGTATTTTTTTACATAATCAAATTTCTATTCCTTTCTTGGCAATGTGAGTTCTAAATATTTTCCTAAATATGAAGATTTTACTGCATGTGGCTAATTAATCATTTCCACATGCAGAAGTATATAATTGCAATGTAGTCAAATTTATTATTTATTATTTTTGATTTTTGGTCTTTTAAAAAATCTTAATGTTCCACAATGTCCAAAAGCATTTCTATATTTTCTTCCAAGTTATTTTTTTGTAATCTTGCTTTACAAATACACATATTTGTTATGGGTTGAATTGTGTCCCCCTAAAAATTATGTTGAACTCCTAACTCATATGTGAGTTAACTTGGAAAGAGGATTGTTACAGATGGAATTAGTTAAGTTAAATGAAGTCATACTGGAATAGGGTAGACTCTTAATCCAATATGATTGGTGTCCTTTTCAGAAGAGGAAAATTTGGACACAGAGACAGAGATAGATGGGGAGAATGCCATGTAATGATGCAGCTGTGAGCTAAGGAATGCCAAAGATTGAAAACCACCACCAGAAGCTGTGAGGAGGCAAGGAAGAGTTCTAACCAGAATTTCAGAGGAAGGATGGTCTTGTTGACATCTTGATTTTGGACTTCTAACCTCCAAAAGTGTGAGAGAATAAATTTCTCTTTTAAGCCACCCAGCTGTGGTCATTTGTTATAGAAGCCCTAGGAAACTAATGCAGATTTTGGTACAGGAAGTGGGCTGCTGCTGTTATTAATACCTAAAACCATGGAAGTGGCTTTGGAATTGAATAATGAGTAGAGCATGAAAGCATTTTGAAGTACATGATAGAAAAACCATAGATGGCCTCAAAGATGTTGGCAAAAATAAGGAATTTAAAGGCAGTTCAGGTAAGGGCTCAGAAAAAATGTGAGGAGAGCTGCAGAGAAAGCTTGTATTATCTTATAGAATTCATATATCATCATGAAAAGAATGTTACCAGAAATGTGAGTGTTAAAGGTGCTTCTGGAAAGGTCTCAGATGGATTTAGGAACATGTTATTGGAAACTGGAGGAAAGGTAATCCTTATCATAAAGTGGCAGATCTTGGTTGAATTGTATATGTACTTTTTTTGTGGAAAGGAGAATTTGTAAGTGATTAACTTTAATATTTAGCTGAGGAAATGTCCAAGGAAAGTGTCTTAGAAGGTGCATCTATCTCTCTTTGCTGCTTTTGGTAAAATTCAAGAGGAAAGATAAATTGAAGAATGAACTTGTAAGCAAAAAATAACGAGCAGTTGATGATTTAGAAAATTCACAGCCTATTCTAAAAATAAGACCAAGGGTGGGCTAGACAATCATTTACTGAAGAGGTTAGGTAGATAATTTATTAATCCAATCAACCTTCTCAGCAGAAGCCAGGAATAGAGATGAGATTGTCCAGGAAATATTTGAGTAGGACTCTCTTGTTTGATGACCACACAATTGCATGGAAGACCAAGGTTTTTGAAAATTTTTTACCAATAGATACAATGCCAATATGGATTGAAAGGAAGAGAGATGGGAAGAAATGAGGGAAGAACAAGTTAGAGGGAAGAGCCAGAATGCAGAGGCAGGCAGGGTTCCTGCTACTGCCATGGGACAGAAGGCACAGGCCTGGTGGAGGGGAAAGACACTGCTGCAGTTTCCCTGCCCAGGGCTGAGGGGGCAGTGTTGTCCCAGTGGGCCCAGAGGACAGAGTATGGAGGCACAAAAGATTATTCTCAGGCCTTGAGATCTAATATAATTTGCCTTGCTGGATTTTGGACCTATTCACATCTGTAAAATCTTTATTCCTTCCAGTTCCTTCCTTTTGGAGTATGGATATCTATCCTATGCTTTTCCACTAGTGTATTTTGGAAATTGACTACTTGTCTAGTCAGAGGTTCACAGATAGTGGGGAATTTTGCCCCAGGATGAATCATGTCCTGAGTATCACCCATAATTGATTTAAATGATTTAGATGATGAGACTTGGGACTTTAAATTGATGACCTTTAAATGAGATTTTGGACTTAGAGTTGATACTGGAATGCTTAAGACTTTAGGGGATGTTCAGATGGGGTGGATGTATTTTGCACATGGGAAGAACATGCATTTTTGGGGGTTAGGCAGAAGTGGATTGTTACAGGTTGAGTTGGGTGCTTCAAAAAGATATGTTGAAGTCCTATCCCCATTACCTTAGAATTTGACGTTATTTAGAAAAAGGCTCGTTGTACATGTAATTAGTTAAGTTAAAATGAGGCCATAGGGCTTCCCTGCTGGCGCAGTGGTTGAGAGTCCGCCTGCTGATGCAAGGGACGCGGGTTCGTGCCCCGGTCCGGGAGGATACCACATGCCACAGAGCGGCTGGGCCCGTGAGCCATGGCCACTGAGCCTGCGCGTCCGGAGCCTGTGCTCAGCAATGGGAGAGGCCACAACAGTGAGAGGCCCGCGTACCGCAAAAAAAAAAAAAAAAAAAGAGTCCATATTAGAGTAAGGTAGGCTCTTAATTCAAAATGCCTAGTGTAATAACTGAGAAATTTGGATACAGAGGCAGAGACAGACAGGATAATGGCATATGATGAAAGAGACAGAGATTGGAGTGATGCAGTTGCCAGCCAAGGAATGCCAATGATTGATGGTAACCACTAGAAGCTAGAAGGAGGCAAACAAGGATGCTACCAAAGATCTCAGAGAGAGCATGGTCCTGCTAACATCCTGATTTTGGATTTCTGGACTCCAGAACCTTGAGAGAATAAATTTCTGTTTTAAGCCATCTAGTTGTGGCACTTTGTTACAGCAGCCACAGATAACTAATACAGTATTTAATACACCAATATTTTAAGTTATGGTGTGAGGTACAAATCTAAGTTTATCACTCTTTTGATGTGAATAGCTTTTTTTTTCTCCAGCAGTGTTACTTAGATAGTACATCATAAACACTCACACATACACACACACAGAATTCTATAAAAATAACTCTTTGTTTTACTTTGTGTACTTTTAATAGTATTTTTATAGTCAGTACAATTTTATAATGGGTTTTAGTATCCTGTCTCCTCCTCCTACTTCAAATATTCTATTTTGAGCCCTTTAATTCTCTATATGAGTTTTTGGCTTGGCTTAGCATGTTACATATCATGACACAAAATTGGAATTTCATTTAAACTGTAAGTTATATTGGAGAAAAAGGACTTCTTTGCTGTATTTAGTCTTTCTATCCATAAGCCAAGTATATAACTTTATGTATGTGGAAAAGCTCTTTGATTTTATATATATTTTTTCTTTGGTGCCTGTTATCCAATAAAGATTCATGAGTTTCTTCATTAAATCTTATGCATCTTTTGAAAGGTTTATTCACAAGTACTTTATAGTTTTCCTCCTATTATAATTTGTATATTCTTTGTCTTTGACTGCTGTAACAAGTTACCATAGACTGGGTGGCAATAAGAATTTATTTCTCACAGTTCTGGAGTCTGGAAATCCAAGATCAGGGTGTCCGCATGCTTGTATTTTTGGTGAGTGCCCTCTTCCTGGTTTACAGGGAGGGTTGTCTTCTGGTTGTATGTTCATATGGTAGAAATTGAGCTTGCTAGTTCTCTGACCTCTTCTTATAAGGTCACATTCCATTTATGAGGGCTCCATTCTCATGACCTAACTACCTCCCAAAGGCTCAACCTCCAAATACTGTCATATTGGGATTAAGTTTTCAACATATGAATTTTTAAGGACTCAAAACCCAGTAAAAACTATAGTGTTCAGAATAGTTCAGAATATCTCTTTTATCATTTTTGTAGGGATCTTTATTAGCCTTAGCACTATTATTGCCTGTTTACCTAAAGTATATGATATTATTATCACTTTGCCAGGTTTCTTTTGGTTACTGAGTACCTGGTAAAACTTTTTTTCACTTTTTAATATAATTATGTTTCATTTGTGGCTTTTAGACTAGTGCTAGCTGGATATTTTTAACATCCAATTTTAGACTCTAGACCCTTTGCAAATTGATAAGTTTGCATTTATTATGACTACTGACAGATTTGTATTCTATTATCTTCTTTTGTAGGACATATAATAATTATCAACACCTATGTACCTATGAATGTACATAAAACCTCATAGAATTAAAAGAAACAGCTGTATTATAAAGTTCTATGGGTTTTTTGTTTGTTTTTTTTTTTGCCAAGTATCATGTGTTGTTTTATGAATTAATGTAATTTTTATTGAGGTGTATAGTTGATTTACAATATTATGTTAGTTTCAGATGTACAGCATAGTGATTTAGTATTTTATAGATTATACTCCTTTAAAAGTTACTACAAGATGATGGCTATAATTCCCTGTGCTGTACAATATATCCTTGTTGCTTATCTATTTTTTTATACGTAGTAGTTTGTATCTCTCAATTTCCTACTCCTAATTTGCCCCTCCCCCTTCCATCTGTGGTAACCACTAGTTTGTTTCCTATATCTGTGAGTCTGTTTCTGTCTTGCATATACATTTTTTGTATTATTTTTTACATTCTGCATGTAAGTGATATACAGTATTTGTCTTTCTCTGTCTGACTTGTTTCACTAAGCATAACTTTCTCTAGGTTTCATCCATATTGCCACAGATGGCAGAACTTCATTCTTTTTTATGGGAGCAATATCCCATTGTGTGTGTGTGTGAGTGTGTGTGTTTGTGTGTGCAGCACTATTTACAATAGACGAAATATGGAAGCAACCGAAGTGCCCAAGTTCCATGGGTTTTGATAAATACATCATGCCATGCATTCACCATTACAATATCATGCAAAATAGTTTCATCACTCTAAAAAAAAAAATCCCTGTGCTTCACCTATTCAACACTCCTTGCCCACCTCTGAGCCTCTGGCAAACAATGAATTTTTAGAGTTGCTAGAGTTTTATCTTTTCCAGATGTCATATAATTAGAACCCTATAATACATGGACTTCCCAACTTGGCTTGTTTACATATCAATATGCATTTAAAATTCATCCATGTCTTTTTGCGGTGGGGTAGCCCTTTTTTAAAATTGCTGAATAATCTTAGATTGTATGGATATACCACCGGTTGTTTATCCATTCACTTATTGATTGGTTTCAGTTTTCAGTGATTATGAAAATAACTGCTATAAACATTCATGTGCAAGTTTTTACATGGGCATAAGTTTTCAAATGAGTTGGATGTACACCTAGAGAACAGTAGCTAGATTGCATGGTACGACTATGTTGAGCTTTGTAAAAATCTGCCAAAGTGGCTGTACCATTTTGCATCTCCACCCACCAGCAATAATAAGAGATCCATTTGCTCTGCTTCCTAGCCAACAATGAGCATTGTCCATATTATTGGATTTTGATCATGTGTATAGTTTGTAGTGGTATTTTGTAATTGCTTTTATTTGCAATTCACTAATGAAAAAAGATGTTGAGCATCATTTTATATGTTTATTTGTCATCTTTATATCTCCTCTGATGATGCGTCTTTTCAGATCATTTGCCCACTTTTTTAATTGGGCTCTTTGCTTTCTTGTTGTTGAATCTTAATGGTTCTTTATTTTGTATATGAGTTCTTTCTGTTTTTCAAATTACTTTCTTCCAGTCTGTGTCTTATCTTTTGTTTATCTTAACTGTGATTTTAGCAGAGCAGAAGATTTAAATTTTAATAAGTCTGAAGCATCTTTGTTTTTTTTTGTTGTTGTTTTTTTTATATTGATTTCTACTTTCCCAGCATCATTTGTTAAAAAGACTATCCTTTCTTCATTAAATCTCCTTGTTTCTTTGTCAAAGATTAATCAACTATATTATTGTAGGTCTTTTTCTGGGCTCTCTGTTCTTTTTCATTAATCTATGTGTATATACTTTCACCAATATCACACTACCTTAATTACTGTTGTTTTATAATAAGCCTTAAAATCAGGTAGATTGGAGTCTTTTCTTATCCAGTACCTTGTATGTTATCCTACAACAAGAAAGCGTACTGGGATTTTTATTGAGTTTGCATTGCTCTATAGACAAATTTGTGCAAAATTGACATCTTAACAGTATTTAGTCTTCCACTCCATGAACACAGAATCTTACCCTTTCTTTAGATATTCTTTTATTTCTTTCATCAGGATTATGTAGTTTCCACATATAAATCCTATAAATAATTTGTCAGATTTATACCTAAGTATTTCTTTGATTTTTTTAAAGTTATGTTAAATAGCATTTTAAAAAAATTTTCAAATGCCACTTGTTTATTTCTCGGCTATAGAAAAGCAATTGACTTTTGTATTTTAACCTTATATCCTGTGACCTTGCTTTACTCATTTATTAGTTCCAGAGGTTTTGTTTTGTTTTTGTTTCTGGTCAATTCTTTAGGCCTTTCTGCATAGACAGTCAAGTCTCATGTCATCTGCAATAAAGACGGTTTTATTTTCCTTTTCAATCGGTTTACCTTTTATTTTCTTCTTTCATTGCACTTGCTATGATTTCTAGCACAATATTGAATGCGTACGATGAGGAGGACATCCTTGCCTGTTCTCAGTCTAAAGGGAAAATGTCCAATCTCTCATCATTAAGTATGAAGTTAGTGATAGGTTTCTTGGTAGATACTCTTTTCCAAGTTGAGAAACTCTCCTTCTAATCCATAAAATTTTTATCATAAATGGTGTTGGGTTTTGTCAGATGCTTTCTCTGCATCAGTTTTCATGATAATATAATGTTTATTTTTTAGCCTCTTGATGTAGTAGATAACACTGACTGATGTTTGAATGTTGAATCTATCAGCTTTGTTTACCTGAAATAAGTCCCACTTGGTGTTGGTGTGTAACTTTTGCTAAACATTGATTTAATTTGCTAATATTATGTTGAGAATTTTACATCTGTGTTCATGAGATATATTAGTTGCAGAATTCATTTCTTGAAATCTAGTTTTGTTATAAGTGTAATTCTAACTTCATAGAATGAGTTTTAAAATGTTCCCACTGCTTTAATTTTGTGGAAATATTTGTGAAGAATTGGTATTATTTCTTTTTTAAGTGTATGATAGAATTCACTATGGAAATAATCTAGGTCTGGTGCTTCCTTTTTGTGAAGGTTATTAATAGTTAATTTAATTCATTTAATAGATATAGGCCTATTCAGATTATCTATTTCTTCTTGAATGAGTTTGATAGTTTGTGACATTCAAGAAATTAGTCCATTTTATTTAAGTTATTAAACTTATGGTCATAGTTGTTTATAGTAGTACTTCATTATCCTTTAATGTCCAGAGAGTTAGTAGTAATTACCCTCTTAAATTTCTGATATAGGTAATTTGTATCTTTTCTCTTTTTTCTTTGTTATTCTTCTAGAGAATCATCAACTTTATTTACCTTTTCAAAGAACCAGCTTTTGATTTTGTTCAGTTTCTCTATTGTTTTTCTGTTTTCAATTACACCAATTTCTGCTCTACTGTTTATTATTTATTTTCTTCTACTACTTTAGGCTTACACTGGTCTTCTTTTAAAATATAGTTTTCAAATATTCTAAGCCTAACTTCAAATAACACTATATCACTTTACTTTTTAAATTTTACTTACTTTATTTTTTTTTCATGGAAAGGCATTTTATTTTAAATATGTGCACATGTCAATCCCAAACTCCTAATCTATCTCTACTCCCCACGCATTCCCCTGGTGACCACAAGTTTGTTCTCTAAGTATGTGAGTCTATTTCTGTTTTGTAAATAAGTTCATTTGTATCATTTTCTTTAGATTCTGCATATAAGCAATATCATATGATATTTGTCTTTCTCTGTCTGACTTACTTCACTTAGTATGATAATCTCCAGGTCCATCCATGTTGCTGCAAATGGCATTATTTCATTATTTTTAATGGCCGAGTAATATTCCATTGTATATATGTACGACATCTTCTTTATCCATTCATCTGTTGATGGACATTTAGGTTGCTTCCATGTCTTGGCTATTGTAAACAATGCTGCAGTCAACATTGGGATGCATGTATCCTTTGAACCATGTTTTTCTCCAGATATATACCCAAGAGTGGGATTGCTGGATCATATGGTAGCTCTATTTTAGTTTTTTAAGGAAGCTCCATACTGTTCTCCATAGTGGCTGTACCAATTTACATTCCTACAAACAGCTTATTACAGCTCAATATCAAAAAAATAAACACTGTATCACTTTATACCTAGTACAGGTACTTTATAACAAAACATTCCTAATTTCTCCCTTCCCTTATAACTTATTGCTGTCATTCATATGCTGTGATGACCTAATACATTAATCTGTGTTTACTTTAATATTCCACTGTCTGGAAGTACTACTATTTTTTCTTAAACAGTTATCTTTTATATCAATTAATAAGAAAAATAAAATATTTTATACTTCTCTCCCTTTCTTTTTGTAGACTTGAACTTCTATCTTACATCATTGTTCTACTGCCTAAGAAAATCTTTTAATATTTCCTGTAAGGAAGGAATAGCAAAGGTGAATTCCCTCAGTTTATATTTTTCAAAAAATTTCTATTTCTCCTTCACTTTTGATGAATAATTTCACTGAATATAGAATTCTAGGTTACTGGGGCATTTTTTATCCTTTTAAAACTTTAAATATTTTGTTTCACTTTCTTCTGACCTCATGATTTTTAATGCAGTTGTCACTATGATTCTTTTCCATTGGTAAGGTACTTATTTTTCTCTGGCTGCCTTCACTTTTATTTGCTCTGTCTTAGGCTTTACACAATTGAATATGATATGCCTAGGTGTAGGTTTTCTGTTGTTTTTGTTTTGTATTGTATTTATCTAGCATGATGTTTCCTGAGCTTCCTGTAACACTGGTTTGGTGTTTGTAATTAATTTGCTATGTTTTCAGCCATTAATATTCAATACATCAAATATTTCCTCTGCTTTCTTCTATTTTCTCCTTCTGATGTTTCAATTATGTATATTTTTATCTTGTGAAATTGTTCCACATTTTGAATGTTCCATTCCATTTTTGTCTCATTCTTTTCTTTGGAAAGTTTCTATTGACCTATCCTCAATCTCACATCCTTTCCCTGGTGTCATTTACTGTTGATTCCACCACAAGCATTCTTCATTTCTCTACAGTATTTTTCATTTCTAACTTTTTAAAAATTCTTTCTTATAATTTCATTCTTTTTCTTATAATACATACCTGCATGTTGTCTCCTTTTTTCATTAGAACCCTCCACATATTAATCAGTTATTTTAAATCCCATCTGATAATTACAACATCTGTCTTATGTCTAGTTCTAATGCTTGATTTTCCCTTCAGATTGTGTTTTTTCTTCCCTTTTGTATGTCTAGAAATCTTCTGTTACACACCTGATAAGATGCATCAGGTAGTGGGGACTGAGAGAAATAGGCCTTTATTGTGAAGTCTCTTGTTTATCTGGCTAGGAGTTGAGCTAGGTTTAATGTTTGCTGTAGCTATAGGTTCCAGAGTCTTCCAATGCCTTAGGTTCTTTGTTTTTGTATCCACTCTGCATTTTGGACTTTCCTAAATACTCCTCTTTAGAGATAGGTTGTGTCTTGCAGCTCTTTCAGGTATAATTCACTGTTATACTACAGCCCTTTTGGTGTAGTGGTAAGGTGTTAGAGAGGAGAAGCATTCTGTATCCTCATGATTAAATTTCAGACTTTTGGTTGGCCTGTGTCTCTAGGCTGTGATCTTCACAAGTATTTCTCCACTGGCATAGCTTTTTTTTTTTTTTTTTCCCCTTAAATGAGACAGGAAGAGTTGGAATGTGGGGCTTGTTGATAGAGAGGGAGAAATGCCCTTCTCCAGCTAGAAAAAGGCAAAATAAAGACTTTTCACCTAGGAAGTAAGCCTGTGTTATGGAGAATGTTTTGAGTGTATTTCATGTTGATTACTGATCCCTTCTCTCTTCCTAGCCAGAGCTAGGAGGAGATGTTTCTCAGGTCCATGAGACCATGGTGGGGTCTCTGAAGGTGAAGTCCATAAAAGCCTGTGCTCCTCTAAGATTTCAGCTTCTGGGAGTTTTCACTCCAAAACTCAGCCTCTAAAAATGTATCAAAATTACGATTTATGTTCTTTGAAGACCCAAGAAAAATTAATTTTCAGCTTACTGGTTTTTGTTTTTGTTTTTGTTTTTCTTGTCTGAAGAAAGGGTGTAATGATTTCCAAGCTCTTCATGTGTCAGACTTAAAACCAGAAGTTCATTAAAGTTCTTTTAAGGTAAATAATAAATGATATCCAATTTTAAATAGTATATGCAGATTTAACATTCACTCCTTCTTTATTTAGCTATATCCAATCTCCAGTCAAGTTTATCACATACATAAGGACCTTCTGAGAGTTTTAAGGATTGTTTTGCTCTTTTTTTAAATTAAGCAAATGGCTGAGTTTTATATCTCAGTTAATTCATCTCTGAAGAGAGATGGCATATAAGCATATTATAGGAGCTATTATTTAAACCAATTGTATGGAATAAGAAACCCAGAACTAAAGATGACACACATTGATTCCCATCGCCCCAAATTTGCAGAAATCTTGAGAAATATTTAGATTCCCTTCAGGAGTACAATGGAAGTTTGAGCTGATTTTATTTCAATTGATACAGACACAAGGGTATTCTCCATTTTTCTGCTTCTGATATCTTTAAGAAAAGTTATTAATCTTTGCAAGGATAAATTGAAATCCAGGCTCTGGGGACTTAAAATAATCTGATATTCCAGATCTCAAAGATATAATTTTTTCAAGAAGAGGCTTTTAAGCAAATATAAGTAAAACAGTGATTTAATTTTATGTTATTTAAAGTTATTTTCAGTAAACCTTTTAAAAAAATAAAATTTATTTAGAAAAATATACAAATTTTAAGGGTACAGATTACAAATTAAAAGTGAACACACCTTTGTAATCAGCATTGATGAATTTTCACAAATTATACTCACATGTGTAAACAAGACCTGGATCATGAAACAAACTAGTGCCAGCACCTCCAACACCCTCTTCATGTCCTTCCCTACCCCAGAGTAATGTAAGTTTCTAGGACAGCAGCCATCTAACATATTATAAAATACCAAAGGAGAGCTTAATTTACCCTTAATAAATGATCACTAGACAAACCACTGTAATTGTTATTTAAGAATTAGAGCAAAAGTCTTCTAGAATGAACTTTCCTTAGTTGGAGTAGGATAGGATATGTTGCCGTCAAAACAAACAAAATTCATCAAAACCTCAGTGGCACAAAAAAGGAAATTTTATTTCTCCTACTAAATGTACTTGAAGTCTGGGTGACTCTCCAGGGAAACTATTTTCTATGTTACTACTCAATGATCCAGACTATGCCAATTTGTTCCTCCATCTCAATAAAAGGCTGATGCGGTTGTTCTGACAAGGGAAGAGATCAGTGGAGTCTCACACTGGTTTCACTTCTTCCCACAACACATGAGCTAGAACCAGTCATATGGCTCTGCGTAAGTCAGGAGAAGAGGAGCGGCAATGTGTAATGTGCTCAAAATGAAAGGAAATTTGATTAGTGTTGAGGAGTAGAAGCCTTTCCTAAAAGAGATATTTGGGGGTTTATCTCCAACATGCTAAATAATTCTGCTTAACAACAAAAAATATTTGTTTATAAAAGGCAGAGTAGTTATTCTAAATAAAACATTTCCTTTTGAAGAGTGTTCATTTTTTTCAATTTTGATTTAGTCTACTTTGTGCCAGCATATTATTGATTCTTGTTGTCTGTTTACTTTCCTGTTGTATTTTAAGGCATGGCTTGAAGATAAACTGGAGATGTAGATCAGTCTTTACCTTGTCTTTAAGGAAACTTTATAAAAAGTAATTAATCTGGATTGCTTGATTTACTTTTAGTAGCTTAGATGCTGGATGACTGTGTTCTGGTGTTCGGGAGAAGAGAGAAAAGGATGGCTGCACCTGTGAGGATGTTGGTGTGATTTTCCATAAAGAAAAATTAAAATCTAACTGCAAATCTTGCTATGAAAATGGCATTCCTTAGACATGGGATGGTACTCTATAGGCAGTTGTTCATCATATGTTAGGGAAAATATCCTCTTGCTAAGCTTGGCCTTTGGATAAGGGCGTTGAGATTTTGGAAGTATTCCTAATGGTATAGGTCTTAAGACTCTTTTCTCCCTTAACCTTGAAAAAGACAGAGCTGAAAATATAAACCTATGGTTTAAAATGATTGCTAAAGAAGAAGGCATGGAGAAACTAGAATCCCAATGAAAGCCAGCAGACTGGAACTCAACATTTATTTATATCCAAAGAGTAAAAACATTTTCTTGCTCTTCACCTAGGTATACATAAACATACTCACATTCACACATAAACACACAACATACACAAAATTACAAACATAAATGTGCTATCCATCAAAAAAAGCCATAATTTTATAATATATTTAGAAGTGTCACATATCAAGGCATGGCCCCATAGCACTACTCAGTATATTAAGCCCTCATTATTCCATATGCAGCATCAAAATATTGAATGATGTGACAAACAAGGCTATGCCCCAAATTTTCAAAGATCTGAGTCTAGACTGGGCCTACTATTAACCAGCTGTGGTGCCTCATTCACGGTACTGAACCTGTCTAGATACAGGTTCTCATTTCCTTGTTGGTTTCTTCACAGATTGCAATGAGTGAAGATCACTTATGAAAGTGTCTTTTAAAGGACCATACAGATCTCCAGGCCCCACTCTTAGTGACTCGGTGTTGGAGAGGCCATGGAGAGAGAGGCCATTTAAACAGCCCATTTCCAGCCATGCTCCCAGGTAAATGCTGCCAAGGAAAAACTAAGTGAGACTAGCATGGGAGGAAAAAAAAGGAAGAAAAACAAACAAAAAAAACACCTAGCTGAGCCCAAGCCAATCAACACAATCATGTAATGTAATAATCTGAGGTTATTTTAAGACTCTGACTTTGAGAATGGTTTTTATGCAACGATACCAGTTAATAGAAAACGTAGATCTGTATCATGTCCCCAGGATCTCTAAGAAAAATCTCCCCAAGTGATTCTAATACTCAGCCAAACTTGGAAATTGTAGTGGATGGATTTTCCAGTTTCAACATTTCAGGAGTCTAGGATCATAGGCTGGTCCAGAAATGAATCAGAGTCTTAATGTGATTCAAATTGAAAAAAAATTCTCCACATCACCTCCTTCCAAGGATCTAGCATTTAGGTAGTCTCAATAGGCCCTGGAACAAATTCAGACTCACTACCTGATATGACAGTGCTAAATGATAGAAATACCACAAATTCTGAGCCTTTTGCAATCTTCATTATATGTTCCAATTGGCAGCCTAGTAGCTGAGTCTTAGGTGTCACAGGAAATATTGCATATCAGACTCAAATGAGGAAAATTTATCCTGCCATTATAGGATTCCGATTTTAACACTAATCTGTGTTTGAATATTGACTTCATCACTCAAAACTAAACAAAACAAAGCATCAGTGCAGAAGTATTTTACCAGACTCTGGTGAATCTAAGCCAATATGCCTGGTGTGTGAAAATGCATCAGGGCTAACGATTACAGGTTGTAAGAGATTTTCACAGCTAGTTCAGAAGTAAAGGACCAGGCCAAAGCACATAAGCTTATGATTGCCAAGTAAAGATACTGAGAAGAAGACTTCTGGTCCTAAGGAGATAAGGACTTGATTTTACTGTTTCTTAAGAATCAGTGGTAGGTCTTTGGCAACTATCAGTTCTATGAGCAATGTTATTGAAGGAAACAACACACCAGCCTCTTAATATTTTTATAAACTACCTCATAAAACTTAAGGAAAGAAATGTTCTTCCTTATCTCCCTCTCTCAAGAAATTGTCATGTACTGAGCCAGACTTTGATATGAGAGGAGCTTTCTTTGCCTTATAACAGCTTACACAATAAACTTTGCATGCAGGCTCATTTTTACTGTTTATTCCTCTGGCCAGACTTCTGGCTGTTTGCATGGGAATTTTATCTACCTGCAGCCTATGTTTATACAGCAGTTCAAGATTTAGTTCCATATAAGAGACTCTATTCCTTCCCATTCATTGTTTTAAAAATCTGAAACAAAGAAAGTAATAAATCATCTCATAAATTATTTCATTTATTTGTTGAGTATTCAGGAAAACTGTAAGTAGATGATATGAACTCAACTTGTGTGCTCTGAAATTGTGAATTATGGGTCTATTTTCCACCATTTAACAAAACGTTCTGCTCTAACTTCTGTTTGTAATTAGTTACTTTGGAAAGAACTAAGCAGATGTGTTTCAGTTTCTTTGAATTATTAGCATATATTTAAGACAAACTGCATCTTCTGAAGAAATTGTGTCCTCAGGGGAATTATTTGTCTTGTGCTAAAAGACTTTTATTTGGGATGTAGAGTTACTTTTAGGTTTCAGGTGTGCTGGCTTGAGATCAATATAGCTAACAGCTACAGCATAAATTTTTTAACACACAAGATGGTCACACTTGGTTCTGAACCTTTGATTTCTAAGAAAGGATGTTTTCCCAGGCATTAATATCTGGAAACCATATCTATACAAGGATTTGCAGCAATTTGGATTGATGTAACAAAGTAGAAGAGTACAGGTAGCTGGAAGAAAGTTTTAAAATAATTACTAAACTTTCCCTATAGTACATTATAGATAAATTCTATTACATATGTTGGTTTTTATAGGGAAGTAAATGTTCAGGATAGAGACATATATATCTCATGAAAACAAACAAACAATTTTCAATACAGAGCTTTCAGAAAATAGTACTTTTTATTTTTTAGAAAAAAAAAATCTGTATTATTGGGAAAAAATAAGTGATTTAAGAACTTATTATGAAAGATTCAAGGAAAAGCAATACCTATTGTTATTCATTTGAATATATACATCCAATTATGATCTGTCAATCAGAAGATAATTTTACTCTTTCTGTTAAGTTGGCAATTTATCATTTTCTACTTCATTATTTATTTAAGTGCTTTACAATCCTGTTCCTTCTTAATAATACCCTTACTTCTTTTAATTAAAGTAGTCCCTCAGAAATAATGTTATGCCTTTTTATTTTATAAATGACTTGGTTCCTAACCATTAACCAAGCAAAACATCTTTTATTTGGCAAATATACTTAGAATTGCATATTAATAAGGTTACATATTGGTTTGATATAGGATAGTATTTTGTGTTTTGTTTTATCCAAGAGTTTTCTCCATATATTTTATTCTAAGATTATAGTGCATTTTAAAGTAATAATCTAAGGTAAATATTATCAAAGTTCAAAGGAATAATTAATAGTATTCATTACTTTTTACAAAATGAAAATATCGTGTGTCAGTATACCATGGCTTAAATTTCCTCAGGGCCTTTGGCCTTATAAATTATATTAATAAGATTTTCATAATTGAAATTTTCTTCTAGTTTGACTGTATTTGGTCATCTTACATGTGACAAAAATAAAGACTCCCCTACACAAAAAATAAATTATATTTTATTGAATCTCAGAAAGAACACTTGGAGTTATCAGTGCAAGTTTCTACAATTTTTAAATGAATGTAATTGATATCTTAAGAAAAATTTAAAATAAATAGGAATTTGCTTAATAAAACATATTAATTCAGTTTAGTTTTATAGTTAATGGTTTAAACATGGCTTTATATTTAGGGTCTATTGTAAATAAAAGGTTTGCTTCAATCAGGTTCCTAACTTCACTTACAACATCCTCAGAAAATAAACACTAGAAAATCTTTTATCTAAGAAAGATATCTTACACAGATATTTTCTTAAAGAGAGTAAGATCAGTCTTCATATGCTGTACACTGTTTCTCATGGTGTATTAAAAAACAAACGTGGTTTGAAGCTATGGAGAGACAAGAAGACCTCTCATCTCACTCCTAACCTGTACCACAGTAGAAATGGGTATCTTATTTTCTTATAATATTTTAAAAATAAGACCTTGATTCTAATTTGGAAGACCATCAGAACTGTGAAAATGACAACTTTGGCTCCAGTCTGTAGTCTGTACATTCATGTAACTCCCACTGAAACTAATTATCTTTTTTCCTTCAATTTATGTTATTAGCAGTTGGGCATGCAGAGGTTTCTAATAAATTGTCCGTATTGAAGTCAGTGGGAGTTCAGTGATGATGGGGGTTATATGCATGAAAAAGGTGTGAAAGAAAATGTTAAAACTTGCTCAGATTAGACCCTTTAGCAAGGAAACGTGTTTCTGAAAATTAAAGATTTACTTGTCTTCTAAATCGGGGTTTGAATTTTATGTATGCTAAATTGTCAAGCTTTTTAAAATAATTAAAAAAATACCAAAAAGAGGGGGGAGGACCTTCAAGATGGGAGAGGAGTAAGATGTGGTGATCACCTTCCTCCCAACAAATACATCAAAAATACATCTACACGTGGAACAACTCCTACAGAATGCCTACTGAAATGCTGGCAAAAGACCTCAGACTTCCCAAAAAGCAAGAAACTCCCCACGTACCAGAGTTGGGCAAAAGAAAAAAGATAAAACAGAGACAAAAGGATAGGAACAGGACCTGTACCTCTGGGAGGGAGCTGTGAAGGAGGAAAAGTTTCCACACACTACGAAGCGCCTTCACTTGTGGAGACGGGGGGAGGGTGAGGGGGAAGCTTCGAAGTCACGGAGGAGAGCGCAGCCACAGGGGCGCGGAGGGCAAAGCAGAGAGATTCCCACACAGAGGATCGGTGCCGACCAGCATTCACCAGCCTGAGAGGCTTGTCTGCTTACCTGCCAGGGTGGGTAGGTTCTGGGAGCTGAGGCTCAGGCTTCGAAGGTCAGATCCCAGAGAGAGGACTGGGGTTGGCTGTGTGAAGACAACCTGAAGGGGGCTAGTGCATCACAGCTAGCAAGGAGGGAGTCTGAGAAAAATTCTGGACCTGCCTAAGAGGCAAGAGACCATTGTTTCAGGGTGCACGAGGAGAGGGGATCCTTCCCTGTCTGCCCACAGAAGGCAGAGCACTGCCTGAACAAGCTCCAGAGACAGGCACGAGCTGCAGCTATCAGCGAGGACAGCAGAGATGAACAAGAAATGCTAATGTTGCTGCTGCAGACACCAAGAAGCCTGTGTGCAAGCACAGGTAACTAACCACACCTCCCCTCTGGGGAGCCTCTGCAGCCCACCACTGCCAGGCGCCTGTGATCCAGGGACAACTTCCCTGGGAGAACACACGGCACATCTCAGGCTGTTGAAATGTCACACAAGCCTCTGTCACTGCTGGCTCGCCCGCATTCCGCACCCCTTCCTCCCCCCTGGCTGAGTGAGCCAGAGCCCCCTAATCAGCCGCTCCTTTAACCCTTCCCTGTCTGGGTGAAGAACAGTTAACACAGGGAGACCTACATACAGAGGCAGGGCCAAATCGAAGGCTGACCCGCAGGAGCTGAGTGAACAAAGAAGAGAAAGAGAAATTTCTCCATGCAGCCTCAGAAGCAGTGGATTAAATCTCCACAATCAACTTTATGTACCCTGCATCTGTGGAATACCTGAATAGACAATGAATCATCCCAAATTGAGGAGGTGGACTTTGGGAACAACTGTAGACTGGCGATTTGCTGTATGCAACTGACTAGTTTCTGATTTATGGGTTTATCTTAGTTTAGTTTATAGCGCTTGTTATCATTGGTGGATTTGTTTATTGGTTTGCTTGCTCTCTTCTTTTTTCTTTTTTCTATTACTTGTATCTTAATAATTTAATTTTTTTATTTTAATAACTTTATTTTATTTCTTCTTTTTTTTTCTCACATTTCTTCTGAGCTGTGTGGCTGACAGGGTCTTAGTGCTCCAGCTGGAGGTCAGGCCTGAGCCTCTGAGGTGGGAAAGCTGAGTTCAGGACATTGGACCACCAGAGACCTCCTGGCCCCATGTAATATCAATCAGTGAGAGCTCTCCCAGTGATCTCTGTGGCTACACCAATACCCAGGTCCACTCAACAACCAGCAGCCTCCAATTCTGGACACCCCATGTGAAACAACTAGTAAGACAAGAACACAACCCCACCCATTAGCAGAGAGGCTGCCTAAAATCATACTAAGTTCATGGAGAGCCCAAAACACACCACCACAGGTGGTCCTGCTCACCAGAAAGACAAGAGCCAGCCTCATCCACCAGAACACAGGCACCAGTCCCATCCACCAGGAAGCCTACACAGCCCACTGAGCCAACCTTGCCCACTGGGGGCAGACACCAAAAACAATGGGACCTACGAACCTGCAGCCTGCAAAAATGAGACCCCCAAACACAGTAAGTTAAGCAAAATGAGAAGACAGAGAAATACGCAGCAGATGAAGGAGCAAGATAAAAACCCACCAGTCCAATCAAATGAAGAGGAAATAGGCAATCTAAATGAAAAGGAATTCAGAGTAATGACAGTAAAGATGATCCAAAATCTTGGAAATAGAATGGAGAAAATACAAGAAACGTTTAACAAGGACCTAGAAGAACAAAAGAACAAACAAACAATGAGGAACAACACAATAAACGAAATTAAAATTTCTATAGAAGGAATCAATAGCGGAATCAATAGCTGAATCAATAGCAGAATTTCACAGTCCAATTCTTCAGAATAACTGAAGCAGAAGAACGGATAAGTGACCTGGAAGATAAAATAGTGGAAATAACTACCACGGAGCAAAATAAGGAACAAAGAAAGAAAAGAACAAGCCCACCTTAAGAAGCAGGAAACATCTCGAATAAACAACCTAACCTTGCACCTCAAGCAATTAGAGAAAGAAGAACAAAAAAACCCCAGAGTTAGCAGAAGGAAAGAAATCATAAAAATCAGATCAGAAATAAATGAAAAAGAAATGAAGGAAACAATAGCAAAGATCAATAAAACTAAAAGCTGGTTCTTTGAGAAGATAAACAAAATTGATAAACCATTAGCCAGACTCATCAAGAAAAAAAGGGAGAAGACTCAAATCAATAGAATCAGAAATGAAAAAGGAGAAGTAACAACTGACACTGCAGAAATACAAAAAATCATGAGGGATTACTACAAGCAACTCTATGCCAATAAAATGGACAATCTGGAAGAAATGGACAAATTCTTAGAAATGCACAAACTGCCAAGACTGAATCAGGAAGAAATAGAAAATATGAACAGACCAATCACAAACACTGAAATTGAAACTGTGATTAAAAATCTTCCAACAAACAAAAGCCCAGGACCAGATGGCTTCACAGGCGAATTCTATCAAACATTTAGAGAAGAGCTAACACCTATCCTTCTCAAACTCTTCCAAAATATAGCAGAGGGAGGAACACTCCCAAACTCATTCTACGAGGCCACCATCACCTTGATACCAAAACCAGACAAGGATGTCACAAAGAAAGAAAACTACAGGCCAATATCACTGATGAACATAGATGCAAAAATCCTCAACAAAATACTAGCAAACAGAATCCAACAGCACATTAAAAGGATCATACACCATGATCAAGTGGGGTTTATTCCAGGAATGCAAGGATTCTTCAATATACGCAAATCTATCAATGTGATTAACCATATTAACAAATTGAAGGAGAAAAACCATATGATCATCTCAATAGATGCAGAGAAAGCTTTTGACAAAATTCAACACCCATTTATGATAAAAACCCTGCAGAAAGTAGGTGTAGAGGGAACTTTCCTCAATATAATAAAGGCCGTATATGACAAGCCCACAGCCAACATCATCCTCAATGGCGAAAAACTGAAAGCATTTCCACTAAGGTCAGGAACAAGACAAGGTTGCCCACTCTCACCACTCTTATTCAACATAGTTTTGGAAGTTTTAGCCACAGCAATCAGAGAAGAAAAGGAAATAAAAGGAATCCAAATCGGAAAAGAAGAAGTAAAGCTGTCACTGTTTGCAGATGACATGATACTATACATAGAGAATCCTAAAGATGCTACCAGAAAACTACTAGAGCTAATCAATGAATTTGGTAAAGTAGCAGGATACAAAATTAATGCACAGAAATCTCTGGCATTCCTATATACTAACGATGAAAAATCTGAAAGTGAAATCAAGAAAACACTCCCATTTACCATTGCAACAAAAAGAATAAAATATCTAGGAATAAACCTACCTAAGGAGACAAAAGACCTGTATGCAGAAAATTATAAGACACTGATGAAAGAAATTAAAGATGATACAAACAGATGGAGAGATATACCATGTTCTTGGATTGGAAGAATCAACATTGTGAAAATGACTCTACTCCCCAAAGCAATCTATAGATTCAATGCAATCCCTATCAAACTACCACTGGCATTTTTCACAGAACTAGAACAAAAAATTTCACAATTTGTATGGAAACACAAAAGACCCCGAATAGCCAAAGCAATCTTGAGAACAAAAAATGGAGCTGGAGGAATCAGGCTGCCTGACTTCAGACTATACTACAAAGCTACAGTAATCAAGACAGTATGGTACTGGCACAAAAACAGAAAGATAGATCAATGGAATAGGATAGAAAGCCCAGAGATAAACCCATGCACATATGGTCACCTTATCTTTGATAAAGGTGGCAGGAATATACAGTGGAGAAAGGACAGCCCCTTCAATAAGTGGTGCTGGGAAAACTGGACAGGTACATGTAAAAGTATGAGATTAGATCACTCCCTAACACCATACACAAAAATAAGCTCAAAATGGATTAAAGACCTAAATGTAAGGCCAGAAACTATCAAACTCTTAGAGGAAAACATAGGCAGAACACTCTATGACATAAATCACAGCAAGATCCTTCTTGACCCATCTCCTAGAGTAATGGAGATAAAAACAAAAATAAACAAATGGGACCTAATGAAACTTCAAAGCTTTTGCACAGCAAAGGAAACCATAAACAAGACCAAAAGACAGCCCTCAGAATGGGAGAAAATATTTGCAAATGAATCAACTGACAAAGGATTAATCTCTAAAATTTACAGGCAGCTCATGCAGCTCAATAACAAAAAAATAAACAACCCAATCCAAAAATGGGCAGAAGACCTAAATAGACATTTCTCCAAAGAAGATATACAGACTGCCAACAAACACATGAAAGAATGCTCAACATCATTAATCATTAGAGAAATGCAAATCAAAACTACAATGAGATATCATCTCACACCAGTCAGAATGGCCATCATCAAAAAATCTAGAAACAATAAATGCTGGAGAGGGTGTGGAGAAAAGGGAACACTCTTGCACTGCTGGTGGGAATGTGAATTGGTTCAGCCACTATGGAGAACAGTATGGAGGTTCCTTAAAAAACTACAAATAGAACTACCATATGACCCAGCAATCCCACTACTAGGTATATACCCTGAGGAAACCAGAATTCAGAAAGAGTCATGTACCAAAATGTTCATTGCAGCTCTATTTACAATAGCCCGGAGATGGAAACAACCTAAGTGCCCGTCGTCGGATGAATGGATAAAGAAGATGTGGCACATATATACAATGGAATATTACTCAGCCATAAAAAGAAACGAAATTGAGCTATTTGTAATGAGGTGGATAGATCTAGAGTCTGTCATACGGAGTGAAGTAAGTCAGAAAGAGAAGGACAAATACCGTATGCTAACACATATATATGGAATTTAAGAAAAAAAAATGTTATGAAGAACCTAGGGGTAAAACAGGAATAAAGACAGAGACCTACTGGAGAACAGACTTGAGGATATGGGGAGGGGGAAGGGTGAGGTGTGTTAGGGCGAGAGAGAGACATGGACATATATATACTAACAAACGTAAGGTAGATAGCCAGTGGGAAGCAGCCACATGGCACAGGGAAACCAGCTCGGTTCTTTGTGGCTGTCTGGAGGGGTGGGATAGGGAGGGTGGGAGGGAGGGAGACAAAGAGGGAAGAGATATGGGAACATATATATATGTATAACTGACTCACTCTGTTATAAAGCAGAAACTAACACACCATTGTAAAGCAATTATACCCCAATAAAGATGTTAAAAAAAAAATAAAAAAAAAAAAGAAAGAAAAGATTTGAGGAAAGTCTCAGAGACATCTGGGACAAAATTAAATGAACCAACATTCGAATTATAGGGGTTCCAGCAGAAAAAGAGAACAAGAAAGGGACTGAGAAAATATTTGAAGAGATTATAGTTGAAAAATCCCCTGCTATGGGAAATGAAATAGTCAATCAAGTCCAGGAAGCACAGAGAGTCCCATACAGGATAAATCCAAGGAGAAACACACCAAGACACATATTATTCAAACTATCAAAAATTATATACAAAGAAAAAATATTAAAAGCAGCAAAGGAAAAGCAACAAATAACATACAAGGGAATCCCCATAAGGTTAACAGCTGACCTTTCAGCAGAAACTCTGCAAGCCAGAAGGGAGTGGCGGGACATATTTAAAGTGATGAAAGGGAAAAAACTACAACCAGGATTACTCTACCTAGCAAATATCTAATTCAGATTCGGTGGGGAAATTAAAACCTTTACAGACAAGTAAAAGTTAAGAGAATTCAGCACCACCAAACCAGCTTTACAACAAATGCTAAAGGAACTTCTCTAGGCAGGAAACAAAAGAGAAGGAAAAGACCTGCAATAACAAACCCAAAACAATTAAGAAAATGGTAATAGGAACGTACATATCGATAATTACCTAAAATGTAAATGGATTAAATTCTCCAACCAAAGACATAGAATGGCTGAATGGATACAAAACCAAGACCTGTATATATACTGTCTACAAGAGACCCACTTCAGACCTAGGGACACATACAGACTGAAAGTGAGGGGACAGAAAAAGTTATTCCATGCAAATGGAAATCAAAAGAAAACTGGAATAGCAATTCTCATATCAGAAAAAATAGACTTTAAAATAAAGACTATTACAAGAGACAAAGAAGGACACTACATAATGATCAATGGATCAACCCAAGAAGATATAACAATTGTAAATATTTATGCACCCAACATAGGAACACCTCAATACATAAGGCAAGTGCTAACAGCCATAAAAGGGGACATTGACAGTAACTCAATAATACTGGGGGACTTTAACCCCACTTTTACCAATGGACAGATCAACCAAAATGAAAATAAATAAGGAAACACAAGCTTTAAATGATACATTAAGCAAGATGGACATAATTGATATTTATAGGACATTCCATCCAAAAACAACAGAATACACTTTCTTCTCAAGTGCTCATGGAACATTTGCCAGGATAAATCATACCTTGGGTCACAAATCAAGCGTTGGTAAATTTAAGAAGATTGAAATTGTATCAAGTATCTCTTCCGA
>NW_006786662.1:172565-271102 GCF_000442215.2 Lipotes vexillifer
GTATGAGACTAGATATCAATTACAGGGAAAAAAACTGTAAAAAAATATAAACACATGGAGGCAAAACACTACAGTACTAAATAACCAAGATACACCTGAATAAATCAAAAAGGAAATTAAAAAATACCTAGAAACAAATGACAATGAAAACATGTTGACCCAAAACCTATGGGATGCAGCAAAAGCAGTTGTAAGAGGGAAGATTACAGCAGTACAATCCTACCTCAAGAAATAAGAAAACTCTGAAATAAATGACCTTACCTTACACCTAAAGCAATTAGAGAACGAAGAACAAAAAACCCCTTAAGTTAGCAGAACGGAAAAAATCATAAAGATCAGATCAGAAATAAATGAAAAAGAAACGAAGGAAACAATAGCAAAGATCAATGAAACTAAAAGCTGGCTCTTTGAGAAGATAAACAAAAGTGATAAGCAATTAGCCAGACTCATCAAGAAAAAAAGCGAGAAGACTCAGATCAACAGCATTAGAAATGAAAAAGGAGAAGTAACAGCTGACACTGCAGAAATACAAAGGATCATGAGAGATTATGACAAGCAACTATATGCCAAAAAGATGGACAACCTGGAGGAAGTGGACAAAGTTGTAGAAAAGCACAAACTTCTGAGGCTAAACCAGGAAGAAATAGAAAATATAAACAGGCCCAGCACAGGCACTGAAATTGAAACTGTGATTAAAAATCTTCCAACAAACAAAAGCCCAGGACCAGATGGCTTCACAGTCAATTAAACTTTTAGAGAAGACCTAACACCTATCCTTCTTGAACACTTGCAAAATATAGCAGAGGGAGGAACACTCCCAAACTCATTCTCTACGAGGCCACCATCACCCTGATACCATAACCAGACAAAGATATCACAAAAAAAGAAAAGTAAAGGCCAGTATCACTGTTGAGCATAGAAGCAAGATCCTCAACAAAATACTAGCACACAGAATCCAGAAGCACATTAAAAGGATTATACACCATGATCAAGCGGGGTTTATCTCAGGAATGCAAGGATTCTTCAATATATGCAAATCAATCAATGCGATACACCATATTAACAAACTGAAAGATAAAAACCATATGATAATCTCAATAGCTGCAGAAAAAGCTTTCAACAAATTTCAACACCGATTTATGATAAAAACTCTCCAGAAAGTAGGCATAGAGGGAACTTACCTCAGCAGAATAAAGGCCATATATCACAAACCCACAGCCACCATCATTTTCAGTAGTGAAAAACTGAAACCATTTTCACTGAGATCAGGAACAAGCCAGGTTTCCCACTCTCACCACTATTATTCAACATAGTTTTGTAAGATTTCGCCAAAGCTATCAGAGACAAAAAAGAAATAAGAGGAATCCAAATCGGAAAAGTAGTAAAACTGTCACTGTTTGCAGATGACATGATACTATACATGGAGAATCCTAAAGATGCTACCAGAAAACTAGTAAGGCTAATCAATGAATTTGGGAAAGTAGCAGGATACAAGATTAATGCACAGAAATCTCTGGCATTCCTATACACTAATGATGAAAAATCTGAAAGAGAAATTAAGGAAACACTCTCATTTACCATTGAGAAAAAAAAGAATAAAATACCTAGGAATAAACCTACCTAAGGAGCCAAAAGACCTGTATGCAGAAAACTATAAGACACCGATGAAATAAATTAAAGATGATACCAACAGATGGAGAGATATACCATGTTCTTGGATTGGAAGAATCAACATTGTGAAAATGACTATACTACCCAAAGCAATCTACATTGCTACAGTATGGTACTGGCACAGAAACAGAAACAGAGATCAATGGAACAGGATAGAAAGCACAGAGAGAAACCCATGTACAAATGGTCACCTTATCTTTGATAAAGGAGGCAAGAATATACAATGGAGAAAAGACAGCCTCTTCAATATGTGGTGCTGGGAAAACTGGGCAGCTACATGTAAAAGAATGAAATTAGAACACTTCCTAACATGATACACAAAAATAAACTCAAAATGGATTAAAGACCTAAATGTAAGGCCAGACACTATCAAACTCTTAGTGGAAAACATAGGCAGAACACTCTATGACATAAATCACAGCAAGCTCCTTTTTGACCCACCTCCTAGAGAAATGGAAATAAAAACAAAAATAAACAAAGGGGACCTAATGAAACTTAAAAGCTTTTGCACAGCAAAGGAAACCAGAAACAAGATGAGAAGACAACCCTCAGAATTGGAGAAAATATTTGCAAATGAAGCAACTGGCAAAGGATTAATCTCCAAAATATACAAGCAGCTCATGCAGCTCAGTATCAAAAAAACAAAGAACACAATCCAAAAATGGGCAGAAGACTTAATTAGACATTTCTCCAAAGAAGATATACGGATTGCCAACAAATGCATGAAAGGATGTTCAACATCACTAATCATTAGAGAAATGACAATCAAACTACCATGAGGTATCACCTCACACTGGTTAGAATGGGCATCATCAAAGAGTCTACAAACAATAAATGATGGAGAGGGGGTGGAGTAAAGGGAACCGTCTTGTACAGTTGGTAGGAATGTAAATTGATACAGCCACTATGGAGAACAGTATGGAAGTTCCTTTAAAAACTAAAAATAAAACTACCATACGACTCAGCTATCCCAGTACTGGGAATATACCCTGAGAAAACCATATTTCAAAAAGAGTGATGTACCACAATGTTCACTGCAGCTCTATTTACAATAACCAGGACACGGAAGCAACCCAAGTGTCCTTTGACAGATGAATGGATAAAGAAGATGTGGCACATATATGCAATGGAATATTACTCAGCCATAAAAAGAAACGAAATTGAGTTGGTTGTAGGGAGGTGGATGGACCTCGAGACTGTCATACAGAGTGAAGTATGTAAGGAAGAGAAAAACAAATACTGTATGCTAACACATATGTATGGAATCAAAAAAAAAAAAAGGTTCTGAAGAACCTAGGGGCAGGACGGGAATAAAGATGCAGATGTAGAGAATGGACTTGAGGACATGGGGAGGGGGAAGGTTAACCTGGGATGAAGTGAGAGAGTGGCATGGACATATATACACTACCAAACGTAAAATAGATAGCTAGTGGGGAGCAGCCACATAGCACAGGGAGATCAGCTCGGTGCTTTGTGACCAACTAGAGGGGTGGGATAGGGAGGGTGGGAGGGAGATGCAAGAGGGAGGAGATATGGGGATATATGTATATGTGTAGCTGATTCACTTTGTTGTAAAGCAGAAACTAACACAGCATTGTAAAGCAATTATACCCCAATAAAGATGTAAAAAAAAAATATCTAAAAGAGACATCTAGAAACATCTGAATTCTCCAAATTTATCATATAAAATGTATGTTTTGCTCCTCTTTGTGATAAACCTTTCTCTCTAATTTTCCTATTAATGTATTATTGCATTGTTTTATTGGTTGAAATTTAATTTAAAATGTTGGGAAAGTCAGTGGTCTGTGTACAGTCTGTTGACCCTCAATCAGACCATTTGGTAACATGGGCTTTGGGTCTGATATTTCCTTACCAAGCAATAAAGATCCTACACAGTGATGCTGATCACCTTCTATGGGAATATCTCTTCTGATTTCATTTCATGCTCAATGGGTGTTCCTTTGCTCTTCTTAAGCATGTATTTCAGTGGACCTCAGGCATGCCTGCAACTCTCAGTTTTCCATACTTCACAGAGGAGGGGTCAAGGTCCTTCTGCTGGGGCATGAGAGCAGTACACATAGGCCAATTGCTCTGTGTCTGCTTCCAGGGACACCTGCTACTCATGAGGGACTTATGAACACCATTGGAGTTGATCTTGTTCTGTCTCTGCTCTATGTGAATTAAAGCATTGTTCCACCAATGCCTGCTGTTCTGTGCTTTCCTTGGTGACTCAGATACCAAGATGCCAGGGACTTCAATTCCTGGTGGCTACCATTGTGATGATCTTTGCTGTTTTCCATGTAGTTGGAGTCCCACTCTGGCACTGGTAACCAGTACATGGTGTTCTGCTCAATATAAAACTTTGTTGCAAATGTATTTAAAAGGGAGGAGGAGGTAACCGCTGAACAACGGCCCAGCCAGTCCACTAATGCACAGGAATTTAGTTGGCTATGGATGCTATCCATCTCAGGAAGATATAGAGCTATCAATGGAGCCAGCTCTGAAAATCTTAATACAAGATGTGATAGTAGGTAGATAGATAGATAGTACATAGAAGTAATGAAGAGAGGATTTGTTGTGTGTAATTTTAAGTTTTAATCCACAAAACTCCATGGTATACCATTTCATTCAAAAAGAATATATACGCTTTCCCTGTACAAGGCATTACGTATTATTTTAATGTATTTTACTAAAAATGTTCAGAACAATTCTATGGAGTACAAATCAATATCTCTGTTATATATTGAATAGATGATAAACTGAAGCTTAGAGAATTAAAATGCAGTCTAGATTTCAATTCATGTTTTGTGACTCCAGGTTCAATTTTCTTTTACATTTTGTCATACTAGCTCATGAATCATCTTCAAAACTATTGTACATGTGAAAATCCACTGATGTATTATTTGATGAGCATATCATTCCCCATCTTATTGAACTTCAGTAGATTCTAAATAGCTTAAATGATCTCATTCTTTAAATCCCAATTCCCAGTTAAAATGTTGTAAAAAACTTAGTAAAGGGATGTAACTCATAAATCTACACTGAATTCATAAACTTTTTTTATACTAATGTTTTGCTAAGATATATGTGAGTAATTATGACCATATGTTTCCAATTTTATTTAACAAGATAAAGCAATGAAAAATGTTACTTGACAAAATATTTTGCCTAAACCAAGGCACTCAAAATAATTTGAGGATGTTTTGTCAAATCAAAATCCCCAAGTTCATTCATCCATAGTTTTTTTCCAGATGTATTATTATCACTTTCTTTTCCTCAGCAAAATGTAGTAATAAGCATTGGATACATGATAACCTCTGACATCCAACACCAATGCTGTTCCCAGCACAGTGGTGACTAATTGAAGGAAATCCTATTTTCTAGAGAATAAATCTCTTGAGCAGATTGAGGAACTCACATTACTATTGTATAATATAAATCGACATAAAATTAAGTGTAAATAATAAAATTTTAATAAATGAATATCACATTGAAATTAGTTTAAGTAAAAAGAGGATGATATCGATTATCTCAATCCCAAATTAAATACTTTTCTACAAAATTAGCAAATGTTATTTTCAAGATTTTCCTTTTTTGTTTCTCCCTTTTCTTTTGCTTTTTAGGAGATGCCAAATATGCCCTATATCAACTGAGATTTTGATAATTATGCTATTATCATAGTTGATAATCACAATCCTTTGTGCATCATACTAGCTGGAAATCCAAAGAAAGTGAAATAGGTGATAGACATATATAATATGATCATAGATATATCCATCTGTCTGTGATCTTCTGCCTTATATTTTGCTCCAACAAGTTTTTCTCAGTTTAATAATCCCCTCTTCAGGTAGCCACGTTGGATGCCTCTCCCTTTTGTCTTTTTTGCAGCTTTTACATAATTCTTAGCAGAGCATTTAATTGTGTTGCCTCAAAATATTACTTGAAATTGTGGCTAACACCAAATCTTGCTTATCTTTTTGTTCTCTGTATCTAAAACAATGTCCTCCATATAATAACTAAAGAAATAATTTTTTAATTAAACTGCCCAGTTTATTGTGTTGCAGCCCTGAATAATCCACATTATGAAATATGGATTCAGTATATATTCCTTGGTGAATTTCTGATGTAATATATTCATTATTATATTAATTACAATTAAATAATAGTAATTGGCATTTTAGTACCTAGTATGTGTTATTATCATGTTGCAGCATATAAACTACATGTTATGCATTTTTCATAGGTTGTTCTATTTAATTTCCATAATCATTCTATATGGCAGCAGAGTACTAACACATTTTTATGAAACTGATACTAAGGTTTAGAGATATTAAATAAATTCCTTAAAGACATACACAACTAAAAAATGGCATAAGTATTTAAATTAATCCTTTTCGGATCTTAGAGCCAGATTTTTCAACATTCTGCTAAGCTAGACTTTTTAAAGACAGTATGCTAACTGTAAATTCCTTGATTGCTGTTTTAGATAAATCACTTTATTTTCTTTAGTAAAAGCAGTAGAAGACACTGGTGTTGTTCCTTCTAAGAATACAATAGAATTATCTGTCTTTTTTGAAGTTAGGTGTGACTAAGGAACTTTCTTTGGGCAAAGCATTAGTGATATGACGTGTTATATGTGTACACAATTGTCCATCTGTCATGACGTTTGACAATGGCCCAGAGAGTTGAGTCCTGGTTCCCAAGAAAGCAACGTGAAACAAACTTCCACAATCAACAAGTTAGAATCTTTGCTTTTTAAGTTACTGAGATTTGGGGATTGTTTCTTACTGCAGCAAGTTCTACTTACCTGACAAGTTCAAGGAATTGATACATAACAAAAACTCAGTTTTAGACATGTTTTGACTTTTGTTGATTCAGAATCCAATGGAATACTAAGATATCAGTCAAGAAAATTCTGGAGATAAGGATCTAATTCTTTAATTCTATTTTTTTTAAACAGCTTTATTGAGGTGTACTTGTTATGCAGAGAACAGCACATGTTTCATGTGTGCAAGTTGAATAGTTTGGACGTAGACAAACACCTGTGAAACCATCACCACAGTCAAGGTAATACACATGTCTAACACCTCCCAAAGTTTCCTTGTGTCCTTTTGTTTTGTTTCAGTTTTTCTTTTTTGTGGTAAGAACATTTAACATGATATATACACTTTTAACACATTTTGAAGTGCATGGTACCATATTGTTAACTGCAGGCACTGTGCAGTACAGCAGATCCCTAGAACTTATTCATCTAGCATGAGTGAAACTTTATACCCATGGAGCAACAGAGAAAATAATACATTATTAGTTAAAGTGCCAACAATTATTTTCTGGTCAAAGTTTATCACTAGTAGTAAAGATTAATAAAAAGTGGCCAGAAAATTATACATTTTAAAAAACTATTTGAAACTGTAATGAATAAAGCTCTACTAAAAAGCAGCTATTTTCAGTTCTAAGATGAATAAGGACTGAGGATCTAAGGTAAAACATGATGACTACAGTTGATGACACTGTATTATAAGACTGAAATTTTCTAAGAGAGTAGAACTTAAATGTTCTCACCAAAAAGGAGAAATATGTGAGGTGATAAATGCATTAATTAACTAGATTGGGGGGGGGGAATCCTTCACAAAAACAATTAAAAAAAGACAACTATTTTCAAATATGTGATGGAAAGGAAAAGTCCTATATTACCCTACAGAAAAATAATCCTGTTTACTTTCCTTTCTAAAAAACAATGCTTCATTTTTAACTGTGTGAGTATGTGTGACTTTCTGTGTGTGTGTATGTGAGTGCATGTGATTTACATTATAGCTTTGTGGGCCATTCCTGTAAGTGTCTTCTGAAATTATAACAGTATAATGAAACAGAGGCAGTACAGACAAATTCATTTGTTGATGAGAGATTGGGGGCTCCATTTAATATTATACTCATATTCCATGTGACAAAATATTACTTTGAATATTATTTGTTCACCAGTCCCCTAATGGTTCAAATTAAATAGATTTAGTGATTGTAAAAAATGAAGCAAGGTAATTCAGTTTATAAGTTAAGAACTGGAATCTGAGAAGGTCATTATCTTGAATAGCAATGACTAGTTTTCCTTTTTTTATGTTTCTGTATTCACAAAGATATTGAATACACAAAATCAGTAACATATTACAAAGGAAAAATATTTAAGTTAAGCAAGAGATACATTACGTGTGCAAAAGGCAATGAAAATAAATATATAAGCATTCCTTACCCCGCAATTAAGTTGGAAATATACATTTATATCAATAGGCTGAGATTGTTCTTTTTAATATAACAGGAATATACACATTTACAGCTATAAGGCAATTGCATAGTATATTTTATTAGGTTTCTGCCATTGGTTTTTGGTTGGTTATTTGTTTATTGGTTTCTAGTGACATGAAAAAAAAATCAAGTTTGTTTTAAAAGATCAGAATATGGTCAATCTTTATAATTGTTGTATAATAAAAGGATTATTAGACAAAGTCTATAAGATTTTTGGATAAATTGCTAACAATATAGGCTTCAATATCTTCATTTGTAAAATAAGATTTGATGTTAGATTAGCTCCAAAGATTTCTTTCAGTTCAGAATTAGGACATGAAATGTTAAAAATATAAGCTATTTATTGCACATCAAATTTTGGAGTAATTCTTATGTGTTCTGAAATGATATTTTAGTAAATATAAATGAGTATTAGCCATTTCAATCATTAATTATATTGGAAAAGCATTTTTGAAGCTCTAAATATTATTTACTCCTTATACTCAGTCTTTTCAAACACTTGCCAGAGTAAGAGAAATCAGAGACTGTCAGCAGACACTAAAATTCCTTAGCATTCGACACTTCAAATATCTGCTGGCAACATCCCCAAGATGATGTCAGCTTCTTGTACAGAACAGAACATTTAATACTCCCCCAGAACATCTCACTTTCAGAGTTGGTACACTTTCAAATATCAAGTGCATTAATGTTTTTTCTCCAAACGGTAACAAATCTTTAGAAGTTATTCTCCAATCTCAACAAAGAATGATATTATGGTATGAAAAACAAGTGAAGGAAACATAAAATATATATTAAATGTCTGAGAAAACATTTATAAAATGAACAGATGCTTTTAAAAAACATCCCAGAAACAGCTATGGTAAATGGTATAGTTAAAACTAAACTAATTATGATATTTTTAAAATAAAACAGGCCCTATAAATAAAATTATGTCTTTTAAAGAGCTAATGAATAATGTGACTGTTCATACTACTTCTTAAGACCACATTTCAGAGACTTTTTTGTGATTAATATAGCAACATCATTTATTTAGCATCCATAGGTAAATAAGTTGTTGCTTATAAGTCAATTTTGTATATTAGTAATTTTTTTTAATTAGCAACTTGGCTTATTTTTTATCTTTTACAAAACACATTTTTTTGCTCTCTAAACCTGACATTTTTCTTTGCAACTATAGTACACTATTACAATAATCAATTATTATAATAGATTGAAAACTTTTAGGAATTCTTACTTATGTGTGGTAAGCTAAATATTCCAACACTGAATAACATTGATAGCAATGATCTTTGGCTTATTTTGCTGATTATAATATATGAGAGTATAACATATACTCATAAACAAGACTTTGGGAATTATGAGAGTAAAAGAAGCTGAGAAAGGAAGTCACTCATAATTCCACTATCTATTGATACAACCATATTTCCTTTCTGAATCTTTCTATATGGTTTTCACCTGGTTAGAGTAATATTTCTATAAAATGATGCAGTCTGTATTTTTCTCATAGCCATGTATCCTAAGCAGTTCTCCATTAAAATTCTAAAACCCAATTTTAATGAAATATCATGCATTCTGTTGTGTTAAGGCACCTATTACACAGTAATTAGGTGGTCTCTAGTTTGGGGCTTTTTTTATTTTGTCTTCACCATAATGTCTGTTATATCCCTAAGGCAATAAACATAAAAATATTTAAGTATCTCATGTAAAAAGTAGTCTAGAGGAAGGCAGTTTAGTGACTAAGTGACATCAAGCCTCCATGTCATTTTTTCAGAAATTCAGTTAATCTTTCCCTGAGGGTTGCTAAGTGGCTGCAAAATCTCCAAGTTTCATGTCCTTACACAACTCTGCTCAAACACAGAAAGTATAAGAGCTAATCAGAGTGACAGGAGACTTCTTAATATACCTTTTTTCCTTTGGTCATGGAGGAAACAATCTTCCTAAGAGACCACTAGCAACATTTTCATGATTTATTAGCCAGAACTGCATCACATGAGAACAGTTAACTGCAGGAGAGAGACTGAAAATGGGGGATAAAGGGTCAGAATTGAACTAGATTAATTGTGTTCCATCCCCTTTGTCTGGCACATTGATGTGCAAAGAAAATCACTTTTCATGTGGCAAAGCAGGAACGGGCATTCATTTTTGATTGGGCAAATAACTAGATTAAGAAAACCTCTGAATATCATGTCTGTTTCCTAAAAGATACTAGCAATTAATGTATGCACTAGTAGTATGTAAGATTATATAGTTTCAGCTTTGTGTATTCTTACTCTAAAACTATTGCTAATTTGACATGAAATTTTAATTTTTTTTATTGTGATGCTGTAATGTTTTAATGTCCAAATGTCTTTTTTTTTTCTTTTGGGAGTTGCTTTGTTCTAGACTTTTAAAATTATTTTTTGATGTCTTCATATATCTCACACAAATTTGAAGTTGCTATACTGTTAGGATAGTAATAATTACACTGTGACACATTCAGCAAAAATATGAATGACAGTTTTTTTCTAAGTTCTAATTAGCTGAAAACTGAGTTGCCCTGGTGAAACTCCCTGTAGTAGTACTCCCTTTCTTTGTTATTATTTGCAGATTCTAACATCTTGACTATTGGAAACCAATACAGGTGATTTTTTAAAATTTTGTCTATTAATTTTTATAATTTTCTGAACTTTGGGTACTTTTCAGAAATTTTTTTTGTAATTTACTCTTGTGTACTTGAATATATTCCATCGTTTTAAATTTTCTGGGTTGGTAGTGTTTACATAAGGAAGATGCTACCTAAACATTTCATTTTCCAGAAACAAGGGAGGGAAAAACTAAGGAAAGCCCATATTGCCCAGTTTCTAGTACAGGGTTAGGGAATTAAATGATGATAATAATAGGGCCACTAATGATTAGCCCATCAAACCCCATGAACCCATGAACATCCTTCTGTAACTACTGTCATTTAAAAAGAGATAATTTGCCAAAAGATGCAGAGAACAGACAACTCTTACGGCATAAGAGGTTGAACTGTTTGTAATGGAACAAATTCTGGAATGATTGGAGAAAAATTCCTCTCTTCAATGACCACAGAGCTCAGAAGGTAGAAGTAATAGGCCAACCAGGACTAAAACATTGTTGATATGAAGTGAAAGACTATATTAAAACTCATTTGCAAAAGTATTAGTCTTACAGATGTATATTAAATACCATTTGAAACTCTTTCTGATCAAGTTGACCAGGACCGAAGTCTCTGCTTAGGCCTTTGACTTTTTTTTTTTTTCTAATTCTAATAATACTCAATGATAGTCAATTTTCCAGATAAGACCTTCTATTCCTTTGATTAATTTCTAGTTAAGTTTATTTTTATATTGATCTTGTAAATATACATTTCTTAAGAAAAAGTTTATTTCTGACATAATAAGAGTACTTCTTTAAAAATAAGTGTAATTTATTTGTATAACCCTAAAGCCTCTTTTCAGGAGGTAGATACCAACCAACTGATTTCACCATAATCAGAATAATAATAGGCATAAACTAAATGCTGGATAAGATTAAAATAGACATATAGAAACCATATGAAATTCTAATTGAGGTGAACCACTAATGATATTTTCAATTAATTATAGCAATGATAATAATATGTTGATTATGGTGGTGGGTGTTTTTATGCTTACTATAGGCTCTACTCTTTGAGCTACATTTTCTAGCATTCACTGTTAGTAAATGAGAAAATAGGCTGTGGAAGTTTAAGTAAATTTGCTAAGACATCTAGCTGATAAGTAAAGGAGACAGTATTCAAACACATTTGACTCTAGAATCTACAGGTTAAAACCTGGAGTGAGAAAGGAAATATCATCGTGTCTAAAGTGACCAATTATGAAAGCAACAGATGGAAAAGAAAAATAAATTATAATATAGAAAGTTTTAAATTATAGCAGGCTCTAGTAACTGAAAATATTTCCTCACTTTTAAATGAATTCAAAATGCCAGATTTAAAAGCTATACTAATTATAGTAACCATTACCTTTATAAACATTCAACAAAATGTGTCTTATGAACTTTTACTACAACAATAAATGAATTCAAAATAACTAATATTGTTATTCAAACATGGCACCCTGGACTAACAGTCTACCTAACTAGTCTAATATTGAAATATTGTAATACCTTCATATTATATCCAACAATAATAATAGCAATCAGTTTTAAAGCCATTATGTCTATGAATAACTGTATTCCCTAAGTTTCATCAGAAAACACAGATTTAATTATATGTATATAGATAGAGACAGAGAGAAGAGTAATAAGATAAGAGATTCTTCTAAAAAATAAATTCCCTCTACCAGTACCTCTCAGTAATCATTGGCTTCACTATCAACATTGAATCGTGAGTAGTTAATATGCTTTGGAAACAGCCTTAAGGGATCCAAATTTTGGTTCTTTAATTTACTAACTATGAGGCTCTATTGGTAAGCCTGACACTGGAACCTAAAAAATATTAGTGCCTCCATGCTCATTTCTCTAAGATTTCAATTATATGAAAAATTTGGCTTCCACTGGAAAAGAGGTAAACTAAGTGTGGCCTATGGTACAAAATGAAACCATGAGCTGAAAACCATTTGCTTAGGCCCCAGATTACTTTGGAATACAGAGAGAAATTTGAGCTCCATAATAGATGTACATCTATTCACTTTGAAACAAAAATATAAAATGCTACTTTAATTTTTCTCATCTCATTAATATAAATATGCAAAACAAAATAATGAGTCTTGAAGCATAATCCCCGTTTCCAAATTGTTTTCCATTTTTCACTAACTAGTTGGCTGTGCTGACAAAATTGATTTCATGTGTGCAGGAGCTGGCATTTAAATTTTTCAATTTAAGGAGGTCAAAGCCATCATAGCAAATGAAATTATGTTGCAAACTGAATTATTCAAGATAGAAATATAATGTAGTTTACAGTGGTCACTTTAGGTAGCTCTTAAAAAGGATCCAGAAAGTATAAATTTGATCTAAACCTCAATTCCAGTTCCTTACACTTTGCGCCATTTCTTCAATTTCTGCAAATCTCTTCGATATCTGCTTATGACCTCTTTTGTCTACATTCTCTGCCTTTTTACTCCCGACTGCCTTTGCTGTCTCTTTTCTGCTCTAGAAAAGTTCTTTAATTATGAAATATAGTTCTTTCACTGATATCCACAAGAACACCCTCCGTCAAACATTTCTTAGTAAATTTACTGAAGAATTGAGCACTCAGAGATAGTCATGTAACAGGCAATCGTGCTCTGCTCTCTTTTCACTTTACTTCTATTCCCATCCTCTCTCTTTCTCTCTCAGACACACATACACACACACAAACACACGCAAAATATGTTCATCATGTCATGTTGTCCCACAGAGAGAAATTATTTCACTTGGGAATCTCAGGGTCTACTATGTATAGTTTGTCAAGAAATTCTTTCTCATAATTCTAGTGTTTTCTTTAAGGACACATTAGCTTATATATAATATTGTTCATTTTGTTGTGGAAATACTGTATAGAACTCATAAGTTTGCGATATTTTTCTCTGGGCTTGAGTTCAGTATGTGCCTATTTAGAGAACTGTCCACATAGAGGATGCTACCAGTGATTATAGGCTGGATTGTGCTTCTGTTGGCAGTTGTTTTCATTTCTTACATGGTGCTTGTATAAAGAAATAGAAGCTGTCAGTCATTAAAATGGAAGGCATTCAGCTTTGTGCCTGTCTGAGGATAAAATTGGATTTCTCTGTCTGGGTTGTGCTGATTCTTTTTTATTCCACAAAGCAAATTGCTTTTCCAAGGCATCAGTATTAACGGAAAAAGCCTCTGCTAAGGCAGGTAGTACTAAAAGCTTATTAGCAGCAATACTTTGTATTCTCTACTGAATATCATACCAGTGGAGAATAGATTCATGAAATACAAAACTCCTTTTCAAAGTTTTGTGCAATTTCATGTGTGTTTTGTGCCCATCTCAGCTTTCCAATAAGCAATGTTGTGGTTGAACTGGCCCTTGTGGTTCATTAAGAACCACATTAAGAATGATTAAGAATCATTAAGAAAGATTGCAAGATGCCCTTCAGCAATACCATTAGTAAATTTTGAAAAAATAAAGTTTTATTACTTACAGAATCTAGGAATTACACAGCACACCTCAGGCCACACAGGTAGGTATGTAGGTAGGTTTCAGGAAGAGAAAGAGAGAAAGAGGGAGGGAGGGAGAGAGAGAGAGAAGGCATGCAGGCTTGGGGTTCTGCTTTTATTGGGGTCAAGGGTGGGGGCCTAGGGTTTCATGGGTCATTCTTTATTGATAAGTTAAAAGCATAAGAGCAAGAATTTAAAGCATAGGAAGAGAAAAAACAAGTAGTCCAAATGGTCAGTTATCAAACCCAAGGTCACTTGGGGGGAGAAAGCTTGGCTCTTAACCTAGTCCTGTGGCTGGCAGCGTATTTACTTGAGATAGCAGTCTTTGAAATGGATGCCTTTTTGAAGTGAATGGCTCAGCAATCAAAGCTTAAGTCAAATATATACACTACCAAATGTAAAATAGCTAGCTAGTGGGAAGCAGCTGAATCTCACAGGGAGATCAGCTTGGTGCTTTGTGACCACCTAGAGGGATGGGATAGGGAGGGTGGGAGGGAGACGCAAGAGGGAGGGGATATGGGGATATATGTATACATATAGCTGATTCACTTTGTTATAGAGCAGAAACTAACACAACATTGTAAAGCAATTATACTCCAATAAAAATGTTAAAATTTTTTTTAATTAAAGAAAATAAAGTTAATAAAATGTTGCCAAAAAAAATCCCAAAAGCTTAAAAAACTTGCATTACAAAAAAGAAAAAACACGAAAACAAAACTCAACTGTCAGAATTTACACTACAATCTACCCTGTGATGCTAAATCAACAGAGTTAAAGACATTAATGGCCTGGGAAGTTGATTAGCTAAAGGCCAGGGGTAGGATGTGTTGTAACCCAGAAATTGCATGTCTAAGTAAGGTTATAATAGCAATTCTAATAATTACACAGGCAATAGTTTGAAATCTCATCCATAACCATTGTTTCAAACTTGGGAAAATAGGTGAGTGATCTTGGGGGCCCTGGGAATCTGTTCAAAAATTTGAGTAATGTTGTGGAATATTTTAATATCTTGGGTCATTTGGTGTAAGCAGGTTTGAACTTGTCCTGAGTTGGTAGATTGCCCCATATCTCATCAAGCCAGTGACTTAGTCCTGGGAATAGGTCAGTCCAGTTATAGGGTTTTGTCTCATTTCAGGAGACAGTGAAACAGGTGGATTTCCCAAGTAAGACCCATTTGGCACAATTATTTGCATCAGGTATTTAGTAAGAAGCACTTTCATGGAAACAAAAGAAAAAAAAAGTTAATCATTGGATTAGATTATAATCCCAGTTTCTGAGTTTTGAAGGCATCCAATCAAGGAGATTTCTAAATGTTGGGCTTGAAGCATCTTCAGATGTAATGAGGGAAGACAGTGACAATCACAGATCTTCCTGGTTTGCCATTTGAATGTCTCTGGTGATCTTTCTGAGTGGCCCACACAGCAACAGGCATGAAGATTGTCTATACATGAGCTGTTGTGGTAATTTCTTCAAAGTTTTTATCAAATTGTCCCACTTTAGCCTTCGTGGCTTTGGGAAGAGGGCAGTTTTAGTTATCAATGATTTCAAGTTGTAAGGGAAAAAAATGGAAACATTAGTTTGGAGAGTTGTAGCCAGATATTTATTAGAGGAAATGAGAAGAATTCAGCATCCAGTCCAGTTAACAGATATAAAACAAAACCACAAAGGCAATTAACAGGACTAGAATCTGATATCTACAAGGGTGTACTATAGTTTTCCATTGAAACATATATATTTTTCTTTCTCTACATTTACCCCATTTCTATCAGAGATAATCAAAGTAAGATTAATTTGTTTTCAAAAATAAGTCTAATCTCAATAAACTTGGCCTTATATAAGTGCAGCAAGAATAGTGATTAACCATATAGGCTGCTTTGCTCTAACTTTTCATAAGAAAACTCAGATTGAACTTTTAAAAGTCTCTTGAGGCTAGGAAGCCAAGCCAAGAACTTGCCAGCAGACTTGGCCTGCAATACCTATAGATTTGGGTGAATTTCTCTCTTCTTGAGATCCCCCAAATATCCTGAGGTTCCTGGGCCTGCCAGGAAGTGACCTTCTTTATTCAACTCATAAATCGGCTGAAACACTGTAAGCAAGGTACCAGGTAGATTTTCCCAAGCGGCTTTATTGGCTCCATAAAGTCAAATTTAGTTTTGTAAAGCTGATCATATCTGAGTATATGTATGTCTCTCTCAAATATGATATTCCAGTCAAAGCTTTGGTAATATAACCCGTGTTTTCAATTGTGATCTATTACAAGGAAAACAGATACTTATTGAACTTATGCAAATAACTATATTGCCATGAAAATAAAAATACTCACTGAGAGTTCCTGAATGCTGGAAGGAAAAGGTAGGGAGAAAATAATTGTTTCATCTTTTTTCACAAAGATACACTTGATCAAGTTATTGTAAGTCATAAGTAGAAAAAGAAAAATTTCTTTAAATCTGGGAAACAAAAGATTAAAAACCAGCAATCTTTCAAACAAAAGTCATATAATTATCCTCATCAGTTCATTTAGTCTCATGTAATTAATTCTTGATATTGATCTTTTGTTAACAATTTTACAAATCTAGTTTTTCCTTAAAGTTATGTAAATTCTAACCTAGTTCAGTGATAATATCTGAAGGTTAACAGAAACCTGTACTTGTTAGAGTCTTTTCCATGAATCTCCTTGAAGATGAAGCACTTTTGCAAAAACATCAGAGTAGAACAATAACTGTCTATAAATGACAAAAGGCTTAAAAATGCCCATTGTTAAAGATCTGATAAGAGATTGTTATAATGCAGGTGACAAGGAAATTTGGTTATTTCTGTGACACACAAGATTTTAGGATGATAACTAGAATTATGACTGATGACATTACATATTAGACTTTTAAGAATTTTATATAATTTCTGGAACACTTATATTAACAGCATATATCCATGCAAAGATATCCATATAGAAGTTTTAGCATTACTTCTTTTTTGACAATGTTCCCCATGTAATTTAACATATCAGATATCCTAATTAGTTTAATGTCTCTCTTTTTATAAGGAGAGAGAATGAATCTTTGGGGATGTTTCAGGGACCCTCTGGAAAACTCCAAGTTAGTTCAAGGTCAAAAAGACTTCATTTAGAATTTGATTTTAGGAAGTTTGTCCAAAATATCAAAAAGCTTTGGACAGTTGACTAAATAGGATCACAGATCATCATGAAATAATAATTATCACTTAACCAAAGTGACAAAAGTTTTTAAAGGCAAACACAAAAGGTTACATAGTTGTGAGCAAAACTTTTAACTCGTTTAGTATTGAGAAGACTGTTTTGTTAAGAAATCAAAGACCTGATTAAGACAGTATGAAGCACAGAAAATTATTTTGATAAAACACAAAATCTTTTCTTTCTAGCATATTACTTAAAAGGTAAAGAAAAAACTTTCATAATCTTTTATCAGGAGCAGAATAATGTTTCAAGAAAATTTTGTTCTTTTAGCAGATGAAAGAAAACTACATAAGCATACTATTGATATTAAAGCTTATTTTTAAAAAGCAAAACAACTTTATAATAAAAAATCAATTTTAGACAACTTGGCCACGCAAGGTAAAAATATCTCTTTCTTTCCAACTTTCTATACCATTTTGTCCTTTGTTTTCTTCCTTCTCATTCTGAAATAACCAGTTTTGCTTTAGGACCAATTTACTTTCTTTTCCCTTAACAAAAATGCATCTCCATAGCTCATACACTCTCTTAGCCAAAATACATTCTACTTTCCTTGCATACAGAGTTGTTTCCCTTATTATTTATGGTAGCTTTATTTACATATATTAATTAGAATTCTTAACCCTTAAAAAACAATTTCTTGTGAAAACTAAGAAGTAAGCAATTGTGCAGTGTTACACCAACATTCTTTAGACTGGCAAATTTATGAATATGTTTAATAATTTGTAGAAACATACATCTATTCATAGCACACTTTTGCAGTGTAGCATAAAACATGTTTACTAATAGGGCCAAATATCTTTCGTTTCTCAGTAATAAGGTCAAAGTAGGGAAACAGAATTGTTTCGCAATTAATGTTTCAGGATTTTATCTCATTTGGAAATGATCTAGACATTCAATGTATTCCCATCATTTAATATGTCTTAACAAAATTCTAAGGGTACAAGTTACCAGAGATTTAGGAAACTATTTTTAAGTAGACATACCGTAACACATGATTATTGCCGGAAAAGTCACCTAAAAGCTCTCATCCTACTTGTATCTATTTAAATCATTTACTCCCCAAAATTTTGTTTAGATGACGCAGGGAAACTTCATTAGACACTAGATCAAGTCAGCTATCATCCCAAGTTACTTTTCTTGCTGACAACTTTTGTAATAAAGATAACGTGAATTATTTGACTAGTAAACCCATGTAGAATAAAAGTTTATGTGAATTATGTTTAATGCTGATAACTCTGAACACATTCTTATTTTAATTAAACCAAACTTAAACTAGCTTTTTTTTTTTACCAAAATATATCCCAGATCACATGACTTGTAAAACGTTGGGGTTAGTTTCTCTTTTTTGAATATTTGGAATGCTTATTCATAAGCAATTATTTTTAAACCAACTAAATAGAACTCTTTAACAAATTAATTTTGGCAATATCATCCAGAGATAGAGAGGAAAAAAAATCGCATATACATAACATACATCTATAAACATACATAAACACAAGACAGACACAAACAAAAACCCTATAGCTTCCATTCCAAAATTTTGGCCATGAGTCAAGTACAACAATATAAAAGTCACTAGTTTATAAATAACAGTTTCTGCCAAATTGGCTGATAAGGAAAATTAAGGTTACCTTCTCCAATGGCTAAAGCTTTTTACTAATATTTGTGGAAAAGCCTTTTTAAGATTTGTATTTGTCTTTTGCAAGTAATTTTAAGTTACCTTATGGGGTGCTTACATTTCAAAGACATGGTAAATTTACATCTTCAAGAGACAGAGGAAAAGAAATGTAAGTTTTCTCCTAGACATTTTAAAGCTTTTTGGAGGGTTTTGGCAGTTCCAGTAAAGTGTAGTAGCACAACCGTGTAGTTAAGGGAGCATCCTATAAAAAATAATTCTCTGGGCTCAAGGTCAAATGGGGCCTTTTCAGGGTTAGAAAAGAAGAGGGGGTCATTTGGGTTACTATGGTTATGGAAATAATAAACCCATTGTACCATGACAATTTTGCACAGCAGGATTTGTGCTTCATCCCAATGCTTTCTATTTATTGTGAACCTTAGCTCTGCTCACTGTGATGGAAGAATGGACATGGTACCAGCTGACAAATAAGTGAGGAGAAGAAGGGCCCTCTTACAAATATCAGTGCCTCTAGGGGTCTGTGCCTTCCCATTTCCCTCTTTCTTCTCACTAAAGGACTTGATAACCCTGTCAGCTTTCCCCTTGGCGGCAGGGACACCTCATGAGGCATGCTTCTAGTTCTGCCCCATTCAGGAGAAAGCTAAGGGGGCTCAGGATCTGTGGTATCTTGAAGGAAATGAGCATAGAGCCTCACTGGATCTTTAAGAAAGTTATGGATTTTAGCGTCTTTAGAGATACCAGTCATTTCACACACGTAGGAACTGTAACAATTCAGAGCCCATTCCAAGCAAACAAGAAAACCTGCAATAGTCAATTAGTCCCCCTCTCTCCTTCCTAGGAGCTGCATAAATCTTTAAGAAAGGTTTGACTTTCAGTTAAGGTATAATTTTTATCTCAGTTTCTACTTCTTGTTTTTATCCTGTTACCTTCATCTTATACAGTGTTACTGGAAAATTTTGGATGGTGTCACTGTGAGCCTTCTTTGTGGGTGACTGCTTTCCTTTACAGGGTGTCCCACAAGGTCTCTCTGGGATTGGGCTGTGCCTCTACCAGTGCAACGTGCACAAGGTTTTTGAGAAAAGCCCCTAGGCCTATGGAGTGTGATACCAGGGTCTTGGCATGATGGTATGCATAGCATTGAATAATACCCAGGAAGCATCTGTGGGGGTTTGCATTGATCAAGGAACAAGTATACCTCCTCAGAGTTCTTAGGAGACCTTGACCCCAGATGTTCAGGATATTTATGTTTGTCCACTAATTTTCAGTAACATCACATGAGGTGTTGGACCCATAATATCCCATCAGGTCAGGGAATGAGGAGCAACAGTAATGAGTAAAGTGCTGACACAGAGACCACAAGCCTGTGTTGTATTTTCCCCCCTGGTGGTGCCATTGATTTCTGATTGCAAGGCTTGCACTGTTGTGGGTTAGGACATGGATTCTGGGCATAACCCTCCGACCCAATGCTTGCAGGCAGATGTCTGCCAACCTCCTCACCTACAGGAATCTTTTCCTTGTTTCTTTAGCCCAGAGCCTCTCCTTGGGTGGTAACAATATCCTTGCAAATCAATCTACCTTCCTTAGCTCTCCTTGGTCTTGAGGCATGAAGGATCCTTATTTACATTAATAATCAATTAAGGCCTTTGTAAATAGTGGTCTAATTGTCTCATTAGACCATATGACATTGGTCACACTACTCTGAAAAGATCATTGAATTATTATGGCAGCTGTGACCTTTTGGGCTGGATATTGCAGGCAACACACCACAGAAGCAATTTGTGAAAACACATAGCATGTTCATAGAACAGACCCACATCAAGCAGTGCTCCTTTCCCAGATGGTATTATCCACCTGAGTTAGGTCATTCATTAGTAACCAAGTTGTAGATTATTGCAAGGGCAATCGTGCAATCCTGCCAACTGTGCCAATTGTTTTGTGCTGGTCTCTGCCTATCAATAAGCAATGCTGTGGTTGGACCAGGCCTCATGGTTCTTATGATTGCAGGATGCCCTTCAGCAATAACCTTCGGAAACTTTGAAAAAATAAAGGTGTATTGCTTACAGGACCTGGAAATTACACAACACACCTAAGGCCAAGTGAGGTCTTGGATAGAAAGAGAGAGCACATGCAGGCCTGGGGTTCTGCTTTTATTGGGGTGGAGAGTAGGGGCCTAAGGTTTTGCAGGCTAACTCTTCATTGGTGAATTGGAAATTTAAGAGTGAGAATTTGAAGCACAGGAAGAGAAAAAACAAAAGTGGCCCAAATGGTCAGTTATAAAAATCAGCCAAAATCTCTAAAACAAAGGAGCTTCAGTAGGTGGAGACAGCCTGGCTCTTTATCTAGGTCTGTGGCTGGCAATGTGTTTATTTGAAATAGCAGTCTTTGAAAGGGATGTCTCTATGAAGTGGATGCCCAGGCAATCAAAGCTTAAGTCAGGCACTTGCACTATAAAAAAGGAAAAAAAAAAATTTATCAGGGTTTATACTACAATGTGTTAAGCTGTTTTACTATTTTTTTCTTTTTCATTCCCACTCCCTTCTCATCTCGTTTGTGTCTAACACATCACATTTTTCACATTTATTGACAGTGCAATATTTCATTTTGGAAGCAATAGACAGCTTTAGCAAATGGCTACATTTGTGATGAAGAAACAAGATAAAAATTTTAGCATCAAAAATAAGATATAATTTTATAGCCTTTATGAGAAATTTGAGACACTGTTTTAAACATGCTAATTTCTTGTGTATTGTTTTTTGTAAAATTGATTGCCTCAAGTGTAAACCATCAGTATTTTCCTATGGGATTACCATATATTTTTACTATAATATTTATTCAAACAGGGAAATTTATAATACAACACATGTGATTTAAACACATACAGTTAAATCAAATTTGATTTAAATAAGAAGTTTGAGTACATATCATGTAACTTGATATATTCATTATTCATGTTCACTAGCACTATAGTATTTTCAAAGGTTTGATGTAAATGTAGTGGTCAAGTTGAAAGCAAAGTACTTGGATTTTTTTCAACAATTTAAATTTATTTTTAATACTATTTAGAGGTAAATAATGATTTTTCATTGAGGTGAATGGGAATCAATGTTTACTATGGTGTTAATTAATACCATTTTAAACAAGTCAAAAAAATTAATGCCATAAAGATATATCTCAACAAAAGTAATTCATGCTTCACCTATCCCTGTGGTTCGTCTGATTGAAGGTAATTGTATAAAAAGCAAATTGAATAGCCAATTTGATTTTTAAGTTTTGTAAACTTTGAATTTTATTTGCAGTGTTATTTAGAGATAAGAAATCGCATGCCCTTTTTTTATAAGGGGAAATAAAATTCCATTTATAAATATAAATGCTTAAAATAAAGCATACAATTATTTTAAAAATTAGTATTGATTTATTGAGACAGTAACTTTTCTCAAAAGTTTCTTTGTAATATCATTCGAAAATTTTAACAATATATTGACTATACAAAATAAATATCTGAACCAAAATTATTATGGACTCATCTTTTCCTGCGCATCAGATATTTTTTTAAAAAATGTATCTAAGTTCAACATAACCATTAATAACATGTTAAAATAATTATATGTGGTTTGTTTGAAAATGTGAAAGAAAAATTCTGTAACAACAGGGCATTTCCAGTTGTAATTGCAATTTTTTTTTTTTTTTTTTTTTTTTTTTTTTTTCTTTTTGTGGTCCGCGGGCCTCTCACTGTTGTGGCCTCTCCCGTTGCGGAGTACAGGCTTCGGACGCGCAGGCTCAGCGGCCATGGCTCATGGTCCCAGCCGCTCCGCGGCATGTGGGATCTTCCCGGACCGGGGCACGAACCCGTGTCCTCTGCATCGGCAGGCAGACTCTCAACCACTGCGCCACCAGGGAAGCCCTGTCACTGCAATATTTTTATTTTTTTTTTCTTTTTGCTTATTTTGTCATAGCCTCTTTACTTTTATAATACTATGTTTGAATTAATTCATAATTCAGTTTTTTCTTGACTCTCTGCAACACTCATCCCATTCCAGCACTTGCTTCTTCATAATTTTAGTCTAACAAATTTCACTGTAATAATCTAAGCCTGGTTATCTCCATTATATCATATCAAAAGTCTGGAAAAGCCTGGAAAATTCAAGTGTCAAACACTTCCTAACACTTTCAAATTTCTGCTACATACCATGAGGTGCTTTGTATACATTACTGAATGGTGAGTTCCTGTTGATGTTAGCATCATGTATTATCTTAATTTTACTAGATATTTGTATGTTTCTAATTATTTCTTGTTTATTTTGGTTTTCCATAAGATGTTATGGAAAAAACCGAATGAATTTTTGGCCAGCCCAATATTTTTTAGCAGTGTCATGGACATAGAATTTAAACATAAAATATTCATATTTAAAAGGTATAATTTGAAATTTTGACATATACATATATATATGTATATATATATAAAACCATGGAATTGTAACCACAATCAACATAATGGACATGTACCATCTACATCTATCATCCCCCTAAATTTCTTTATGTCCCTTTATAATCCCTCTCTCCTTCTGCTCCTTTCCCAGCCCCCATCTCAGTCCCCACATAACCACCAATCTGTGTTCTGTCACTATAGATTGGGTTCTTTAATTTTATAAATGGCATCATACAATATGTATTTCTTTTTGTCTGGCTTTTTTTACCCAGTATAATTATGCTATTTATCAATGTTTTTGTGTATATCAATAGTTCAGCTGTTTTTATTGCTGAGTTCAATTCCATTGTATGGACGTACCACAATTTCTTTATTCATTCACCTGTTGGTTGACATCTGGGTTATTTATAGTTTGGGGCTATTGCAAACAAAGTTGCTATGAATAGTCACATATAAGTGTTTATATGGACATATACTTTCTTATTCTTGAGTAAATACCTAAGAGTGGAATAGCTGGTACATGTGGTGCTTTATTAAAAACTTTTCTTAGAAACTTCCAAACTGATTTCTAAAATTACTGTACAGTTTACATTCACACAGTCAGTGTATGAGAATTCCAGTTGCTCTACATCCTTGCAAAGTGAGTGTGGTCAGCATTTTTAAATTGTAGCCTAACAAATGTGTAATAGTATCTCCTGGCTTTAATTTGCATTTTCCCTAATGTCTAGTGATAATTAAGCATTAACATCAACAAGATTTTTCTGTGCTTATGTGCAATCTGTATACCTTCTTTGATAAAATGTATGTATCAATCTTTCAGCCATTTTAATTTTTTTCCTTATTATTGAGTTTTGAAAAATTGTTTTACATTGTGGATATGTCCTTTATAAGATATGATTGGCTAATATTTTTGTTCTTCTTCTTGCCTGACTCTTCTCTAGCACCCCTACAACAATGTTGAATGCAAGTGGTGAGAGTGGACATCCTTGTATTTTTCCTGTACTTAGTGGGGAACATTTAATTTTTCACTCTTAAGTATAATATTAGCCATAGGTTTTTTGAAGAAGTATGTATGAGGTAGAGAGAGTTACCCTCTTTTTCCACTTTCCTTAGAGTTTTTATCCTGAATGTATGTTGGATGCTATCATTTCTTTTTTTGCACCTAATGAGATTATTACATGGCTTTCCTCTTTTAGTTTGCTAATATGGTAGATCACATGACTAGTTTTGGGATGTTAAACTAATCTTACATTCCTGGGATAAACTCTACTGAGTCATAATGCATTACTGTACTTTTTTTCTATATTGTTGAATTTGTTTGCAAAATTTTTGTTTAGGTTTTTTTACATGCATACCCAGGAAGAATATTCACCTGTAGTTTTCATTTCTTATTATGTGATTGTCTGATTTTCTATATTCTTAATGAGTTTTTCTTTCCTTTTTCTATCAGTTATTTGCAGAATAGTATATAAATTTCTATAGTCTGTAATTTTAGGTATGTTTCTTTCTCCTTACAGTTCTATCATATTGTGATTCATATATTCGGGAACTTTGTTGTTCGGTACTTAGCAGTGTAGGATCGCTATGCTCTCTCAATGAATTGGACCCTTTATCATTATGAATTGACATTTTTAATTCCTGGTGATATTCTTTATTCTGAAATGTACTTTTCTGATATAAATAGCCACTCCAGACTTCTTTTTATTAGTGTTATTATGGTATATATTTTTCTATCCTTTTTACTTTTAACATATTTGTGACTTTATAGTTGAAGTTCCTTTCTGGTAAGCAGCACATATTTGAGTCTTCATTTTTTTCTTCAATCTGAAAATAGATCTTTAGTAAGTGATTTATTCAGACCATTTACGGTAACTGTATTTATTGCTGTTGTTATAGTTAAATAAATCATCTTGCCACTTGCTTTTTATTGGAGCCATGTGATCTTTATTTCTTTTTTGTCTTTTTTTGTTTTTTAAATTATCTTAAAACTTCATTGTTTTATTTTATATCCTTTGAAGTCTTATTAAGCATAACCATTCATTTCGATATTTTAGTGGTTGTTTTAGGGGTTAGAGCATTCACTTTTAACTTATCATAGTCTAGCATATATATAGTATATAAGATATAAATCTAGGGGTTTTTTTTTTTCACATAAGTAAGTAATTGTTCCAGCATTATCTTTACCCACTGGCATCTTTCTCTTAAAGGTATTTTATTCTTATTGTATGAAAGACATAAAAGATTCCCATCCTTTTACAGTACTTTTCATATGTTTTTGAGTTTATATGTGAAGTGTGTTTCTTATAAATGGCATACAGTTGGGTCTTGCTTGCTTTATCCAACTTGAGAGTCTCTACCTTTATATTGGGCTGTTTACCCTTACGTTTAATGTAATTATTTATATGGCAGAGTTTAAGTCTACCAGCTTTCTATTTATTTTATATTTGTCTTACACTTTATTTTTCTTTTTTTCTTCCCCTTTCCTCTTTGTTTTTACTATAATATGGAGTATTTTCAATATGCATCTTATTTCCTCTATTGTTATGACTAAACAAGATGAGTCTGTTTAGTTTCTTAGGAAATAGAGTTCAAGCATCTCAACCCCTTGCTTTGTAAGACTTAGATTCAGTTATAGTCACCAATTTCATGGTACTGTTATAGGCTCTGCTTTTTAACCTTATCAGCATGCTCATTTTGTCCTAAGTCTCAGAGTTAACAAATTACTCAAAAGGGAAATTTGCCCATTATATCAAACCCTTCCTGTATTGTCCCTGAAATTCCATTTTTTCTCTCAAAGCATGCTAGAGTGTCACAAACTCTAGACTGCAGCTTTTTATGCCCCATTCAGGAAATCAGAAAACAACATGGGGGAAAAAAAGTGGCCAAAATAGGCATCAACTTAATGCAGTCCGTTGTCTCAAGGTTCTTGCCTCCTCAAATTCCTGCCTCTCTTGGATGCTTTCCAATGCTATAAAGGGCTAACTATTTTATATTTTATTCAGGTATTTTATATAGTCTCAGTGGGAGGCTTATTCTGATGTCAGCAACTGTATGATTTCAGAGTAAGAAAGTCCCCCCCCTTCTTTCTATTTTGTGTTTATTATTACATTGATATGTAGCTGAAAGGATTTACTTATATATCCAATAATTCATTTATTTCTTTGATCATCCATTTATTCAGCAAATATAGATTAGGCATTGTGTTTATTACTCTAAGAACTGTTTGTACTAGAACAACAGTAGCTCATAAATACTTCTTATTGAATACAAACTTCTGTGTTCATATCATCTATTATTTATTAAATGCTTAAGCACTTAAGCACATGAGAGATATACACATGTTCACACACATATTTATCACTTTATTGAACTTTTTCAATAATATTATCCTCTGAATTATAAGTAAATTGAAGCTTGATGTTCACACATTTAATAATGTATATGGATTTTGGGCCCAATTGCATATACCTTCACGTAGGATACACCTTTAGTAGATTTTAAGATAATAATACTAGCAAAAAGAACTATGTTTCCAGAGATTATCATAATACCTGGTATAACATAGGCATGCTGGAAAGAATTGCTTAATTTATAATGATTAAATCTCTAGAACAAAACATTTTGCTTATGCAGAAACTGAATCTAAAATCTTAACATTATTTTATACAACATTCTTACAACTTAAACAATTGGCTACTTCATGCTCATCATTTTGTCTGAAAACCTCTTACCTTCCTTTCCAATACGCACACACAGTATTTAAATACAATACATTATAATTATTGGAGCTAAATTCAAACCACTCAAAAATATCCTACAATGCTTATAGAAAGAGTTCCTCATGTTCATTCCATTTGTACCCTGCGATACTTTTATGCTAAAATTTATGACCCAGGTTTATTTATCCTCCTGTACCTTTTTCATAGTTTAAGCATAGAATTATGCAAACCAACCTCATATTAAACAATTAGGAATTATTTTAACCCAAACTGAAGTTACTAGGCTAACAAATCATGCTTTGCCTATAGTGAAGTCGAGAAAAGGAGTCGTATCTGTATTTCTGATCACATCTTGATTAATTAGAGGCAAATATTTTGGTTATATTTGGTTTCCCTAAGGTTCATGTAACTATGACACCTGTACAAATCTATGGCATTGACATTATTAAATTTCCTGTTGCCAAAAATTATGTGAACATATCACCCTTTCTGCTCTTTTTATTAGATACTATAGCTCATAATTTTACTACTACAGATTTCTTCTGGGAGTTTTATCATTATGTAATCATTTGCCTCTTGAAACTGTTGAATTATTTACCTAATTTTTATCAGAGAGGAATCTCCAACATCTAAAGCCCTAGATTTAAAATTTTTCCTTTTGTATAATTTACAACTGTATTTTAATACTTTTATGTTTTAATAAAGAATGTATATTGTCATAAACATAATTGATGTTTTTGGTTATCTATATTGAAGGAATGGCATTAGGACCAAATTAGTCCAATACATCACCTCTGTCTGTTGACAGAGAACTGAATTTTTGGCAGAGCCTCAAAGAGAAGCTAATGAGCCTCCAAAGAGAATGAACTTTTTTTGCATCTTAGCTAATACAGAGTATGAAAGACCTGATCTGAAGATTTGCAAAGTTCATCAAAACCTCCAAGGATGTATCTGCTTTATTTGGTTATAGCAAGATTTCACTACAGTAAAAGAGCATGGGACATGGCTGGTCCCCAGCCACTGCTTTGTATTACTTCATTGGAGTGGAATGTTTGTTACACCAAGCTTCATTAAAATTAAGTTCTACCTTCACTCTATTTACCATGAAAATTAATATTTTTATAGGCCAAAGCTTATGATTCTGCACGGTACAGAGTGAGAACAAATAAAATGGAATATGTTAAGAAATATGTAATTTAATAGAGCAAAGGAAAGGATTTGGAAAAAATTTTTGAAAGAACTATTTAAAGGACAGTCAGCACTTGGCATCTGAATAATATCCAAGGTGTGATGATCAAAATTCTTGAAGCTGAGTCCCGTAATTAGTCAATCTGGTTAAGTAGTAGCCTCAAGATCAAATTGGGGAAGAAGCAACTGACCTTAAACTCAATTTTTTAAAAAACAAAACCCAAAGCAAGACAAAACAGAAATAAGAGCTAATAAAGGATCAGGTTTATCTAGTAATAGTGAAGTAAACACAATATAGGTATTGCCAAGTATTAATTTAAAATCTGAGACTTAGTAAAAGAGGGGCAAATGGTAAAAGATAAAGACAATGGAAGTGGAGACAAAGTATGAAATAATTTCAAATTTTTTCTCAGCATAGCTGACTTTAGACTTATAGTCATTCAATTTTCACTGCAAACTAAAGAATAACAAGAAAATAATGGCTTAAACAATTCAGACATTTATTACATAACTTAGAAAGAAGGTGGGCCATTTCACAGCACAGTGACTAAATGATGTCATTAAGGATGCAGATTTTTTAATCATTTTGTTCTGTTATCCTCAGTGTAATATTCACATGTTATTTTCTATGGATCTAAGCATTAATTAACATGCAGTAATATACCAACAAGAAGGGCAGATGAGTTAAAAAGAAAAATAACCTGTATTCTTTCTCTACTCTCCTTCCTGTAAGGGAATAAGTTTTTCTCTTAAAAACACCTAGCAAAAATCCTCTTGAGGATCTATGATCAGGACACGACCATTGTCCATCAAGAGACATATCAATGGCACCAGTGACAGAGTTTCCATGGTGGGCTTATATCTGTGAATTTAAAAGTGTCCCACAGTAAGAAAATTATTTGTAAATAAAAAATTTTATACACAATTTATAATAAAAACAGAAATTCTATGAACTGTATTTACCGTATATCAAAAAAAAAAGCATTTTGATATTTTCCTTACTGTTTCAATTGGTTTTGACCCACCAAATTAATTTTATGACTCACAATTGGTTCATATTCCATAGCTAAGAAAATGCTGACTTACGTATATCATAATTTATTTCCTGAGGCTGGTAGACTCTACACAGGTTTCTGTGAACCAGAAAGGTGAACAAATGGTTATTAGGCATGTATTCAACAATATCCCGCTATTAAAGTCACAATCTGGTAAAATGGCTTGTCTTTGTCTTCTCTCTTCTTTCCTTTTGGTAACTCTCTCCTACCACCTGCTTCCATCCTACGGCCAATCACACCCCCAATATGACTGCCATTTAGATTGTGCTCTACTATGAAGTTCAAAGATTCTCTGAAATTACCAACATTCTCCATTCCTGACAGGGGAAACCACATGCATTAGCTCAGTTTAAATAAGGAAGCAAATTTTTTATTAATTCATGCAATGTGTGAAGGATTATTAGGCCATTATATCCCAGCATTTTAAAAATAAGATGATTTCTAGCCATTTCTAGCCAAACAAATATCCATTTGGTGTCAAGTAATAGAACCAACTAGAACGAAAACAAAAATCAAGCAGTGTAAGGAAAATGCTTAGTTACAGAAGTGTCTATCATTAAGCAATTGAGCTTTTTCTGGACTTCTCAGCTTGGGGGTGTCTGCCTTCTGGGTCATTCTTGATTTTCACAGGTATAATTCTTCCTTCTTTGGACACACTAAGGGCATTTTACTCCAAATGTGTGGATACAGAAGAACAGAATGACCTTATTGTTAACTTTAAAAACAATATGGCTATAAATGTCAAGTACTGCAGATAGCCCAGGATAAGGCAGTAACATTTTACCATCAAGGTCAAAGGATTACCCTACCTACAGAAACTATTCAGCTTCATTTCTTTTTTCTTGATGCTAGATTTTGTGGGTAAAGATGAGCAAATGTTGTGATCCCTGATTTGGAGTTACAGGAGAGGGAGAGGCAAATAAGCAAAGAATGTAATAAGCAAACTAAGTTATAAAGCCCAGTCCATTTCTAATTTAAGACAGAACTATTTCTCAGAGAGTCTTCCTATTTGTACACGCACTGAGTTCTAGATTTTCAGAGCTATTTTATATAAATGCCTGTTTTCATGTACAGATAGTATTTGTGAAAATTATTGATTAAATGTATAAATATATGCTTTTGTATCTTTGCAATATATTTAAGAAGAGTCATGAGTAAATTAAAGAAAATATATATATATGTATAAAGTCAAGCTCCATTTTAAAAATAATTAATATTCATTTTCTATTCCTACTCAGGTACCATTTTATAGAAATTTTTTTTAAGTAGGTCTTCTATTTTAGACATTTTTAATGTAGTTATATTCTTGTTTGTTCAATTATGCTTTTTTTGGGGGGGGGGGTTTCACTTTCTAGTTTTCCTGAAAAATCAAGCCTGAAAACTTTTAGGTACAAAACACTTTAGTTTCAATTTTGTAACAAGCAAACTATGTTGTGAAATTATGCAATTTTCAACATTAAAACATAGAGACATGCACATTTTTAAAAATTACTTTTTAAGAAAAATGGAAGAATGCAATTATTCCTAAAACATAGTAAGATATTTTCCTATGGCATAACCTAAAACTTTGTTCATTTTCTTCCTAAAGAGAAGAAAAAAGGAAGCAATAATACTTGACAACTTTGCTTATTTGGATTCTAAAAATTTTCCAGTTCTACAATTTTTGGATGGCTCAATAATACTTTCAAATATAAAGAAGCCATAGGAGGAGTAGGGTGGCTATATAATTCATTTTCCAAACTAGAAAACTTCTTGAGAGTAAAAAGAAATAATGTTAATAATATTAATAATTATATGACAGTGATAAATGTTTTCATAATACTTGGAAGTCAAATGCACGAAATGGTTGGCATCTCGATTTCTTCATTCTTCTTTTCTTTCCCATGTTTCTAAGTTGGTACGATTGTTAATTTAGAACGTTAATAAGAAGGAATTATTCTAAGGCACAATGATTTTACATTAGACATTATCTTCAGCCCTGTGTCAATAAAATCATCCCCAACATCTTGCAGAGTCTGTTCTTATACTCAAAATATTTTAAGCTAATAGAACCCAACTTTCTGTATTAGCAAAATACAAAGTATGAAATATGTAAAGCATACAGTCCGGGAAAATAGGAGCCATAATGTCACTCTACCTATAACGGATGTTGTAGAAGCAATACTCAGGTTCTTTTGCATAGAGCAGTTTCTTTATTTATGAAAAAACAAGGTTCTTTATTATTATTCTGGCCTAACTGCCTGCTTATTACGTGCTTGTTGTTTGCCAAGTATTTCACATGCATCGCTTCATTTTTCTTTTGTAAAACCTATGAGGTAGACATTATTATTTTATTGTGCTCATGAAAAAAACTGAGATGAAACTCAAACTCTTCATTATGATGCTCCAGTGTTTCACACTGCTTCAAGCTATATTATATGCTTCCCTAACTAAGCCACTAAAGCAGTGGAATAAATGAAAAATAGTTATAAATCTCCCTCCCATGGGGGCTTTATAGAGCACTTGCCTCCAAACATCTGTGAGAACATTGTATCAAACAACCCACAAACCTGCTCTCAAGCAGAGATGATAAAGGAAATAAGGCACTTTGGATGATATGGGCAAAACTCACTCATTCAGATAGCAAATATGGTTTTTGAGCAGCTACCAATTATGAGACACTGCAGTAAATAAGATGGAAGAAATCAGGTTCATAGCTTCCAGGAACCAACATAAAGCATAAAGATAAGATAGGTAGGGGCTTCCCTGGTGGCGCAGTGGTTGAGAGTCCGCCTGCCGATGCGGGGGACACGGGTTCGTGCCCCGGTCCGGGAAGATCCCACATGCCGCGGAGTGGCTGGGCCCGTGAGCCATGGCCGCTGGGCCTGCGCAGCTGTAATGTGTTTCCATGGATGGAGAATGATAGAGAAGAAGGGTTTTCCAAGTAAAGGAACTGACCAAAGGATGAAATGCTCACTTTGTCTTCAGGAAAAAGCAAGTTGCTTTTGTTGGAGAGGGAATACACAGATAGGGACACACACAAGACACAGACGCATATGCATATGTATGCGCTTGTACATTTACATATATACATGTATATACTCAGGTACTCATATTGGGTTGGCAAAAAGTTCGTTCATTCTGTAGCATCTTACCAGAAACCCGAACAAACTTTTGGCCAACCCAATTATATATGTTCATACATACATATGCACGCATACATCCTAAACAGCTATGGAAAATAAAGAGAGCAATGAAGTGACTTTCTTTTTATTATCAGACATAGAGAACGGATGTGTGGACACAGCAGGGGAAGGGAAGGGTGGGATGAATGGGGAGATTAGGTTTGACATAAATACACTACTATGTGTAAAATAGATAGCTAGTGGGAACCTGTGTTGTAGCACAGAGAGCTCATCTCGGTGCTCTGTGGTGAACTAGATATGTGGGATGGGGGGGTGGGAGGGAGGCCCAGGAGGGAGGAGATAATATGTATACATATAGCTGATTCACTTCATTGTACAGCAGAAACTAACACAACATTGTAAAGCAATTATACTCCAATAAAAAAAAATTTTTTTTAAACAAAATAATCTATATAGTATTTCTAATTCTAAAAGTCATTTTGAATCTGAAATACAGGAACTTTTTTTGGCCCCAGTATGCTTAATCATCAAACTTCCATAATAAAGAAATCCTATGTATATTATCTGTGTAAAAGGAAACATAAAATCCCCTTGAAGCTTTCCCCAGTATTTCTTAGGATACTGTTATATTTGTCATTGCATTCTCAGGACATTTTGCAAAGAATAATAAAGTTGTAAATGATAAGCCTCAGGCTGATATATTTGCCCTTTAGAAATAATGAAGGACTCATTCAGGAAGCTTTATCTAAGGGGAATATGCTTTTCACAAAATGACATTTTATAGCTGAAACTCAAAAAGGGAGATGGGACAAGGAGGGTAAATGTGTGTGTTACTTTATTTAAAATGACATGTAGAAGCAGAGTAAGTAAGAAGAAAGGGATCTGGTTTCAGATATACTCAGTATTGGAAAATAAAACAAACAGTGTGCGTCTGTTTCTCTTAAACTTGACGTTTCATGTTAGAGCTTGAAGATCTGCCTCACTGGAATGAAAAAGACTACAAATTCATTATTACATTCCTTTATGTTTTTCTAGCCCTTTACATTCTGTGGACAACCATTTGTTATTATCTTTAATGGTTTTTAACAATCCTTAATACATTGGAAAAAATTATACTTATTGAATATTTTTGCCTTAAAAATTTCAATGTACAAACTATAATGTGCAAAGCTAAATATTATTTTTAAATAATAAGAAGACTAAAGTTTCTTTTCTTTTCAGGTTATTTTATTTGACTATCAAAAGCATTAAAATTTAATTCATTAACCAGTTACTTTTTTGAGATTTGGAGGAATATTTTTGCTTGAGTACATTTTTTTCAAAGGGGTACTGCAACATGTGGCATAAAAATGTTAGTATCTAGAAAAATTAAAATCACATAAAAACTGTGGCAAATGTTTTGATAGTACTTGGAAGTCAAATGCATAAAATGATTGGCATCTTGATTTTTCGTACCTCTTTTCTCTCCTATGTTTCTAAGCTGGTAGGATGGTTAATTTAGGAAATTAATTAAAAGGAATTATTCTAAGGCAAAATGATTTTACAGAAGATATTATTTTCGTCCCATGTCAATAATAACATCATCCCCCGCATCTTGGAGAGTCTGTTTTTGTACTCAAAATATATTAAGCTAATAGAACCCAACTTTCTGTATTTCTAAAATATGGTCAGTATATTTTATATACTACATATTCACTATTTTCACAATTATGTACTTAACATATTCACTAATAATGTACTCTAACCATGATAGTATGATTAGAAAATTTTTAAATAAAATAATATGATGTAAAATGTTTTATCACACATGGATTGGACTTACAAAACAGTGGATTAATAAAAGTTTCAATGATCCAGTATAATTTTTCAAATACTAAAGATAAGTTTATTAAAGATTTTTTTTCTGGTAGAATTCCGTGAAATTTTTAAAATTTATATTCCCTATTTTCTTCTTTTATTAATTTGTGGCATGCTTATTTGATATTTTAGACAACATTTGTATATTCTTAGTGTACTGCCTAGGAATATTATTGAAATTATTCAGCCCCAAATATAACTACTTATATTGGTTAATTTTAAATGTTGTGTATTAATTTATTATTAAACATCATAACAGTCAATTTTATTGACACTAGATAACGTATTGTGGGCTTCTGAATGCCTAAATAGACAAAAACATTACATAAATATTTATTTAAAAGCACATGAGGGTGTAATGAAAATAAAAAATTCTATGCAGCAAAGAACAATCACTAGGATTACCTTTTTTATATCAATTGAGCATATACATATATATGCTTGTATATATCTATATATAATTTTTTGAACGATTTTAGAATAAATTGCAGATGTGCATACCACATTATTCTAAGCACTCAGTATATGTTATCTAACAATAATAACATTTCGTACATAACCTTAGTACAATTATCAAAATCAGATTATTTAACCTAATTTAATCTAAATACAATTAATAAATGTAAATATATTTATTAATTTATAAAATTTAATCTGATACAGTTGTTTGGTTCACAGACCATATACACTTTTCCAATTTTCCCAGTAATGCGCTTTATGTATAAGATAATTATCTGTCTTGATACATGGTCCACCCAGGATCACACATTGTAGTTAGTTTTCATGTCTCTATAGCCTCTTTAAGAACAGTTTGTCAATCATTGTCTTTCATGAATTTGGCATTTTAGAATAGTGAAGGCCAGTTATTTTGTAGAGTGTTCCTCACTTTGGATTTGTTTGTTATTTCATTATGTTTAGGAATACCACAGGGATGATATTGTGCCCCTCTCTTTCCCAAATAAAGACCTACTTCTCACATAAAAGATAAGGCAAATCTGAGTTAATCCAGGGACTCACATGATCATAGATAGGAAAAAGGGCAGTCACAGGAGACTCCTCAGTTGACTCTGCCCTGAACCTGGTCTTTTTATGTTTATGTTCTCCAGCACAGATAGAAGTAGCCTGATTATTATAATATTTTTATTTTTACCATGATAATCTATTGTAGCAGACCCTCAGTCTTTCAAAAACTCGCCTTCAATAGGTATTTTATTTCAGCACCGCAGGCTAGAGTAACTTTTTTGCCATAATGGACAATAAAAACGCCAGTCTCCATTTTCTAATGTTCATGAGGACATCGGTGTCTTCAAACTCGGCCAGAGGATGACCATTCTCAGACTGCCCTGCACCTCAGTGCTTCTTGCCTGTGACCACTTCTGGTATCAAATGTTATAGCCGGGTAAGGGGAGCAGAAGACACAAACTCTTAAAGTAGCTTTTAGGAATGTCTCCCAAAGACATAAGTCACAAAAGCAGGACACCAAATTGTCACTGCCTTATCTGTAATTCAGAGAATGGTTGCATTGCTGTGACTTTAATCAGGGATCATAATATCAGAAGCCTATCATATTTGGGAAGCTGTGTGTGCTCCAGAAATGTGTAACATCAACAAGGTGGGTGCTGCATGTCTTCCTTCTTGGCATCCTTAGTTTAGTGACTGGTACTTTGCTAATATTAACACAGAAAAACAATGGCTTCTGTGATCCTGCGTGTCTGTAGAAACCATAGAACCAGCAGAAGTTTGAACTCCACCCTACTCCCACCTTCATTATCCCACACAAATATATCAGGTTGGCCAGATCAAAATTTTATGTGCAACCAAATCACAAGGGTGCCTAGAAAATGCACATTTTAGCTTTTCAGTCTCTATAGTACAAGGAGGCATGCAGTACAAGGAATACTGATGCACAGTCTCCACTGCAGGGGCTGTTGCAGAGTCCTCAAAGCTTCATCTCTTGGCTTCTTCAACCACAGTTTGCTTAACACAGACTGTGTTCTCTACCTCTTCCTGCCAGTAACTTTTTGAATCCCCTCTATTGCTCTCTCTTGCTTCTTTTGGGTCACCTCTTTGCTTGAATCATGATGTCATTCCAGAAAATCCTTTAGGGGCATTTCTTTCTAACAGACAATTATAAGCTGGTTGCCTTCTCTGGGACCATGTATAGTACACAGGAAACAACTAATGTTATGATTTAGGAGGAGATACAGCCAACTTCCAGTGTAACCTTCACTTTTGTTGCTCCTTAACCAGACAAGCATTATTAGCAGACCAATCTGCATGCCTTTCTCTTCCTATGGGATGTTATCTATCATGCAACTACACTTCTGTGGGGCCCTGTCCAGTGGCTACAGAAAAAGCATCTGGCTATATATACTCATGAATATAGCTCAAGATGTGGTTCCTAGTATGCATTCTATTATCTCTTTTAATATCCAAATACTTAGAATTATATATTTTCCTCATTTACACTAAAGAAAAAAGCAAGTGATCAAATAATAAGCAATTCAACAAAAGTCTGAGAATTTCTGGTTACACTCCACTCTCTTCAGAGCATTCAGAAATTATTCTAAAGTTTCAGCAAATTCCCAATCAGTTTTTTCATATTAATGCACAAAATCTGTAATTTAGTATTATGGTTTTTATATTTTTAATTCATAGTATTCATTTTTCTCTAATTTAAAATTGAAGTAGATACTAGAATAGTTTTTCTCTTCAAGATGGGTGCATTTTCTCAAATGTATATAATCTATAATTTTGCTAAAATATTTAACATATGTTGTCAGCCTGAGTAGAAGAAAATTTTTCTCTCTCATATTTATTTCTTCCAGCTTTATTGAGATTGTAATTGACATACAGCACTGTATGAATTTAAGGTGTACAGCATAAAGATTTGACTTACATACATCATGAAGTGATTACCATAAGTATAGTGAACATCCATCTCCTCATATAGATACAAAATTAAAGAAAGAGAAAAAAAGATTTTTTCCTTGTGATGAGAACTCAGGATTTACTCTCTTAACAACTTTCATATATAACATACAGCAGTGTTAATTGTATATATCATGTTGTACATTACATCCCTGGTACTTATAACTGGGAGTTTGTACCTTTTGGCTGCCTTCATCCTATTCCCCTTCCCCTATCCCAACCCGAACTCTGGTAACCACAAATCTGATCTCTTTTTCTATGAGTTTGTTGGTTTGTTTGCTTGTTTGTTTGTTTTTAAGTATAATTAACCGACAACACTATGTTAGTTCCTGTTACACAACATAGTGATTTGATATTTCTACACCTTTCAAGATGATCATCACGATGTCTCGTTACCATCTGTCACCATATAAAGATTACATAATTGTTAACTATTTTCCCTACAACTGGAACTTTGTACCTCTTAATCTCCCTCACTTATTTCTCTTCTCCCCTCAACCCCCTGAATGGAGGAAAATATTTTTTTGTGAGTACTTTGAAAAATGAAAAGAGTCTGCTATCTATCCTCTATATATTTTAAAAAGTTCTCTGTAAATGAAATGGTTTTTCCTGCATAATATTTTCAAAAATTCCTATTCCTAGCTGTTTTCTACAGCTGTTATTATTGTTTTGTTTGTTGCCTGATGATTATCCTTAGATTATTTTCCACTTAAATTTAAGCCATTTCTTTTCACATATTCCCTGAACTAGTGTAACTGCCCATTTCTCCACATCCTGTTTACTATACTGAGGGTTATGCAAACCCTGACAGGATTAGTGGTTTCACAGAAGTGAAGGATTAGTATTAGGATTTGGATATTTTCTCAGTCTTTGCATTTTCTTTACCTGCCAGCCATGTGTACTAAAAGCTTCCACAGTTTTCCTCAGCACACATTGCCAGTGCCTGAAACACTGAGCACTGCCTAACGGTACTTTAGGTGTTACCTTCCCTTTAATGTAAGATGGGATTTGGAACTAGACTTCTTGTTCCACTCTGGGGTATCTGGTCGGATTCAATGAGAATGAGTTATATCTAGTTTTCTCAGTTCCTGTGAGCACTGGGTTGCAGCTTCCCTACCTAACTCTTGGTTCAGCCAATTTGTTGACTAAATTGCTGGCACACAGTCCCTCTCCAGTTCTGTACTAGGATTTCACTCAGCTCTAGATTCAGGCATGGTCAGTTCAGGGTTTCTGATCTCCTCACATCATCTCTGCCAGTACTTCTCAGGGTCAAACTCTGCTTCTGGAATCCTCTATCAAACACATGTTGTCCAATTCCATATCATTCACGAATAATAAAGGTCTTTTACTCCATTTCCTAGGCAGCTTGACCATTTATTCTAGGTTTCATATTGAAAATCGTCTCAGCCTGTATTGATTTTTTTTCCTTTTCCTGATATTCATCATTTTCCTTTGGAATCTCCATGAAAGTGTGTGAACATATTGGATTTTGATTTTCTAAACTCCCTCTTTGTGTGTTTTCCATGTCTGTCCACATCTCAGGCCTATGTGTTTCCTTCCTATTCCTCCCCTAGGGGCCAAATATTTTTAATTCACTCTCTTCTCAAGACTCACAGTGAAGAAGGGTCCAATAAATTTATTTACACAATAAAAATGTAAGAGATTTGCATTCAAAGACAACAGAGCTTGGGCCAACGGAAAGAAGATGTAAAAATATAATATGTAATTAACCTGTGATTGATGGATTTTTCCTACAAACCACACCAAATGCCTTCTATTTTGTTGTAGTTTATGACCATCACTGAGCCTAGATAATGTTGCTTTTAGGGAATAATTAGCCTTTTATTCCTGGAGAATAATCTGATTTTACAAATCTTTAAAGGAAGAAGAAATGTCAACAAACATGAAAATTTCTAGAAAATTTCTTTCGTGTGCTTTTGACCTCTGTGATGAACCAAAAAGTCTGTTTTATTTGTTTCAGTATGTATTTCGATTTAATAGGATCAGTTCCTTACAAGTCCAGAATCCTTTATTTAAATAGCTCTTTTGGTGATCGAGACACTTTACCGGTCTCCAATTACTAGTTGTCCAGTCCTCAGACTAAATCAGTTCTCTGTTTTGATCCTTAATGATATCCACCAGTTTTTCCTGAAAAGAACTTGCAGGTGATAGAACTAATAACTCAAGGGAAAGGACAACTGTGACATATAACAAGGACAAAATAAATGGTTCAATTTTAGGCCAGTATTGCTTTGCAGAATATGAAATGCCATACCTTTTGTAGTCCCAAAAGGCCAACATTTTTCAAAATCTCTATGAAATGCTAAGGAATATTTGATGAGACTACAATCTTCATAAAATATATTTTTCTAGTAAGTAGGCTGTGGCCTCCCATTTAATACATATCTTTTCAAAGCCTAGAATTCAGGAGACTGAAATCTTCTTCTGCGTTCAACCTACTTATATTTTAAAGATATACTCCTTCTTCTAAACATATAAATAAGCATGTGTTTTCTTTCTCCCTAAGACTGCACTATACTCCACAAACTCCAAACCAATTAATCACCTCACTTCATTGATTGCTCTGAGTGTTCTCATTTTCATGAAAGCAGGAACCAAGTCTGAAAGATTTTTTAAGAACTTTGTACACAATAAAATAGTTACCAATATTATTACCAACATATAACGGAATCTACCTATATCATCCTCACAATTTTTCTGTAAATCTACAACTGTTCTTAAAAACATTATTTTTTGATACTTTATTTTTTTAATTGAATGAAAGATTCTTTAAATTCTATAGTGCTTCAAAATTTTCAGATGTTTCACAAACATGATTTCATATAATCTCATAATAACCCCCCTTTTTTAATCTCCTACCCCTGTTTCCCCTCCCCCCTCCCCTCTCCCCACTGTTAACCACTAGTTTGTTCTCTATATCTGTTAGTCTGCTTCTTTTTTGTTTTATTCACCAGTTTGTTGTATATTTTAGCTTCCACATATAAGTGATATCATACAGTATTTGTCTTTCTCTGTATGACTTCAATTAATATGATAATCTCTAAGTCCATCCATAATGCTGCAAATGGCATTATTTCATTCTTTTTATGCCTGAGTAATATTCCATTGTGTATATATATATTTTATATATATTTATATATATACCACATCTTTATCCATTCAACTATTGATGGACACTTAGCTTGCTTCCATACCTTGACTATTGTAAATAATGCTACTATGAACATTAGGATGCATGTATCTTTTCAAATTAGTGATTTTGTTTTTTTCAGATATATAATCAGGAGTGAAATTGCTGGGTCATATGGTAGTTCTATTTTTCGTTTTTTGAGAAATTTCCATACTGTTTTCCACAGTGGCTGTACCAATGTATGTACCCACCAACAGTATAGGATGTTTTCCTTTTTTCCATATCCTTCCCAACATTTGTTATTTGTGGTTTTTTGTTGATAGCCATTCTGACAGGTATAAGGTGATATCTCACTGTGGTTTTGATTTGCATTTCCCTGATGATTAGCGATGTTGAGCATCTTTTCATTTCATGTCCCTGTTGAACATGTACTTTTCCTCTTTGGAAAAATGTCTATTCAGTTCTTCTGCCCGTGTTTTAGTTGGTTTTTTTTTTTTTTGATGTTGAGATGTATGAGCTGTTCATATATGTTAGATATTAATCCCATATCAGTCATATCATTTTCAAATATCTTCTCCCATTCAGTAGGCTGTCTTTTCATTTTGTCGATGGTTTTCTCTGCTGTGCAAAAAGCTTCTAAGTTTAATTAGGTCTGAAATAAACCCACACATTTATGGTCAATTAATCTATGACAAAGTAGGCAAGAATATGCAGTGGAGAAAAGACAGTCTCTTCAATAAGTGGTGCTGGGAAAACTGGACAGCTACTTGTAAAAGAGTGAAATTAGAACATTCTCTACCACCATAGACAAAAATATACTCAAAAGGATTAAAGATCAAAATTAAGACTGGACACTATGAAACTGTCAGAGGAAAACATAGGCAGAACACTCTTTGACATAAATCTCAGCAATATTTTTTTTTTGGCCTGTCTCCTAAAGCAAAGGAAACAAAAGCAAAAATAAACCAATAGAACCTAATTAAACTTAAAAAAAATTACTTAAAAATGTTCTATAACTTGTCTTGGTTGGTGCATCTAGAATGTAGCAGAGCCAGGATTTGAACCCAGGCATTCATACCCCACATTCCACTTTACTGCCAAGTAATACTAACTGTGAAGAAAGTGATATATTAAAAAAGTATGGAACTTCCCTGGTGGCACAGTGGTTAAGAATCCACCTGCCAATGCAGGGAACACGGGTTCGAGCCCTGGTCTGGGAAGGTCCCACATGCTGCAGAGCAGCTAAGCCCATGCGCCACTACTGAGCCTGCACTCTAGTGCCCGTGAGCCACAACTACTGAGCCCACATGCCACAACTACTGAAGCCCACGCACCTAGAGCCCGTGACCCGCAACAAGAGAAGCCACCACAATGAGAAGCCCACACACTGCAACAAAGGGTAGCCCCTGCTCCTGCAACTAGAGGAAGCCTGCACGCAGCAATTGAAGACTGAACTCAGCCAAAAAAAATAAAGTAAAAAATAATAAAATAAATTTATTTTTAAAAAGTATTTAAAGAGAAATAAGTTTGAAAAACACTAGGTCACAAAGCTAAATTAGTTTCTTTTTCAAATCAAAAGATCTCTAGGTATCTTCAGTGGGTTAATATCACTGTGACTACTCTAGAAAACAATACCATTCAACCATGGAATCACTTTCCCTTCATGGACCTTTTGGTCTTGGAGCACATCCTGGGACTTATGTTCCATAAAACATACACTTTAGGGAACAATGACATGCCATTTTCACATATCTGGGAGGTGAATAAAAGATCACTCTGAAAGAAACCCCCAGCATCACAGATAATATGTTAGTTTTAGTTTGTATATTTGTTTGTATTGTTCATTTTTAAACAGAGGAAAGAAGACATATTTTGCCTAGAATATCGTACTTTTAGCAACAGTCTCCACTTTATAGAAAAACTGAGGAGAGGAAAAACACAAAATAAAATATTACCTGTTGTTCATAGCTGGTATATTTCTCTATTTAATTGAACTAATTTTAGAATAATGATATGTGTTTTTCTATAATTAATCTTAGTCTGTCATTCTGTTTTCCTTGGCACCACTTTGTTCTTTTTCCACTGATTGTACTGCAATGATCACAGTCCAAATGTGCTGTGAATTATAGAAGGGAGGGAAAAATCCTTAATCTCTTCCACTTCTGTACTTTAAAAATACAAAGTGATTAAGCCATTTTAGTGGCTTATGAAGCATTGGATTGAGCATTTATTCTGACTGTTATGCAGGACCTTTCTCTCCTCTGGTGCTTACTACTCAATGCTGGGACAAGAGAGAAAATAGTTCATCTTACTTCTCCTCCTCTGAAAATATGAGATGAAATAGTCTATAAAAATGTAAACAAACTATGAATAAATGTCAGGGTATAAAATTAACACAAGAGATGAAACTAAAATCTTCCCTGAATGATTAATTAATATTCCAAGGCTTGAAATGTCCTAGCTTTCTATAATTAAAAATCTTTATGCTTAGCTCAGTAGATGATATATAGGACTTAATCAAATATGGACTTGTCTATAGCTGTCAAAATAAAACGATAGATATTCTACCCTTTTAAAGAAAAGGAATATGAAACTCATTCAGCATGCCATCCCAGAGTCAAAAACTGAAGTATTACTGCTGTCTTCTCTAAATCTGACAGTGTACAATTATAACTATGTAGGTAATTTTTTACATGAAAGTCAAAGGGAAATCATGTTGCTGAAGAATAATACATATATTTTCAAATCACATATTTTATGTGATTCAAATACATTCTAAATTCTTTTTAACCATTTATCCAAATAAACTGTCAGTTTTCCTAAACTTTTGATGCTAAATTATTTAGCTCACTTTGTTAAAGCATTAACAATGATGTTAGTGATTGATAAGTATTATATCAATTAATCAAGTTTTTAAAATCGTATAAGTAAATACAATTTAATAAGGCTTATGATTTTCCATATACACAAAAATGTGTTATTGGTCATGTTAATTCATAAGAATATATAAATATACCAATTAAAATGTATTGACCTTACAGGAAAAGATAAACAAACTCTGAATCATACTGATGAAAAGGAATTAAAGAAACAGCTCTATAGGCACAATTTAAATATAACTCAATTTATTAACTTTTATTTTTATATTTACTTCATATTTATTAACTTTCTAATAGTATTCTAACAGAATTTTTCTGCAATGACTTTATTAAATAATGAAACTAAAGACTTATAATATGGATGGTAATAATAATGACTTTCCTTCTGAGTTCCTTTTATGCCTTAAGGATCATCACTGACTTATGTTAACTCACCTAATAATCATAAGTCATATGAGCTGGATGTTATTATCTCAGTTGTACAGATCTGAAGATACAGTTTTTTAAAAGTTCATTAATCTTCTCCACTATCCTATCATTATTAAGTGGTAATGCTAGTATTCAGGAACAAATATTTGAATATAAAGATTATGTGCTTTCATTTACCACACTCCTATTTTTAATTTAATTTAAAATACAATTGATTAATTTTAATATATAAATTAAAATTTTAATTTGCAATTTATGAGAAGTTTATGCATACTTTATCCCTTTTTATCCTATCAAAATCCCTATGAAATAGTATTCTTTTATCCTCATCTTATGGATAAAGAAATTCAAGTTTCACAAAGTTACTAAATTTGTCCAAGTTCACAAAATTGAATCAAGTAGCTGTATCCCTGCTTCTCTGTCACCAGTGTCATGCCTTTTCAACTGCTGCCTCCCTTTCTTAAGACTAACATAAAAGATATTTACTTCCTGCATCAGTATATCAAAAATACTTTGAAACACATGGATGTATTTGTTGTATGCAATTTGGAAAAGTTAATATGATTTTTAAAATATTTTTGCATTTTATAAAATTGATATTTATATAATGTTTGTTTTACATTTACTGGTAGCAAAGATGGGTATTTAGTAATTTAAACACAGTCATTTACTAAGAAGTTACATAACTCTTGAACAATATAAAAGATTGAGATATTCTAGATATAACCCCAAAAAACTTATCAACTATTGTTTAATTTATGTAATTTGAATATGGAGTATCAACAGTGTTTTAAAGGAGTATCAACTTTGCAGCTTTTTAAAAAAATTTTGAATTCACTTCACAGACAAAAGGCATGCATTTCCAAAGTGAGTATTATAACCAATATTTATTCTGAAGTGTTGAAAGATATTAAGAATGGTAAAAGACACTATACCTCTGGTCTTATTAATAAAAAATATAATGGCTTTTTTAGCATGTGTTATATGCCAGAGACTATGCTGATCAATTCATTTGTTCATTTTAACCTCACAATGAGGTTATGAGATATTTATTATATGCCAACAAACCTGAGATCTGGGGTTCAAAGAGTTTTAATTGGAGGAATAACAAGAAAAATATTGAAGTAAAGAAAAATATGAATAGGAAAAAATATTTACCTACTTATCTACTCTTAATATAATAGAAATAAATTCTTAAAACTCAGAAAAATGAATTGTAAGATTAATGACTCTAAGCATTATTCATTAATAAACAAAAGACCTGAGGTGTTCTACATCTAGTAGACCATCAGAGGCTCTTCACATGATGGTGGTTTCAAAATTCCCAGGAGTCACAAGAGCAAGAAAATCTTAATAAGCAAACACTTTTAAAGTCTCCCCTTGAATCATGCTGACTTTTCCCCATTGGCCAAATCAAGTCACAGTCACCTTGGTTATTATCCCATGGCCAGGAACATACTCAGTATGGGAAGAGACTGCCAAGGATGTGGATATAAGAATGTAAATTACTGCAACCATTTGCAAACAATACAGAGTTCTAATTGATTTTTCTTATCCCAAGTTTGCACTCTGTCCAGTGCAGGGCCTACATCTGAAAAACACCAGAAAAATTATCAACAGTCCCAAGACTATTGAGCCCAGACCTCTCAGGCCTTAAATGAAATCAAACGGTTTATTCTTTATCTTATTATCATCTTCATACTGCTTGATAAATACCCTTCTTTATTCTCCCTATATTATTTTTAACAAACCTCTAAAACTTCTCCTAGGGTCAGTATCTTTTGCCTTTTCACTGCCACTTCCTCTACTTTATTAATACCCATGCAATTTACTTTTAACATGGAAGTATAGGTGTCAAGAGTAAATGTTCTAGAATCAAAATACATGAGTTCAAATCCTGACTATGTGGCTTTTGGCAAATTACTAATTACTCCTCTCTACAGTTTGATTTCCTCATCTATAAAATCAAAACTGTCAAGTACCTACCTGATAGGGAAAAAGTGAATCTTAGTTAAAATAACATTTATAAATAAAATACATAACATTTGCTTAATACTTTATGTGGTCAATAATAAGTAGCTCTCAATACTTTATTTGCCTCTTGCTATATGTAATATAAAATGTTCCTCCTTCTTTGAAAACTTGCCATCAGTTGACTTCTTTTTGTTACACTCCAATTCCTACCATCAAACTGGGTGATGTCAATAAGATTATGGATGACTCGTGTAACACTACTGAGACCTGAGCTTTATTATTTCTAAGAAACTTTCTCAGTTTACCTTGGTAACTAATCTTCACAGTCATACTTTGAACTCTGTCATTCCCACAAACTTCCATTATCTAGAATCACAATTTCACACCTTTCGCTGTTATAAATCTCCCTCAAATACTACGTCCCTTGTTCTACACCCCGGTTGGGACCTCCTAACTTTTGATTACTCCTTGCCTTCTCTATCCACCAGCAGCTTCCTGTCTTTCTTTACCTCCCTGTATAGATTCTTTAATACAGCAGGTTAAGTTGTCCTTTGCAAGTACCTTTCACTTCCTTTGTGTCACTACATCTCAGTTACCCTGGGATTTTAAAGCCTTTAAAGTTGGTCTTTACTTCCTAGCACAGAATCTTCCCCATACTTATTTGGCTCAAGCCTCAACTGTTATGACCCTCTCCCATCCCCATTCACCTAAGTTTTACTCCTCAGATCTTCTAGTGGCAGCTTGACTACCATTTTTCAGGTAAGCTTTGCATGTGTTTTCATTGTATAATTTAGTCCTCTTAGAACTCATCAAAACTACACTTAACTAAATCATCAAAAGGCTACTTATTTGTCAAATTACTTGTGGTCATTTGCTTCAATAAGCCTTGAGTGCAGGGACCACATCTGACTTGCTTGTCATTTTTAGTAGTAATCTGCCTTATAAATGTTATTGTTATTGATGCCTCAATGTCAGGACAGACATGAATATTCTTTCATCTCTTTTTCTTCCCACATATCTCCATCTCCAAACTATTTTCCATTTTCTATGCAAAACAGAACTCCTTCTCTTAGAAATTCCAAGTTTTAAAGCTAGTAATATAAACCGGGTTCTGCTAGGTCATTGTGTCCAAGTCATCTGTTTTGTGTTGGTTAATATTATTTCTTGCAGATGACAGGAAATGCAATTCAAACTGGCTTAAACAACAACACAAAAAATTTTATTGCCTCATGTAACTGAAATGTCCAGCTGTAAATTTTCAGGTGCAGCTTGATCCAAAGCCTCAAATGTTGTCAACAGGAGTTATTTTCTCTACATGTCTTGGCTCTGAATATACTATACACGCTTTGTTCTCAGCCCCCCAGCCTTTTAGGTTTAAGTCCAACAGGGAAGAGTCTCTGCCTCTCAGTGGCCCCAGGAAGCATCACGTTGTATCTCAATGCTCTGTCTGGGTGCTCATCACTTAGCCATTACTTTGTGCTACAGAATGTTCTATTTCATTTGTTCAGACTTGAGTCTCCCACCTGCCTGTCCTAACCCTGACATTAGAGGTAGAATTCCAGGAAGCATCTGGACAGAGACTTTCTCGAAAGGAAGTGACAGAACCATTTTATATAGCTACCAGATTAAGAATATGTGGCAAACACACACACACGTATATATATGTTCACTATAAATCACATAACTATAAGGCATTGATGAAATCATACATGATCATATTTATATCCTCCACTCTTACCATTTTGGTCACATAAACAAGAAAAAATATTATGCAATGAAGCTCAACAAGATCTATTTCTCTAACTGAAGGACATTTAATCATCTTTATTCGACTTGTTTTTTCTCCAAAGAGTTGAAAATAAAACACAAACCATGGAGTTGTTGATATTTGTGTTTTTCTTATATATACATAGATATGTCAAAGTCCATTGTATACATTTCTGGTTATTCCTTAATTGAAATATATTTCATATTCAAATTTTCTCATTTCCAAAATTAGCCGAGTAAAGAAGTAATTAATTTCATGTTCCAAGAAATATCAAATAAGATTAATTTTTATAATAAAATAACATAATGTAAGGAACCAGCAGCTGGTGGGGGGGGCATGTGAGCGAAAGTTTGTCTCTGTGAGAGAAATACTTATTCAATTCACAAGATGAAGATGGGACACGGGAAGAAGTTGGGAGGAGGACACTGTGTGCCCTAAGAATATTGTGAGAAGAATTCAAACCCAAAAGGTCAATCCTTACACTAATTGGAATAATAAGATAAGTGGCAGAAGGAGTAAAAACCTGTGACTGGAAAAGGATTCTCAAGGGTGCAGTGAGGGGAGCATATGAGTTGGTCCTGGTTCTGCCACTTGCTATCTGACTTTGATAAGTTATTGAAAATCTCTGGGCTTCTGTTTTCTTGTCTGTGAAATAGGAATAATAATATCTACCTCTCCAGTAATGATAACAACTGTATAGAACACAATAAAAGTGAAGGTAATTGTTACTCCAATTTATAAGGTAAAGGGAGAAGACAGGATGATTATAACAAGGAAAAAGTTTAAACAAAAGCACCTAGGCACAAAATAAGTGCACTGTAAAATTATGAAATTTATACTCTTATGCACTCTTTCTCCAAATCTTTGATTTTTAAAACTCAGGAAATGAAATCCTAACTCATTTTCACAGATGTCATTCTCCCTACTTTACTTAATTCTGCCAATACTTTTTTTTTTCCTCTAAGTTGAAATCTCAACTTTGCTTGCTAACAGGATCTGCTCTAAGAACATTGATAACTTTCCTGTCTGGAAGTGCGGAAAATACCCAAATTACTCAGACAGTTATCTAATGTCTTTCAGTGTTCCAGTTTTCAAATCATGTCTATGTGTGTTGGCTGTATTTGGACAGGTAAAAGGTTAAATAAAAGCAACAGTAAAATATCTGACCATCCCATCAACATAGAGGAGAATGTCAGAATAATTATAAATTATTTTATGAATAATTAATACTTTCTCTCCCCTCCCTTGGGACCATTTTGAGCATGTTCATGTTATCAATTATTAAAGACTTATTGAGGGTATAATTCTCTAAGTTTTTTCAAAAATCGGTTGGATTCAAAATTGATGGTGGACCTTTCCTAGCAAATATACAGATTAATTGCTAGGTCAGAAAGATTTTATCAATGAATATTATGATTATTAAAGCACTGGAAAAATAATTTGACAACTCATGCCCTTTCCATAAGGACATCTAATTTTCTCTTTGAAAGTAGAGTCTCTTTGCCTCATAACCACAAAGACAGAAAGAAATCCTGTTTTTATCCCCGAGTCTCTCAAACTAGGAAGTGTTTTTATGAATATGGTTTTTAAAATTGCACATGTACTTAACTTGATTTTTGATTTCACAATCCAACAATTTAATCGATGACTGATAAACACATAAACTAATATAATATGATGCCATCCTAGGTTTTATATACAGAAAAATACAGAGCATTTCTGGAGTACAAAAAATAATACAGGGCTTCCCTGGTGGCGCAGTGGTTGAGAGTCCACCTGCCGATGCAGGGGACGCGGGTTCGTGCCGCAGTCCGGGAGGATCCCACATGCCGCGGGGCGGCTGGGCCCGTGAGCCGTGGCCGCTGAGCCTGCACGTCCGGAGTCTGTGCTCTGTAACGGGAGAGGCCGCAACAGTGAGAGGCCCGCGTACCACAAAAATAAAAAATAAAAATAAAAATAATACATCCACGCATTGACATCAATCCTCCATGTGCTCTTGTACAACGTCCTGTGCTCAGCCCCATGCCACCCCACCCCGCCACCACACACGTACCATACAGCTTTTCCTGCTCGACAGTAAGGAAATAAGGCTCAAAAGTGGCCATGTTTTTTGTCTCTTCTTCATTAATCCAAATATTCTGTCCTGCCCCATCAGACAGTATTTCTCCATTTTCCATTTTCATTTACTCCCAATAGTTTTCTATCTGAGATTTCTACATGCTTTAACACTGAGTTTGAGCATGATTTTTATAAATGGTGCCATTATAAATATTACTGGTTTTACAGATTTGGTAATTAACTCTTGCCAACGTAGTTTGATAAAATGAGAGAATTAATATTTGGAATAAAAACATGACTAATTATTTTGTCAGAAGTTCCTAAAAGCCTGACTGCAATGAATCATGAAATACTCAATACTGAGGTCATTTCATGAGTTTCCAGTGAGAAAATATCACCTTGTCTTATATTTCCATATAATTTTTAACCTCTTTTATAACACTCCTTCAACTTATATTATTTGTTTAATACCTATTTTTCCAGCTATACTATGGGCCAAGGGCTAGATTCATACCTATCATTTTTTGCTGTGGCATAGAAGTGTCTGACATATACTAGGTACTTGCTAAATATTGGTTGATTAATGAATTTTTTTTAAATTGCAAACAAAGAGAACTTGTGCTTTTAACATCCCATCTCTATATAAAATTTATCACTTGGTGGCAAAAGTTCTTCCTAACACAGGAATTGGGTTATTTCACACCCCTACTTATAAGTAATGAGTTATCCCTTTATTCTACTGTTCAGAATAATTACCAGATCATTTAAAATCTACCTTTATACCAATCTTTATCGTCCACAATATCCTCCCCACACTTCTTTGTCATCTCCGCCGTTATTACCTTGGCTTACAATATTATCCTCCTACTGATATAACATACAAAACGTTAATTTACGGTACAGCTCATATCACTCACAACTGCCAGCCAGCTCAAAACTGCATCCTTGGATAGAGAATAAATCAACATCACTATAAAATGTTCTGACCATGTTATGATCCAGAGACTAACTGAAGAGGAAATGGGCTTGAGAAATATTTCTTCATTTTGTTGTCTGAATTCTAAAGAAGACATTTACAGTGACTTTTGTTCAAGCATAGATGGCTAGGAAACACTGTTGTATCCCTATGAAATTAAGGACTGTGTAAATAGGGGGAGCCAAAGATCATAGCTGAGGTTGCATTCTGACATGCAGTTACACTACTGCATAGATTCTCTGAATGAAGGCCTGATTCCTGATACATACATAGAACTAGTCAAGTAATGGACAAAAATTATTCACAGTTTATCAACCTTCATAACTGGGGCCGTAGATCCTGAATGGCATAGACTATAACTAAGCTACATAGTTATCATCACTTACGGTTCTCTTTTTCCTGTTCTTTTCAGCTTCTTTAAATTTTATGCTTTCTCCTTAAAATATTTTTTCCTATTAAGTTATATTAGGTCCTCTTTCACTGAAATATTATCACATCTTTGTTTAGTATGTAACACAAAGAAAGGACTTGACAAAATAGCTTGAGAGTCACAAAATTAAGTGGTTAAGAGAATGTGTTTTGTAGTCATACAGACCTTGCCATAAATATTGCATTGCCACTTTCCTGCTGTGTGATCATAGATGAATTTCTTAACTGCTCTGAGTCCAGTTTCCTCTACAGGAAACTGAGGATAGTAACTGAACATACCTTATAGTTTTGTTGTCAAAACCTACTGAAAATTCTTGGTAAATAATAGGGACTCAACTATTCATCATGAGGATAATAGTCAGGTACCTTGGGCACTGGGCATGGCTATTTTCCTAGCAACATGACTGAAAAGATCACTTATCCTTTTTGATAATCAACACCATTAATTCTAGACTGGCGATAAAATTATACATTTTTAGTCTGATTCATATAGTTGTGAAGATTAGAAAAGATCAAAAGCCAATAATTTAATCTGAATGTTATTATGATTGCATGTTTATATTATTTTTAATTAGAATAAATTTGTTAATTCAGGTGCTATTATGGAGTGAATGTTTGTGTCCTCCCCAAATTCATATGTTAAAACCCTAAACCTCAGTGTGATGTTATTTGGAGATGGGACCTTTGGGTGGTAATTAAATCATGAGGGTGGAAGCCCATGAAGGAATTAGTGCTCTAATAAGAAGAGGCAAGAAAGAGCTTATCTTTCTCTGCCATGTGAGAACACAGCTATTTGTGAAACAGGAAGAAAGCCTTCACCAGAATACAACCATGCTGACACCCTGATCTTTGACTTACCCAAGTGCTATGAGGAATAAATTTCTATTGGTTAGGCTGCCTAGTGTACAGTAATTTGTTATAGCCACCCAAACAGACTAAGACAGATACGCTGGAGTAGGGCACAAGGTGGAAATAGATGAGGTCTCTGTGTAGAGATTTTTCACATGCCATCCTGTCAAACATGGTGGGGCTTCAAACAAGGGGGAATAAATAATAGGTGTTTAGCAAACAATTAGTGCTCAGGAAATAACAAACTGAAAGCCAGGAATGAATGCTTACCTCTGGGGGTAATAGATGCCTGAGATAAGAAAGGAGCAAATGGTAAGGACAGCATTATCTTGGAAACAACTAGCTCATGTTAGGTGGTCAGTCCTCAGGAATTCATCTTTTCTACTTTGTAATTAACATACATGTTTTATATATTCTCTAAAAGTTTCAAATATTACACAAGATTCTAAAAACAATAAGTAGTTACTGATTAAATATTATTTTCTAATTATTATGTTAATGTAAAATATATGAGGCATTTTATGTTTGAAGAAAAAAAAAAAAAGAAACACAAATCTTGGTCTCAAGGAATATTTTTCCTTGAAAGTCCTTACCTGCAACCACATGTTTACAGAAGATTTTAAAAATTATTCTGAGTAATATCATTGCTATGTGATAAAGTCCATGAAACCATCACTCTACTCTTCCTTTCGGCTTACATCTGAACCTGAATTTTCTAACTGTTCACCGCCATGAATTTATTCCTATCACTGTGTTTTAACCAAATTTTTATTCCCTTGCTCATTCCCAGGGACATAATTAGGCTGCTTTTTTTTTTCATTTAAACACAGTAACATAATAAAGAATTACCTGAGAAACAAGGTAACTTTATGAGTATCAAGTCCTTTTCTTGCCACATGTTATGCATTGCTTTTGGTTTAAATGTATAACTGGGTGCACACAGGCAAACAAAGAACAAAGAAGCATGTTGTTGGAATCAGTTGTGCATTGGCCTCTGAAGATGGACTTCGAGGTATATGTTTGTAGAAAGTTTTCTAGCTGGGAGTTGTCTGCGTTTTCTCCTGCTGTTTTATCCCGTGTACTTGCTTATACACTGGAATCATTGTGGGGCTCTATTTACAGAAATTCAGTTGGGTTATTAGGCTCAAACCATGACTCTTTCATATTTGAAGTGCTGCATTTTTTCCACAATAAACTATTTACATCAAACTCTATAAAATAAAATAGTTATTTAAAGGTTTTAAATGACTCAGTGTAGTAGGAATCCATTAAACTGCTGTAGTGAACAACCATTAATTCCTGGAATAATAAAGCTCATGTTCTAATGATAGGAGACAATAAACAAAGTAAGTTAGGTAAATGTATATATAGCAGTTAGATGTGATGATTTCTAGGAGAACAATTAGAGTTAGGGGCTACAGTTTTAAATAGAATGATGAAGAAAGGTCTCACTCAGAAGGTAATAGAAAGATCAAAAGGAGTGAAGGAGAACAATATGGAGATCTGGTTGCAAGTATATTACAGGGAGAGAGAATACCAGGTCCAGGTGCCTGGTGAGTATGAGAAATGGCAAGGAGACTAGTGTAGCTAGAGCTGAGGCAGATAGAGGGAATGTGGTAAGAGATGAGATCAGAAAGATATCAGTGCCCCAAAAGGGTAGGAAATGTAGACCTTTACACATACTCATTTTTTCTATGAGTAGGAAATCATTGGAGGACTTTGAGGAGTGACAACATCTGATTTTCATTTTAAAGGATCATTCTGGCTGCAGTGTTAAGTACAGATTGACTTGTGGTTGGGTGGGTGAAGGAAAACTAGTTAGTTATGAGTCTATAACAAACTAGATGAGGGATGACAGTGATTCACACCATGGAGAAGCAGTGCTGGTGGTAAGAAATAGTTTGATTCTGGATATATTTTAAAGGTAAAACGTATAGAATTTCCTTGTGGATTAGATGTGGGATATGAGACAAAGCGGTACCAAGGATGACTGTAATGTTTTGCCCGAGTAAATAAAGGATTGATGACATGGATTAACTGTGCCAATGAACGCAATCTGTTCTCATCTTCCTCATCCACATAGTTTGAATACAAGGATATTCCTTTAAATGCTCCTATGCTGAATCTGTGCTTGGCCGTGTGACTTGCTTTGGCCAGTGTAACAGTAATATGTAAGACTTAAAAAGTGCTTGCATGTTAGGGCTTGCTCTCCTGCTCACCTGGAATCCTGAGCCTCCATGCAAACAAGCCCAAACAGGAGTCCAGATGATAAGAAACATGCAGCCCAATCACTCTTGTTTTCTCTGATAATAACCAGTTAATCCCGCAAAAAAGAACCAATCTAGCTGATCTGTAGCTAATCTCAGATGCATGAGTGAGCCCAGCTGAGAGAAGTAGCATACTTACCCAGCTGATCCTAACCCAAACTTCCAACCCACGTAAATATTTGCTAGCTAATTGATTTCTGTTTTTGGCCACTACACTGTGGGGCTGGCGGAGTGGGGTAGGGGATGTTACATAGCAAAAGCTATCTGATACAATGAAGTTACTAGTAACTTTGATGGGGATGATTTTTGTGAGGTTTGCTTTTAAAGACGAAGACTAGAAGCTTATTTTGGACAGGCTAAATATGTGTTACCTATTATGTATTCAAATAGAAGAAATGAACAAGGGAAATATAATACAATAGGCAGGCAGCCTTAAGGACTTCATCAAGCTTGGCGACCAGTTAGCATGTCTATGTGTTTTTCTCCACTTGTATGGATAGAGAATAGGAAGAGGCAGAGACTTGGCTTACTAGATAGCTGTTAAATGTTGAGATGCTGAAATTTGGCAGGTCAGAGTAAATGAAAATCGATCAGAACACACAACCAAAAAATCTTCATGGTCTTCCAATGTGTCCCCTACATTTCAGATTTCTTAGGCACTAATTAGGACCTATAAACCCATGCTTGGTGTGTGAGATATGCAAAATAAAAATAAATATAAGATAATTTTATTTATTTGAAAAAAGAGATTATAAATATAAAACCAAGTGAAATGGATCGAATGAAAAACTGCCTGATACTGACTGTAAGATTAGAAGAAATAAGATAGTAAAACCCATATATAAAAGCAGCTGGAGAAAATTTTTGGCACATGGTAAGTAGGATTTTTGTTAGTAGAACAAAGAAGTAAGAAAGAGCATTCACAGAGGCATAGAAAAAATAAGAACAGACTTAAATTACAAGCTGGAACAAGAGATGCATGATACAATTAAAGTTGATTATTAGACAGACTTTGGTGCCTCTCACCAATCAGACTCTCAAGGGCAGTGGTATGCTGGTAAATTAACAACTGTTTTTTCAAAGGTTGGGGAGGCTAGTTGTCTTGTAAAATTCGCTGTTTTCCATGCATAAATTCTGCCATCATTGCCAATTTCAAGCTAACAATATAGTTCAACTGATTTACAAAATTCCTGGAATTAAATAGTCATGTCTTGCAGGTCACTAAATGCCAGATCCAGCACATCATTGCTAGACATTCTTACAACTAAAGCGGAAATATCTTTGTCACTTTGGGAATACTGCATCCTGGGATATTAATCCCTCTAGATCACCTGGAAAATGATTAGTTTCTATTCAACCCAGGAACATTTCTAAAAAGCTAAAATGACTTAGGTATTCAATTAAATGTGATTGATGTTCTTTGCCTTGGTGTTAGAAGGCAAGACTCAACATTTAGTTCCATCCTCTAGTGCTGCAACTCATTGAGCTCTGCTTGTGGATGGGTTTTCGGTCTTTCTCTGGTGAATCATCTAATGTGGCCCACAGTTCCATAGAGGGGAACTTCATGTTGACCCCAAGTGTTCTGTCCCTAACCTTATGGAATTTGGTGTCCCTGGGAGGCAGTTCATGTAGTGAGAAAAAAAACAGATTTGGGGGTCAGACTGGAGTTTGCTTCTGAGTTCCTCCATTTATCATCTCTGTAACCTTGTAAAAGTAAACTCACTGATCTTTCTACTCACAACACTTCTGACACCAGATGTGTGGGGTTTTCCACACCAAGTAATTTTTCAATTCTTGGCAGACACTGACTGGGTGTCCTACAATTTAATTCAATTCTGATACTAACAGACCAGAGTTAGAACAGACCTCACAGGCTAATGGATTAGTCCCATCAGACTGCTACCTTCCTCCCAGATGCCAATTGCAAGTAGTGGGTCCCCAAGTTACCCATAACTTCTATCCAACTTGTTGACAAATCAGAGGTTCCCACCAAACCCCTCCTTGAGTTTGATAATTTGCTAAAACATCTCATAGAACCCAGGGAAACGGTTTACTTTCTGTTACGGATTTATTGTAAAGGTTATTTCAAAGGATGCAAATCATCTGACAAATGAAAAGATACATAGGATGCAGTCTGAAAGGATCCTGAATGCAAGAGCTTCTGTCCCTGGGGAGTCAAGGTGTGTCACTTTCCCAGGACATGGATGTGTTCATCAACCTGGAATATCTCTGAACCCCTTTGTTTAGGGTTTCTAATGGAGGCTTCATTACATAAACATGATTGATTAAATCATTGGTTATTGGTTATTAACTCAACCTCCAATCCCTCTCCCTCCCTGGAGGTCAGGGGGTAGACCCCCAAATTCCACCCCTCTTATCACAATTGGTCGCCCTGGCGATCAGCCCTTCATCCTTAGGGGCTTTTCAATAGTTATCTCATTAACATAAACTCAGGTACAATTGAAAGGGGCTTCTTATGAGGAGCAAAAGACGCTCATTTCAATTTAATGCTCCAGACCTGTTTCAAGAGCCAAGAACAAACCCATATATAACAGAAGATGCTTCTGTTGCTCTTATCACTTAGGAAATTACATGGGTTTTAGGAGCTCTAATCAGGAGTGGGGATGAAGATCAAACTATATATTTCTTATTATATCACAATAACCTTGGAATATTACTTATGCTCTCTGAGTTTTCTGTAAAACAGGACAGGATGATAATAATGCTTATATTACCAAGTCCAAGCTCGTGCTGCTCACTGCACAACAGGCCAATAAATTGAGAGATGAGGTGTTGGGGCAGGGAATAGTGACTTTATTTGGAAAGCCAGCAGACCAAGAAGATGGCAGGCTAGTGTCCCAAAGCACCATCTTACCCGAGTTAGAATTCAGGCTTTTGTTATACTAAAAGGGGAGAGGGTGTGGCTGGCTGTTGCAAACTTCTTGGTGCTAGCCAGACCTGGAGGGGATGTAGTAATCCTTTGTTCTTTCAGCTGTGCACATAGATCTGGTCACAATGTTCCTGTAAACCTCCAACAAGACAAATGTTATTCTCTGTTCTGGAGCTTTTTAAATCTCTGTATGAATGAAAAATGTTATGCCTTTAAAGGTCAAGCCGGGGAGGCAGAGCCTTGAGAAAGGGCTATTATGTATATTTCAGGCAATAGGCAACATTCCCTTACAAAGATGCAGAGCCAGCATGACTAAACACAGGCAACAGAGCACACAGCTTAGAGCTATAAGAATAGATCCAATATGGAGTCAGGTTTGTTCTTTGCCACACTTACTATATAAGGTAGCTTCTGCTGTCATATAATTAGCTGATATTTAGTTGTTCTTACTGTTTATTTAAATTTTAATTAAATCAGTGATGTCTCTTTACAATTCTTTTCCTGGGTGACCTCAGGTGAGTTAACTAATGTCTGAGATTTAATTTATATTTAAATATTTAATAAGACATTTGATATACATGGTCCCTCAAGTCTCTTACATTCTATGATTTCATGAGACTATAACCCAAGTCTCTGGGGTCATTTGTTGCTCTAGCGTGTTATTTGTTCTTTGCTTAAAACCAGCATTCGTATACAGAAGACTTAGTACATAGAATTTTGTTTGAGATTAGTGGGCTCCCAAAATTTTCTGCCGTCTTCCCTGCTACTACTTGCATTTTCTGCCCACAAATAAGCCCTTCAAAGCTGAAGTGTCCAATGTGATAGGCACTAGCCACAGGTGGCTATTTAGATTTAAATTAATAAGATTAAATAAAATATAAAATTTAGATCCTCAGTTGCACATGCCACATTTCCAGTGCTCAGCACTCACATATGAGGATATAGAACTTTTCCATCATTGCAGAAAGGTCTCTTTGACATTGCTTCTGCTCTAAAATTATTCATGTGATATGACAGCTCTTTTAAGTATAGCACATAAAGTCAAAAGTCTGATCTGTGGGGATGGGAAATGGGACTTTTGACCAAAATAATAGCCTCTAATCATTTATTTCTTCTCAACTCAATACCTATGCTCTCAAGTTACAATGTGAGAAAATTCCATCTTGCTTTCTCTACGGTATCTAGCCTCAAATATCTGTAACTATAAAATAGTTTATATCTATATATGTATCTATATTTGTATCTAACCTATATCTATAAAATAACCATCATCACTTAGAAGACTTGTGACATAAATGACTGTGAGTGTTCCATGCACTCATCATTTGCAGAAAAGGAAACTATGAGTCACATTTGTCACACTGTTTTTAGTGGAATAGCCAGGAATATAAAGAAACCAATTGGATGTACAGTTCTTTACTTGTATCCTGTATACCACACCACCTCACATGCTTAGGATATACCAAGTTTTCTAGGAGTAACTTGTCTACAGATCATACCAGCTCCTCCTTATTTAACCATGATGGACTGTTTGCAAATTAAGATTAAAAAAAAATCCTGATTTACACTTGTAGTAGACCATGAATGTTAACCTAATGAATGAAATGTTAATGAATGCTGTTAATGAAATATACTTCGCCTCTTCAATAAAATCAAAGCTTTTTCATTTCTGTTTTTCAATCTTAAGCCTAACATCTAATATATATTATATAATAGAATAGATCTTAAGGTTGCAGCTATATTGTTCTTACTAAGGAATTTATAAATTTGGTATATGTTCCTTTTATTGGTAATGGAAACCTGTCAAAGATTATTTTCCTTGAAAAATAGTCCCCCCCACAAATTTCTGCCTGCCTAATGAATTAAAATCACTCATTGAAGAAATTGCATGAAAACACCCCACTAATTTCAAACTAAGATATATACTAGATTCATAGGCAGGTCACCACACTAGTTGGTGGGATTTATTTTTCTCTGCAGCAGAGCAATGTAGGTAGTTACTGGAAATAAAACTATTTCAATTGCATAAAGAGTAATGTTAAGTTAAAAGAAAACAATAAGTGTCTCCTTACAAAAGACGAATAATATTATTTTGTTGTGTTTGTTCTTGCTTACTTAGAGTACTCTTCTCCAAAATGATCTGTTTGTCTCATGTTCTTCCTTATGTCCAGACATCAACAGCTTTTTATAGGTATCTACTTGGATGAGGACCAGCGTATTGGAGTGGTTTAGAGAATTCGTTAATAGGAGTGTGTCTGTCTTGGTTTGGCTACTAGCGTCAACAATCTGCGTGACCTTGGGTAAGTAATGTAACCTCTCTGTGCCACCATTTCTTTATTTGGAGGATGGGAATAAAATTATAATGTTACCTCAGAAGGGTAACTATGTTATAAATTAATTTATAATTGAAGGGTTTACAACTGTGCCTAGAGTAGTAAGCCCTCCACGTTAACAATTAATCATTTAGAGATGCTTATAAAAAAAGGTATAAAATATTACCATATGAATATGCAAATGCATCTATTTTTAGTAGATAGTAATAGGGATCATGGTTTTTTTTTAATAGGATGAAAACTAAATAGTGCCTTATGTAATTTTCTTTGTTTTCTTTATATTTATACAGTAAATAGTAAATAAGGTATATAAGTTAAATGTGCTCTAGAGAAATTGTTTATATTTACAGTTAAAGAGCTTAAAACTTGTTTTTTTCATATTTTCTAAGAAATAAGCAAATTATATTTATATTAGTTAGATAAAAGGATCTTCATAAGTTTATTTTTGCTCCTTATACAAAAATCTGGTGAAATTTTTAAGTGATACGACTGGCCTTTCCTAAATAAGGGCCTCATCTTTGGTTATTTATTGGAAAATTACAATCATATTCAGAAGAAACCTGATACAATAAACAATCTTAGCTAAAAGCTAATTGGTTGGTAACTTTTTATTTTTTTTATTTTATTTTTTTTGCGGTACTCGGGCCTCTCACTGTTGTGGCCTCTACCGTTGCGGAGCACAGGCTCCAGACGCGCAGACACAGCGGCCATGGCTCACGGGCCCAGCCGCTCCCCGGCACGTGGGATCCTCCCAGACCCGGGCACGAACCCGTGTCCCCTGTATTGGCAGGCGGACTCCCAACCACTGCGCCACCAGGGAAGCCCTGGTTGGTAACTTTTAACTTTATTTTTTGGGGTTACAGAACTTATCTAATAATATTTCTTGTAGGAGTTTTTTAATTTTAATTTTAAATTACTGCTTGCATCAGTCAAGGTTTGGACCAGGAAATGGAAATTACACTACATATTTCAACAGAAAATTCAATATACTGATTTGGTTCCACATTTGGAGGGCTGAAAAAGCAAAAAGGAACATTAAGATGACATAAAGGTAGTAACAGTAGGAAGTAGCTACTGCACATAGGAAGCAGGATTATCAGAATCTAGAAACTTGGGGATGGGGCCCTACAAAGCTGGCATTCAGACCTCTGAGGAGGGGTTGCTGCCTAGCTGATGCTAGTGACTCAGGAGCTCAGAATAAGGGCATTTGGAGTTGGGGCTAAGATTGCTAAGCAGGCAGTGTTGCTCAGCTTATTGGATACCTCTGACAGAGCTTAATGAGGCTTGTGCTGAGTGTCAAAAACCCTGGAACCAGCTACTGTTGCCCAGGTAAAGTGTCCTTGCTTGGGCTGTGCTGACAGAAACAGCAATAAATGGGAAAAAGAAAGTCCCTTCTCTCTTCTTCCTGCTTCCAGAGTCCCTCTCCCTCCAGATCTCCCTAGTGACAGAGGAAGTTAACTGATAAAGGAGAAATGTAATTTTTCAGAGTCCCAGGGCTCAGTGTCACAAAGCTGAGAATAGAAGGCTTTATAAGTGAAACATGCTTAAAAATGAGATTATTGTAAGTGTCCCCCATGCTAATGGCTCTCAACCCATCTCATGAACACCTCTCTCTCTCTCTGTCTCCCCATAGAATATAGTGAACTTCCCACGTTCTCGAAAACTTTCCTGGTTTTAGCACTGAAAACCCTACATCTCGAGAAACCCCTTAGTCCTCGGCAAACTAGGATGGTTGGTCACCTTAACCTAGAAATTAACATTAATTTCTATTAAATTATAAATAAGGGCAAGGGGAAATTACAAAATTGAAAGGAGAATGGAAAACACGTTTTGTTGTAAACAGGTCTATACATCTGTAGGTTAGGCATACCCACCCTGCTTGTTATTTTTTATTATGATTATTTGCATATGAACATAAAGAAAATTGATGGTGTTGGAGGGGATGTGAGAGGAAATATTTTAACTCTGTTCTCACTTGAGTGAAACTGTGCAAATTGTCACTACCTGATAGTTGGAACTGATTTCTCTACCACTAAGCAGCCATAAACTGACAGGTCACTGTGTGCTAAAAGTCAGAATTTTCTGGAACTGAATGTCACAAGTTCTGAATCAAATGAATATTGGACTTATCAGTGCAGGCAAAAAGTATACTGGTTACCACATTATCCACGGAAGGCTATTCCCTTTCACCCTATTGAAAAATATCTGACAGGACTTACAAGTTCAGCTAGAACATGTCAACTTAAAATATTAATGTCTTCTGGGGCAAGTGATTAGATGGAGCATCCCAGCTTGTCTGAGTCATGCTGAATACTTCATGGTGCTACCATCCTTGTAAGTGTCTGAGCTGTCACGTGTCCTCCCTCGTGGACATCTTTATGCCATTTTAAGCAAATTGCAGTCAAACAACAGGCTTTTCTTTCAGAGTCAAATTATTTTCTGCCTTTGATCTTATTTCCCTTCAGAATATTTTTCAATGAAATTTAAGGCTCATAAAGATCTGGTTTCTTACTACTTTCTCAAACTCAGTTCCAACTACTCTGCTCTCATTCTCTGCCACTTGGTGATACATGACCTCGTTCAGATTCAAATGTTGTATCCATTGAGGTGAAGGCTAAGCTAGGGTAATTATAACAAAGGGACACAAGTGCATTTTTTTCTCATGGAACAGCCCAGCTAGTTTAGGCTAGTGAGGCAGCTGTGCTCCATGAAGTCATTCAGGGATCCAGGTTCCTCCCTTCATTTGCTCTGCCGTTTATTAGGCATTGGGCTCTTCTGCATGGTCCAAGCTCAGATGCAAATCATTTGCATTCCAGTCTGCAGGAGGAGGAAAATGAGATAAAATCCAAGGCAGCAGTTTATCTCTGCTCAAGTGAGGAAGGTGCATCAATCACTCTTCCATCCCTGGCCACTCATAGCTACAAGGGAGACTGGGATCTGTAACGGACATCTGGGAGACCATATCCTGAGGAAGAAGAAGAAAATGAATTTGGGGGTACAATCAGCAGTCTGTCAATGAAGCCACTCATTTTATGGAAACTTCAGATTGCCTAAATGAATAGAATCAGTTCCTTTGTTTTCTATATCTTGAACATAAGAATGTTATTGCACCTCTCACATCATATTATGTATTTCAGTGTCTACCTCAAATAAGAGACTGCAAAATCCTTAACATGAGGATAGAGGTTTCTTCGTTTACATAGTCCCTAACCCTTGTATGTGGTAGATGATCACTTCATATTACTGAGTTGATTTGAATAGATTGTGTTATTGTGACAGCTAATTAGGTACAGAGATTTTTAGCAACCTCCATTTTATAGATGGGGATCCTGAGGCTCTAACACAATCAAATGACTCTTCCAAAATCTAGTTCACGATGAAGCTAGGATTAAAGCAACGTTTTTGATTCCTGGCTCAATTTTATTAAAGTAAGCCAAGCAATAGTATAGATCTGCTCAGGCATAGAAACCACTCATTTAAAAACTACACACTAGCCATTTGAATGACATTGTGTTTATTGTGTATTTTTTTTTTAATGTCAACATTCAAAGGCATTCTTCAGCATCCTTATGCATCTTGACAATATGCATAATCTAATCCTTTCCTTAATTTAGCATCATTTTACAATGTCTAATCGGTCTCTTTCCAGTTAATATCGCCATCCTCAAACATCAAGCTGGTTCTTGATAGTCTTAAAACTGAGATTGTTGCTATTTTATCATATGAAAAGAGCTACAAAAATAAAAACTATCTGACTTCTAATTAATAAGATGAATTTATTAGAACAGCTTAAATACACACATTTGGTGGGGGTGGGGGAATATGTGTGGAGATGATGCTGAAATTTATCGTAAAAAAAGCCTTAGAAATTCAGTGGTGACTGACTACATTATAAATAGGTTCTAAAATCAGGTACACTTTGGTCACATCCTGGCCGTACAGTTCAGCAGCTCCACAACTTTCAGAAAGCAAGCCTCAACTACCACATTCCTAAAATAGGATAATTCCTTAAGAACAGCTTTTTAGGATAATTGATTTAACATTTTTCCTGGAATAGATTAAGCAAACAATAAATGATAGCTTTTATTGCTAACTATCATTATAGGCTTAAGTACCCTGTAAGACATGACTGTAAGTAACATAAGATAATGAAATAGCTTTGTTTAAACTAATAATTTTGAAATGATCCATAAAGAATAATTGTTCCTCTAAATTCAGGCATTATCATTCATATTAACTTTTAAATAATTTTTGCTAACATACAAAGAAAAATAACATAGCTTTTGAATTAGTCTACAATATGTTTAAAGCAGTAGAGCAAAGCGTGAAAATCTAGCACGCTCCACTGGAAAAATAAGCAATTGTCAGAGGCGGTAATCACAAAGAAATGCAGAGATTGGCAAATGCCTTAAAAGTGCTAGAAAACAAACACATATGAGATGCCTATTTTTAAAACGAAAACATTTTCATAGCCAAAAGTTAAAGAATAAGAGAAATTAAAAAGAAGAGAGATAAAAGAGAAAATAGTTTTCACTTGTATATCTCTGAAATTAAAGCATTTTTATCATCTACCACTTTAATTACCAAAATAACATCAACCCTTGTGCACCAGACTCCTTACCAAAATAACGGCCTAGAAGAGATTTTGAATTAGACAAATTCCTCCACTGAGCTTTGAAACTTATTAATGATTGAATTTTTTGATGGAATGTTATTTCTGCAATCAGTTGAGCTAAATGAAAATTATGCATATATTTACACCACCATAGAATTATAGGAATTATAATTATAGGAATTAACATTGATTAACCCTGTCATTAATTTGTTGTTTAGGATTTAAAGGAAGGACCTCCAATGGGTTAATTGTGAACATTTTATTGAAATATTATAAGAACGTAGTTTGTAATTACAGTTTTAATATGACATTGAAAATGTTGGATTCAAAGTTAAAGAAAAGCACAGATAACCCTCATAATTATTGTTTCATAAAACTCTAATTGCATTTTATGCCATTTTATTCTATCATTTGAAGGTCTCTGTGATTACACTTTTATCTTATTTATAGATGGATGAAGTAAGGTGAATTTAATTCATTTTCATGTTAGTTACACTTGTGATTTTTGAAGAAAATCTAAAAGCATAGACATTTTAGAACTGGGTTTCCCTGAACTAAAAAATTTTTTTACTAAAACATACTTGAATCTATTAACATTCAAGTCTGTCTAGAATGGGAAAATATTTTAGTAAAAGTAAATGTAAATTAAGGATTAATTGTTCTGGGTTTTAGTGGAAACATTTATTTCATTCAAACAAAGGAGATTGCTTACAGATTTTAGTTTTGTCTCATATCACAAATTCATTTCACCCTTTTCTAATGAGTTATTGCTGAGTTGTTTGAGAGCTGACAATATGATGCAAGCCCTTAGAATTTAGAACCTAAAACAACAATATAAACGTAAAAGAACCTATATGAACAATCTACAGTTAATTAATTTGTTCACACTTTAACCATCAAAAAATTTAAGTAGATCTTGAAAATATTTTAGTTCTTTTTTAATCGATTGTCTAAGAGCACAATAATCATGCATAACGAATGGCCACACAGCTCCTGTGAAATACTACAGTTAGTGTATTGCTCACTCATCAACTGTCATCAGCTAGGCAGCACTATGACTTCAGATGGATCCACTCATGCTTTTGCATGTTAGATAAATGTTGAAATCTCCTGGGTTGACTGGAGTGAGTCAGCTCTGCTCCACATGTCTCTCACCCTGCAGCAGGCTAGCCTGGCCATGTTCTCATGGTGGTGATGGTAGAGACACAGAGAGTCAACAAAAACACCCACAGTCTTTGAGATATAGAGTGGGAATCCACTCCACAGCATCCATGTCCACAGCATCCTGTTGGCCAAACAAGGTACAAGGTTAGGTCAGCTTCACAGTTTGGGAGAAACTCTACCTTTGTAGTTACAAGTATTGCAGTGTCACATGACAGAGGGTGTAGATACAAATTAAAGAATTTTTAGAAACTATGATATATTTTTCATATTTTATAATAAATTTCTTTTATACTCATTAACCAAACAAATCAGCTATATGCAGGAATTATGCTATAACAATTAAATAATTTATTTACCTGATTTGTATTTCTGAACTATGAGGCAACTATTCATGCTATTTCCCAACTGGAAAAAAAAAGTTCTATTTTGATCATTTTGACTACATTTACCAGTATGGGAACAATGAATGGAAATGAAAAATTAAACTTCAATAACATATTGGATCCCGTACAGTTCTTACCATTTCAAACAATGTAGAGGGTTGTCCAGTAGCATAGTAAGGATGCTTCTGTTTAGATAGCTACCTTTCCAGTGGCAAGTAAAGTCACAGAAATAACTGGGTGATAATATGCATTCTCCTCCATGGGAATTCATAAAAATTATGAAAATAAAAATGTGAAGAACAGGTAGATATTAAAATCTACTTTTCTTCAATACAGTTCTACAGAACATAATCACAAACCCTTTAAAGATGTGTAGGAAATAAAATTTCCCTAAATCTCAAATCTAAAAAGAAGTATAATTCTACTACATAGGCAAGAAAATTAAATTATGATATTAATATTTCACTGAACTAATATCATTTTTTATTCATTGTCTCAAATTTCATTAACAAAGATCTATATTTTTCAGAATGAAGCTGGTATTATTTATGTCTTAAATTGGACAGTTTCTTCCCTAAACCTGTTTCTTGAATATTCTTAAAGTCATGGCCTCTTTTCAAATGCATTACTCAATAAATGACAATTCCAAAAGTAATCATTGACCTTTAATAGAGGTGATTTTAGACTTTATCTGTAAATACCAATCATTCAAATGAAAAGTTAAAAGAAAACTATTTTCTATTTGGAATTTACTGTTTCCACACTGAATTTTTAAATTAATGTTTAGTTTGGTTTGTTGATGCTCCATGGGGCAGAAAATTTGTCTTGTTCACTGCTAGACTGCCAGAACCTGGAATAGAGCCTGGTACAGAGTATGGGCTCAATAAATATTTTTGAATAAAATATTTGTTGACTGAATGAATGATGTTATTATGGAATTGAATAACATCATTCCTTGATGACTTAGGCATACTCAACAGAGAATTTTCTACATAACTGGAAAATAATAAAGACATGCTTTAAGGGCTGTCATATCCTTTATAAGTTTCTTAAGAATAACATGAATAATCCTAAAATGAAAATCAGAGCTAAAAAGACTCCATATGCCATTTTCAACTTCTATACATTTTGCAGATTTCTTTCTAGATTAATGACTGTTTGAATTCTTCACTGTCAAATCAGAATGGTTCTTTTTAGCTACTGTGGCAGCCAAAACAGAACATATTGTTAGGTTAAAAATCTAAGACTGCATTTAACTTCAATTAGTTTATATACTCAGGAATTTGTAAAATGTGGGGAGAAATGTTATTTGCACTAAACTAGGAATTGCATGCCTATTAAATTTGCCAAAGAACATACATAAGCAACATAAATTTAAAAAGTAATAAATTTTCCAATATTTCAAATTTAGCTACTTAGGAGATTATCCAAGGTCAATAGAAAATTATCATTTTGTTATTATGCTATTTTAAAATCCATAGTTGGATTCAATATGTGGGAAATATGAGCCTTGGATGTCCTATTATTTAAGAAAGTTATGTCTAGTAAATAAAAATTATTCTAGGTGAATTTTTTTCAAAGATAACTTCACTGCATTCTTTTTCTATCCACTATATAATTGTTTCTTCTAATAAATACTATAATGAAATTATAAAATTTACTGTTTTTTTAGGCAGAATCAATTTGGAAAATCATTAACATCTCTGAGGGGGGGGAGGCAGAGGAAAGGATTGAGGGAGGGACTGATCAGTAAACTCAAATTACTGTAAATTTTCTAGTTTTTAGGTTTAGTAAAGAGTTCATAAGTAATATTTATATTACTATGCTTCATAATAGTATTATGCTTATAACTTCCATATATGTTACATATATTTTATGCAAGTAACAAATATTAATAAGTAAAGTCATTTTCAGAGACAAAATGTAGTTACTTATAAATGCTAATTATATTGACCTATTTTCAACTCTAACAGAATCTTGCTGAAAGCACATCAGAAGAAACATTTTTCAGATTTGCTTCCTGGAGAAAAAAATAAAATCTTAATTTTTTTATAGGAGATTTCTACATGTTATCTAATCCAAGTATGAATAACATTGTTTCCTGACAATGTTATTGAGAGATTAGTGGAGGATTTTATACAACCTTCATAAATGGAAAATAATAATTCTACGCTGTTAATTTATTTGATTGAAGGAAAATGCCCATTTATTTTTCCTGTAGTTAAATTTAAAGAAAATTTAAAATTAAGAAAAATGCACTTTAAGAAACAGCTTATTTATTATTTATGACAATTCTTGTTTCTAAATATGAGGTTAAGAAAGCACATGTGTATAGATATTTTTAATGAGTAGGCACAGCATCATACCAAAAGGGAAACTGAAAGTAATTATTAGTGCTCAATTTTGACAATTACATAAACTCAACAATTTACCTAGGTTACCAAGAAATTACAAGTATAAACTATAATATATTATTTAGGTAATTGTTGATATATAATAAAGCCATGTATAGATAAAATACAGAGTTAATATCAAGACACAAATTAACATTGAATTGACAAAATTATAATTGGGTGAAACGATAGGTAAGAATCAGTTTTCAGGTATCTAGGAAATTCAGCTTTCTAGCTAAGAAAACATTGATATGAAATTGTTAATATACAATGTATTTTTAAAATAAAATTAATTTTGACAAATTGCAGTAAGTAGTATATTACAATTACATTGCATTATGCTAGACATAACACTGCAAAATATAAATGATGCACAGGTTTTCAAAGATTGTTCTTCTTTATCATTCACATTTTCCTTCTTATTTCAGAGAATAAATTGACATTTCTCTATCCCTCCCCGCCTTTTACTCATCTTAGATGTTTACTGGTTGTGAGAAAGAAACAACTCACATTATTTTAAGCAAAAAAGAAAAGGCCGTTTTACTAACTCATATAAGAAGTAAATCAAGAGAGGGTGTTTGATCTTAAATGTTGCTGGTTCTAGGAATTAAACAATATCAAAGGGGTATTGGGCCTCTCTGTTCCTTGATTCAACTTTACCCTGTTTGGAGAAATATCAATAGGCCATCTCTACCTACAGAGTGAGGTTGATGACTATTGGCAGATGGGTAGGTCCAGGCTAATATTCTCTCAGCTTATTGAATTTGATAAAAAGTGAAGACATTTTATCCAATAATTCTGGAGAAGTTCCCAAAGCTGATCTTCACTGTCATTTAGTCACATGAATGTATATAACCCCTGAAAAATGGTACTCAAAAGGAAAATTAAGTACAACAACCAAAATAATTCTGAATAGCTCAATTCTCTTACATATAAAACTAAGATAATGAGAGTGTCTACTTCACAGGGTTGATATGGATTAACTGGACTTAACATACAGAATCTGCTTAGGGCAGCACCTGATTCATATTTGATTAGTTATCACTGGTGTTGTTATACCAGAAGTCTGTCTTATGTATCTTCATGTCTTTACCTTTGGCCAAGCTGGTTTGATTGGCAGGAATTCTTTTCTTCCTCACAGCTAAAGTCCATCAGAACATCATTACCTCTAAGAATATGTCTCATATTTTGCAATCCTCATAGCTCATTTTTGACATCTATTAGATGTAGCCCTTAATGCATGAGTTAAAATTATGGGCATGTATATCTTTCTACCTGTGTATCCTGCAGGTCTTTTTCATCTGTGTTCTCCATGGCATCTACTCTAGTGCTATGTTAATATGAATGCAAATTTTTTTTAAAAAATTGAACTCAATCTAGGCATCTGAGGTAAAATAAATAAGAAATTCAAAATCATCACACACACAGAATACTGAAATTCAGTGTATTAAAAAAACTCGGACTTCCCTGGTGGCGCAGTGGTTGAAAGTCCGCCTGCCAATGCAGGGGACACAGGTTCATGCCCCGGTCCGGGAAGATCCCACATGCCGCGGAGCGGCTGGGACCATGAGCCATGGCCGCTGGGCCTGCGCATCCGGAGCCTGTGCTCCGCAACGGGAGAGGCCACAACAGTGAGAGGCCCGCATACCGCAAAAAAAAAAAAAAATTCACTAATTTTAACCTCTGGTTATATATGTCTGGAGCTCTAAAATACATAGGTGGAAATATTTATATGCAAATAATTTCAAATAAAAGAAACCTCTGTTAAGTGCTATGTAAAATACGGGCCAATAATGAAGATTAGAAGATTTGAGAAGTCTTCTTATATTCTGATAGATTGAGCTGAAAATTATACATGTACGGTGTATATTCAAATGATTAACTGTTAAAATCCATAGTGTAAACTAGATGTAGAAGGGTAACATTAAGAATGATTAAAGAATCAAATGCTTTTAAGCACTTTTGGAAATACATTTACAATCAAATAGATAAGCAGAGCCAAGTGGTGCTTAGGATCTTATTTTGCTATGCTTATTTCAATTAGCTCCTAACTAATCATTAAAACCAGATTTTAGTTCAGGGAGGTATATAAACCTGAAAATACCAATTGCCATTTCTCTAAATATCATAAATAGCACATCATTAATTCAGATTGTCATAGTCCCTAAATATTTAATAAACACTTGCAAACTGCTGTTCAAGTCCTGATCTAAACTCCCTAGAGGAATAATTTCATTTCATCCTCAAAACACCACTTCCACTCTTATTATCACTTTACAGGTGAGGAAATTGGGCCACAGGGAGGTTAAACCACTCACTGAAGCTCATGCCACTAGTAAAAGGCAGAGTCAAGATTCCACCTAGAAGGCTTGGCTCCAGCGTTCAAACTCTGAGACATTACACTGTGCTGCTTCTGATGTTTAATTCTACCTAACATAGAATATATCTAACATAGAAAATAAGGAGAAAAAACTAGAAAAAAATGGATACTCATATTAATAAATTTAATTCAACCAGAATATGCCAATATTATGTAGACATTTACATCATTCGAGGTTAGAACTACTGTTCCCCCGTTTGTCAAATCTGCCATTTGCTTCGATCTGACAAATTAGGTATTGCTTATTTTTAATTATTTATTTATTTATTATTTTTGGCTGCGTTGGGTCTTCATTGCTGCGCGCAGGCTTTCTCTATTTGCATTGAATGGGGGCTACTATTCATTGTGGTGCGCAGGTTTCTCATTGCAGTAGCTTCTCTTGTTGTGGAGCACGGGCGCTAGGTGCGCAGGCTTCAGTAGTTGTGACTTGCAGGCTCTAGAGCACAGGCTCAGTAGTTGTGGCACACGGACTTAGTTGCTCTGTGCATGTGGGATCTTCCTGGACCAGGGCTTGAACCCGTGTTTCCTGCATTGGCAGGCAGATTCTTAACCACTGCGCCACCAGGGAAGTCCCTTGGGTATTGCTTTGACATCCGCTTCTCAAGTTAGAAACTATTTTGTTATATCTTTATAAATGTTGATTATTTTATAAATGTTACCTCCCACCATAGACCATTACACCTTTAAGTATTGTGCTCTATGTCATTCTTGTATGTGGTGGTAATGATCACTATAATGTATTAAATGTTTAAAGGCAATACAAAGAAAAAGCTCTTTTTCATGGGCACATAAATTTATGTCAGTTGGGTTTATTTTTCCATGTCACAGAAAACAATGGATAATTTCAGATGTGTGTACTTACTGTGAGTATGCTTCAAGCCAAATTCCCTGTACATTATCTTTCAGATAAGACAAATTCTTCCACTCACAATTTCCAAAACCAAGCATTTATATTTACTTCAAAATGATAAACTATTGAATCAATACTCTCATCTCTTTTTTTTTTTTCTGTTGTCCTTTATTGTCTTTCTACTTGCTTGCTTTTAAGTCAATTTTTTTTTTTTTTTTTTTTTTTTGCGGTACACGGGCTTCTCACTGTTGTGGCCTTTCCCGTTGCGGAGCACAGGCTCCGGACGCGCAGGCTCAGCGGCCATGCTTCACGGGCCTAGCTGCTCCGCGGCATGTGGGATCTTCCCGGACCAGGGCACGAACCCGTGTCCCCTATATCGGCAGGCGGACTCTCAACCACTGTGCCACCAGGGAAGCCCGAAGTCTATTTTTAAGTTCTGCTCCTTTAACACTTTCATTTGTGCACTTCAAAGAAGATGGGCACTAAAAGTAACGGTTTCTAAATTGAGACAGAGTTGAAAAAGGCTTCTAATCTATAGCATACAAAGTTCTTGTTGCCTTTTCTTATTATTACTTGATGTCTGTAACTAGAAGTTAAAAGAAAAGTTTTTTGCGTGTTTCTCTGTGATTTACGTTAAAAGAGAAACTGAGGCATGTTAAAAATGTTTGAGTTTATTTGAGCAAAAATTGATTTGAATTGGGCAGCATCCAATCTAGCAGATAGAAGGGAGCTCTGAGGAGCTGTACAAATGAAAGACTTTTCCAGCCAGAAGGGAGCAGGAACAAGGAAGTTATACTAGGCAAAAAAGTGGATTGGTTATTGCAAATGTACTTCCCTTTAGGGGATAGCAGGGGTCTATCAAGAACATTACCTCACTGGTGCTGTTCCAGGGATTCCTGATTGACTGGTTTAAGATTCCATTTCTGGGAGAGCTGAAACTGTAATTAACGTCAAGTCTTAGTTTGGTGACACATGGCTTTGCATAAATAACTCCATTTTGGGTCTGTTGTCTTACTATTAACACTCATAAGAAGCTATTTGAGTGATTATTAAAATGATGAGAGGGCTTCCCTGGTGGCACAGTGGTTGAGAATCTGCCTGCCAATGCAGGGGACACGGGTTCAAGCCCTGGTCTGGGAAGATCCCATATGCCATGGAGCAACTGGGCCCGTGAACCACAATTACTGAGCCTGCGTGTCTGGAGCCTGTGCTCCGCAACAACAGAGGCCACGATAGTGAGAGGCCCGCGCGCCACGATGAAGAGTGGCCCCCGCTTGCCGCAACTAGAGAAAGCCCACACACAGAAATGAAGACCCTACACAGCCATAAATAAATAAATAAATAAATTTAAAATGCTGAGAGGAAGAAGTACAATGGATAAAGAAGAAAAAGACTCTGAAAAAAAGAGATAAGGGAAAAGAACTATTAAAAACACGTTATTGACTGTTTGAAAAAATCCTTGTTTTTAAATAAGCACAATAGATGGCCAGTATTTCTCAGCCCTAAAAATGGTAGATTTTTGTGCATCCAATGACATTATAACACACTGATATGATTATATCAAGATGGTTAAAAATGTTATTATTATGAATCAATGGGGAAAAAAATCTATTAAATATCTATCAATTACAGCTTCAGAAAAGAGAAGATTAGTTATAAGAGGAGGTTTGAGAGGTTCATATAAAATATTCTGAGATACTGATGTTCAGAAATGCATTCCTTACTAAGGAAATCTGATGCAGTTGGCATTTAAAACAGTAGTATTGCAATCTTGTTGGTTTTATTTGTTTTCTTTTGTTTGTTTGTTTGTTTGTTTTGCGGTACGCGGACCTCTCACTGTTGTGGTCTCTCCCGTTGCGGAGCACAGGCTCCGGACGCACAGGCTCAGCGGCCATGGCTCACGGGCCCAGCCGCTCCGCAGCATGTGGGATCTTCCCGGACCGGGGCACAAGCCCGTGTCCCCTGCATCGGCAGACTCTCAACCATTGCGCCACCAGGGAAGCCCGCAATCTTGTTTTTTTAAATCTAATATTAACAATTCTGTATTAATTTTATTACTGTCCCTGGGTTTCTTTTAATGAATTTTAAAATTGTGGTCATTATTCCTTCCAAAGTAGTTTAAGGTAAAATTTTGAGTACACTTTTATCTTAGGACATTTTAGTGCCCTCTAGTGTGCAGAAATGAACAATAGCATTTCATTTTGTAAATTATATATATATTTTTTTAAATGCAAGATTTTCTAAATGGCAACTTTAGACCAGTATGAAGTGGGTAGAAAAAAAAAGAAGAAAATTCATCTTCGAAAGCAAATTAGAACCAGATGTAAGTTTAACCTTAATAGAATCTCCAACAAAATGCAACTTTTTTCCTACTTTTATTCAACTCAGGTTAAACAGCCCCTCCTCCCCTTCTCTGACTGCTAGACAGGATGTCTCATTTGCATAAATCCATCTCCAGATTAGAGAGGTTCAGTCAAGCTAGTCTGTTTTCTGCCCTTTCTAGTACTGTGAGTTGCATGTTTTCTTCTGGGTGAGTGTACAAAACAACATATGCATATTGCTAAAATGGGTGCCTTCTGTGAATCTGTTAGCCTGCAACACACTGAAACATTTGATTTGTGATTAGGGCAGTTGGCTAGTGCTAAGTTATAAAAGCCTAATCGAAAGCCTCCTGTCATTCCCACACACAGTTTGTTTTTGTTTTTGTTTTTTCAAACAAGGTTGGGTATCAAGGAGATGCAACTATTTTTTAAAAATGCAGGGTCTGTGAAGGATCAACAGGAGGGTTCTGAGCCAAAAGAAGTGTTTAAACTGAGTTTGGGAAATCATTTTGGAGGAAGTTTTTAAAAAATGTATCCTTAAATCCAATGAAAGATTCATCAATAGAATTGAGGATAATTATTCTTTATCTGTCAATGTTCAATACCAACATATGATAAATACCAACAGTACCAAGATATGATGAATGATATCGCCCAGCTTTCTTTTAATTTTCTGTGGTTAACCCATAACTTCTAAATTAGAATGTATTCACATAGAGACCATAACCCAGTTTATATTATTAGAAAAGCTGTGAATGCCTCAGAATCGTGTGAATGCCTTGTATCACCTCCTTTATCGTGTTTTTACTGAAAAGTGAATAACAGCAAAATTGAGTGATTACAAATTGCTTTGTGGTTTTTAATATCCAAAAAGGAACACTAAAGATTAAGAATCATTGTTGAATACTCAAAGGACATCCAAAATGCCAGATAATGATATTTTATTTGGCAATGCTATATTCTTAATGTGATCCAAATTGTATGAATAATCATCTCTGTAAAAAATCACAGAGAATTATTTTGTCTTTGTGTTTTGGCAAGTCTCCTATAGGTTTCCTTTGTGTAGCTTTGCAATGAAATCATAAAGTTTAGGGGATTGTAGCATCGGAAGAAAACTAAACATTTCCATACATTTTAGAATTTAAATGAAATTTGAGTTGATATTTTTAATATTTTAAGATAAAATATTAATAAGCATGTTATTCAGTCAAAATTATCCTCAGTTAATATAACACTACATTGTATACATTTTATAATAAATTAACCAGAGCAGACTGAATTTTCCTAATTTGTATAAAAATTCATACAAATATTTATAGAGTTACCAAGTGACTTGAACATCCTAGTTCTTTTACTTAACAGCTTAGACAAATGAGGAATTACAACTATACCCACTGTTATAACAAAGGAAGCATCAGTATTCATTTCTATGAATTCCTTGGAGCACGTTTCATTTACTCTCCTGTTTGTTTACATGTACCTTTCCCCTACTCCCAGATTAGTGGCCATATGAAAAATATGAACACCCTTGTATTCAACCATCTTTTTTCTACAGTAAACGTAAGGAAGGGGGATTCATGTTAGTTCAGTATCTACCACGTACTAGGTATCTTCTCTATGTGTTTTGTGGTCTTAATCTCTTTTATTTCTCATAATAGTCATTTGATGGGGACAACATTACCTTTATTTTAAAGATGAAAAAACTAAGGTTCAGAAAAAAATTAACAATACAGTAAGTCCCCTACATACAAATCTTCAAGTTGTGAAATTTCAAAGATGCGAACGTGCATTCTCACATCCAACAACGTTAAGTTAGTTCACGTGTCTGGCGTACATTGTAAAGTGCGTGCGTCCTCTACAAGTGGTTGTGCTTTTGTGTACTTTACTTTGCAGTACTGTATAGAGTACAGTAGTACAGTATCTTTATTTCAAGGCCAGAATGTCTGGAAGCAAGTGTAAATGCAGCAGTGATGTAGCTGGTACTGCTAATAAACGCCAGGAATTGGAGGCCCAGAGAAAGAACGAAGAACGACAAGAGGAAGAAGTAACTGAAGAACCGAAGAGATTCATGAAATAGGAAATGGCCAGGGGATTTTCTTTATTTCAGGAGGCACTGTTAGTTTTTGAGGCACAGGACCCAAACGTAGAATGGTACATGAAGATTACAGCAGCTGTTCAGAATGCAATCCAGTGTTACCGTGTCATCTATGATGAGAAAAAAGAGCTACTACCCAGATATCACTGGATCATTTTTTCAAAAGGGTAGGTAGAATTGAATCCAGCAAGGAACCAGAACCTGTGCCATCAACGTCAGGCATGAGTGAAATTGCAGCTTGCCCTCTGTCTCCCATTGTGATGATCCTTCAGCTCTACCATCTCCCACCTCCTCTCCCTCCTCCAGTCAGTAACTCTTCTTGCCTGTTCACTTGATGCCAGCCCCTGTATGCCAGCTGTTGTACTGTACTACTGTGCTTTTCAAGGTACTGTACTTAAGACTAAAAATGTTTTCTTTATTTTTGTGTTTGTTTTTTTAAGTATTATTTGTGTGAAAAGTATTATAAACCTATTACAGTACAGTACTATATAGCTGATTATGTTCGTTGGGTACCTAGGCTAACTTTGTTGGACTTACACACAAATTGGACTTAGGAACATGCTTCCGGAATGGAACTCGTTCCTATGTAAGGGACTTACCATAATATCTTTCATGTATTGAGCTCTTTTTAGATATCAGATACTGTTCTAAAATCTTTTCATACATAATTATTTTTAACCCTGATGGCAGCACAAAGACATAGGTTTTATGTCTCCAGTGTTACAGATGAAACAACTAAACCTTAAAGAAATTAGTAGCTTGACCATGTTTACATAGCTTTCAAGTAGTAAAAGTGAGACTTTATCGCAGATCAGTCTGATTCTAAACTTTATTCTCCTACTAGTGTTAACAGGGTGAATTAGTAAGAACAGTTGGAGGGTGTCAGCATCACTGCTGACATTCCCAGGAAAAGTTCAGCGTTCCTTTTCTTTGTTTGCTTAAAGGCAGATTGATGGTTGTTACAGAACTTACAACCCGGGTTTGTGGAAGTCAGACTTTTAGAAGGAATCCTTTGTATAATGCTGAACACTAGGACTAGGGCTTCCAGCTTGGCAAAGAACCATGTGCCCATATTTGGCATGAAGTTATAAGGTTATCCAATTTAAAAGGAACTGTGAATAAATGAGGAAATACTGAGTGTCGAGGAAATACTGAGTGTCTTAAGGAAGAGTTAGATCAGTACAAACTTAAGAAGACTAAAGATGAGTAGTGAGGAGAAAAGAGGGCAGGCTACAGAAACCTTGCTTCTTAGAGAAATGATCAGACTTTATCCATTGATGTTTAGACCACTTCCAAACTCCTATTCTATTTTCCATCCATGCCCCACTGTTTGCACTTTCTGGAAAGAGCAATATTCTCTCCTGCCTCTGACAATTTAGTTGTGGTGTACCTGTACACTGAATCCATTTCCTCACAATTCTTCCCACACTTTGCCTTGATATTTCCTACTCGATTTTTAGGTTTTAACTTATCATTTCCTCAGGAAACCTTAAGTCCACATTAAGTCCCACTTCTTAAATTTCCTAAAATACCTGAACTTCCCCTCTCATACCTCTAATTACTTATTAGGTCCCTAATAATGTCCTCTTTACAAGGCCGCCTCTTGACCACATGCAAAGTTCCATGAAGTCAGGTCCTATATATACCTGATCCACCAGCACTTCATTGCATTTGGCACATTGCTGGATGGTTGAATGAATGTTAATCTATAGCTCCCACTTTTACAGTGAATCATAATTACAATTTCAATATGAATAGAAGTTCTTATGAATTTGTGAACTTCTCATGAGAACACAGAAGAAAATGAGCTGCAGGGTCTTCAGAGTCTAGTTATAGAAATTGAATAAATATCTATAAAATGTTTTGAAATGAAAGTGAATATACAAGAGTTTTGTCCAGATTGTAAGTGCTGGATTGCTCTTAAGTGACTTTTTAAGAAACTAAATAAGAACAGAAAAGAGTTCTAGTGTGTCTTTATTGGTTCCATTAATATTTTTAAAATAAAAGCCAATTTTTCTTACCCTTTATTTTCTCCTAGTGATCAAAAATATATTACAACCCTTAACTCATTCAAATGCATGGTATCAACTTTACATACAAAGCATTCAGAACAAACTAAAAGGTTGACATTGAGCATTTGAAGGATGTGTACTTATTAGCAAATCTTTTGTGCTAGACTAACTTATTGATAAAATTTGCATCTGCTCTTCAAAGATGCTCTAAATTATACACAATGGAGCACTTCAGATTAAAAAATAAATAGCCCTAATGAGTGAGTAAATTGCAATTGAAGACACACTGCTTAAGCTTAATAGAATGGTTTTGTAGTAGCTACATATTCAAACAGTTTGGCAACAAATATAGTTCAAAGGATATATTTTTTTGACTTTGGAGCTCTCAAAACACTCTAAAATCTATGATTGTCACAACCAAAAAGAATCTGTGCCTATATTAGTCTGCTATAGAGAAATGATCCAACCTAATTTATTCTTCATGCAAGCAGTTTTGCAAAATGTATTCAATATCTATTTATATTTATAAGCCATCAGCCATGAAATGGAATAAAATTGATTGTATTAGTCTACATTTTAAACTTGTCTGTATTTTGTTCTTCCTGTTTAGCCAAGTCATTCAAGTAAATTCAATCTGGCTTCCCTCCATCATCTGATGGATATAAATAATATTTTTGAGTCTGAGTCAAAATAAATCCTCATTTTAACTGACAGTGAATGATGTATCAGATCTTAATAAGAAGAAGGACTGATATTCAATAGACTAACTAGATGGATAGAGGCATCAAGTGATAGAAAAAAACATTATAAGAACTTAAACAGACAAGGGTTTATTTTTGCACGTAACAAGAACTCCACATGTAAGCAGCCCAGTGATTGTGGAGCTGTTCAAGAATGTTGAAAAAGACCTGTGCTTCTTCGATCTCTCTGCTACACAGCCTTTGTTGTCTGGCTTTTTTCCTCAAGTTTGCACTCTTGCTGTGTACCTAGAAGCAGCATTACTGTTCTCAAGAAGAGGGAAGGTCGACGGGCAAAAGTGAAAGACTTTCTCCCAGTCTGGCTTTTCCTTTTTCTTTAGGAAGGGTTGTTATTTCATGGGCTTTTACTTATGTATCATTTTTTTAATGTAAGTAACATCCCACCACTAGGTGCAAGAAAATCTCAGTTCAAGTTTTGTTTTGAACAATTGCAGCCTCGCAGTCTCTGTGGTAGAATTAGACAACGAAGAAGGAAGTTGACATCAAGGTCTTATTGGCCAAACTTCACTATTGGCAGCACGTTTGCCTACTCTCTTTCTCTCAATCTCTTTCTTTCTCTGTCTCCCTCTATCTCTTTCTCTTGTACATGTGTCTTCAGATGCTGAGGATTGAGTTAATCACTATCATCAAACTCTACAGTGTTCCTCTTTCACTCTTTCTAGTTATTTGGTGTTATTCAATTACCTCATTCCTCTGCCCCTGTTCTCCCACAGGCAACCATCCCATCCTGTTTAATATGTGCACCTTTCTGTTTTTATGTGTTATGTTTATTTTTGTTCTTATATGTAACAATAATTCATGAACCTGATATTCTGTTTTATATCTCATTCTTCATCTTACTCTTACATACAGAGCTATGTTTTAGGTATACGTTGTACAAAATAAAATTTTAAATGTAAATGTAGAATTCTTTTTTTTTTAACCTCTTTATTGGAGTATAATTGCTTTACAATGGTGTGTTAGTTTCTGCTGTATAACAAAGTGAATCAGCTATACGTATACATATATCCCCATATCTCTTCCCTCTTGTATCTCCCTCCTCCCACCCTCCCTATCCCACCCCACTAGGTGGTCACAAAGCACCGAGCTGATCTCCCTGTGCTATGTGGCTGCTTCCCACTAGCTATCTGTTTTATATTTGGTAGTGTATATATGTCCATGCCACTCTCTCACTTTGTCCCAGCTTACCCTTCCCCCTCCCCGTGTCCTCAAGTCCATTCTCTAGTAGGTCTGCATCTTTATTTCCGTCCTGCCCCTAGTTTCTTTATGACCCTTTCTTTTTTTCTTAGATTCCATATATATGTGTTAGCACACGGTATTTGTTTTCTCTTTCTGACTTACTTCACTCTGTATGACAGACTCTAGGCCCATCCACCTCACTACAAATAACTCAATTTCATTTCTTTTTATTGCTGAGTACTATTCCATTGTATGTATGTGCCACATCTTCTTTATCCATTCATCTGTTGATGGACACTTAGGTTGCTTCCATGTCCTGGCTATTGAAAATAGAGCTTCAATGAATGTTTTGGTACATGACTCCTTTTGAATTATGGTTTTCTCAGGGTATATGCCCAGTAGTGGGATTGCTGGGTCGTATGGTAGTTCTATTTTCACTTTTTTAAGGAATCTCCATACTGTTCCCCATAGTGGCTGTATCAGTTTACATTCCCACCAACAGTGCAAGAGGGTTCACTTTTCTACACACACTCTCCATCATTTATTGTTTGTAGATTTTTTGATGATGGCCATTCACATAGGTGTGAGGTGATACCTCATTGTAGTTTTTTTTTTGTGGTACGTGGGCTGTTGTGGCCTCTCCCGCTGCTGAGCACAGGCTCCAGATGTGCAGGCTCAGTGGCCATGGCTCACAGGCCTAGTAACTCCGCGGCATGTGAGATCTTCCCGGACCGGGGCACAAACCCGTGTCCCCTGCATCGGCAGGCAGACTCTCAACCACTGCGCCACCAGGGAAGCCCTCATTGTAGTTTTGATTTGCATTTCTCTAATGATTAATAATGTTAAGCATTCTTTCATGTGTTTGTTGGCAATCTGTATATCTTCTTTGGAGAAATGTCTATTTAGGTCTTCTGCCCATTTTTGGATTGGGTTGTTTGTTTTTCTGATATTGAGCTGAATGAGCTGCTTGTAAATTTTGGAGATTAATCCCTTGTCAGGTGCTTCATTTGCAAATATTTTCTCCCATTCTGAGGGTTGTCTTTTTCTCTTGTTTATGTTTTCCTTTGCTGTGCAAAAGCTTTTAACTTTCATTAGGTCCCATTTGTTTATTTTTGGTTTTATTTCCATTTCTCTAGAAGGTGGGTCAAAAAGGATCTTGCTGTGATTTATGTCATAGATGTTCTGCCTATCTTTTCCAATAAGAGTTTTATAGTGTCTGGCCTTACATTTAGGTCTTTAATCCATTTTGAGTTTATTTTTGTGTATGGTGTTAGGGAGTGTTCTAATTTCATTCTTTTCCATGTAGCTGTCCAGTTTTCCCAGTACCACTTATTGGAGAGGCTGTCTTTTCTCCATTGTATAGTCTTGCTTCCTTTATGGAAAATAAGGTGACCATATGTGCATGGGTTTGTCTCTGGGGTTTCTATACTGTTTCACTGATCTATATTTCTGTTTTTGTGCCAGTACCATACTGTCTTAATTACTGTAGCTTTGTAATATAGTCTGAAGCCAGGGTGCCTGATTCCTCCAGCTCTGTCTTTCTTTCTCAAGATTGCTTTGGCTACTTGGGGTCTTTTGTGCTTCCATGCAAATTGTGAAATTTTTTGTTCTAGTTCTGTGAAAAATGCCAGTTGAGTTTGATAGGGATTGTATTGAATCTGTAGATTGCTTTGGGTAGTATAGTCATTTTCACAATGTTGATTTTTCCAATCCAGAAACATGGTATATCTCTCCATCTATTGTATCATCTTAATTTCTTTCATCAGTGTCTTATACTATTCTGCATATAGGTCTTTTGTCTCCTTAAGTAGGTTTATTCCTAGGCATTTTTTTCTTTTTGTTGCAGTGGTAAATGGGAGTGTTTCCTTAATTTCACTTTCAAAGTTTTCATCATTAATGTACAGAAATACAAGAGATTTCTGTGCATTAATTTTATATCCTTCTGCTTTACCGAATTCATTGATTAGCTCTAGTAGTTTTCTGGTAGCATTTTTAATTTCTTTTTCTTCTTTTATTGCTGTGGCTAAAACTTCCAAAACAATGTTGAATAATAGTGATGAGAGTGGGCAACCTTGTCTTGTTCCTGATCTTAGTGAAAATGGTTTCAGTTTTTCACCATTGAGGACAATGTTGATTGTGGGTTTGTCATATATGGCCTTTATGTTGAGGTAAGTTCCCTCTAGGACTACTTTCTGGAGGGTTTGTATCATATATGGTGTTGAATTTTGTCAAAAGCTTTTTCTGCATCTATTGAGATAATCATATGGTTTTTATTCTTCAACTTGTTAATATGGTGTATCACATTGATTGATTTGCATATATTGAAGAATCCTTGCATTCCTGGGATAAACCCCACTTGATCATTGTGTATAATCCTTTTAATGTGCTGTTGGATTCTGTTTGCTAGTATTTTGTTGAGGATTTTTGCATCTATGTTCATCAGTGATATTGGCCTGTAGTTTTCTTTCTTCATGACATCTTTGTCTGGCTTTGCTATCAGGGTGATGGTCGGCTCGTAGAAGGAGTTTGGGAGTGTTCCTCCCTTTACATTTTGGAAGAGTTTGAGAAGGATAGGTGTTAGCTCTTCTCTCAATGTTGGATAGAATTCACCTGTGAAGCCATCTGGTCCTGGGCTTTTGTTTGTTGGAAGATTTTTAATAACCGTTTCAATTTCAGTGCTTGAGACTGGTCTGTTTATATTTTCTATTTCTTCCTGGTTCAGTCTCAGAAGATTGTGCTTTTCTAAGAATTTGTCCGTGTCTTCCAGGTTGTCCATTTTATTGGCATAGAGTTGCTTGCAGTAATCTCTCATGATCCTTTGTATTTGTGCAGTGTCAGTTGTTACTTCTTTTTCATTTCTAATTCTATTGATTTGAGTCTTCTCCCTTTTTATCTTGATGAGTCTGGCTAATGGCTTATCAATCTTTACTATCATGGATCATCTTTACTATCATTATTCTGAATTCTTTTTCAGGTAGACTGCCTATTTCCTTTTCAGTTGTTTGGTCAGGTGGGTTTTTACCTTGCTCCCTCCTCTGCTGTGTGTTTCTCTGTCTTCTCATTTTGCTTAACTTACTGTGTTGGGGTCTCTTTTTCACAGGCTGCAGGTTCATAGTTCCCGTTGTTTTTGGTGTCTTTCTCCAGTGGCTAAAGTTGGTTCAGTGTGTTGTGTAGGCTTCCTGGTGGAGGGGACTAATGCCTGTGTTCTGGTGGATGAGGCTGGATCTTGTCTTTCTGGTGGGCAGGTCTGCATCTGGTAGTGTGTTTTGGGGTGTCTGTGACATTATTATGATTTTAGGTAGCCTCTCTGCTAATGGGTGGGGTTGTGTTCCTGTCTTGCTAGTTGTTTGGCATAGGGTGTCCAAAACGTTAGCTTGCTGGTCGTTGAGTGTAGCTGGGTCTTGGTGTTGAGATGGAAATCTCTGGGAGATTTTCGCAATTTGATATTACGTGGAGCTGGGAGGTCTCTGGTGGACCAATGTCCTGAACTGGGCTTTCCTATTTCAGAGGCACAGGCCTGACACCTGGCAGGAGCACCAAGACCCTGTCATCCACACGGCTCAGAATAAAAGGGAGAAAAAAAAGAAAGAAAAGAATAAATAAAATAGTTATTAAAATAAAAAATTATTAAAAATTTAAAAAAATTTTAATAATAAAAAATAGAGAAAGAAAGAAGAGAGCAACCAAACTAAAAAACAAATCCACCAATAATATCAGGTGCTATACTAAAAAAACAAAAAACAAAAATTTGGACAGACAAGAACCCTAGGACAAATGGTAAAAGCAAAGCTATACAGACAAAATCACACACAGAAGCATACACATACACACCCACAAAAAGAGAAAAAGGAAAAAGATATATATATATTGTTGCTCCCAAAGTCCACAGCCTCAATTTGGGATTATTCGTTGTCTATTCAGGTATTCCACAGAGGCAGGGTACATCAAGTTGATTGTGGAGATTTAATCCGCTGCTCCTGAGGCTGCTGGGAGAGATTTCCTTCTCTTTGTTCACACAGCCCCTGGGGTTCAGCTTTGGATTTGGCCCTGCCTCTGCATGTAGGTCACCTGAGGGCATCTGTTCCCCGCTCAGACAGGAAGGGGTTAAAGGAGCAGCCGATTCGGAGGCTCTGGCTCACTCAGGCTGGGGGGAGGGAGGGGCTTGGAGTGCGGGGCGAGCCTACGTGACGTTGCACCAGCCTGAGGCGAGCTGTGCGTTCTTCCGGGGAAGTTGTCCCTGGATCCCGGGACCCTGGCAGTGCCGGGCTACACAGGCTCCCGGGAGGGGAGGTGTGGGTGGTAACCTGTGCTCGCACACAGGCTTCTTGGTGGCGGCAGCAGCAGCCTTAGCGTCTCATGCCCGTCTCTGGGGTCCGCGCTTTTAGCCGCGGCTCGCGCCCGTCTCTGGAGCTCCTTTAAGCAGCGCTCTTAATCCCCTCTCCTCGCGCACCAGGAAACAAAGAGGGGAAAAAAAGTCTCTTGCCTCTTCGGCAGGTCGAGACTTTTCTCCGGACTCCCTCCCGGCTAGCCGTGGCGCACTAACTCCCTGCAGGCTGTGTTCACGCCGCCAACCCCAGTCCTCTCCCGGCGCTCCGACCAAAGCCCGAGTCTCAACTCCCAGCCCCGCCCGCCCCGGCGGGTGAGCAGACAAGCCTCTCGGACTGGTGAGTGCCGGTCGGCCCTGATCCTCTGTGCAGGAATCTCCCCACTTTGCCCTCCGCACCCATGTTGCTGTGCTGTCCTCCGCGGCTCCGGTGGCCGAAGCTTTCCCCCTCTGCCACCCGCAGTCTCCGCCCCCGAAGGGGCTTCCTAGTGTGTGGAAAACTTTCCTCCTTCATAGCTCCCTGCCACTGGTTGCGGGTTCCGTCCCTATTCTTTGTCTCTGTTTTTTCTTTTTTCTTTTGCCCTACCCGGGTACGTGGGGAGTTTCTTGCCTTTTGGGAGGTCTGAGGTCTTCTGCCAGCGGTCAGCAGCTGTTCTGTAGGAGCAGTTCCACGTGTAGATAATGTATTTCCGATATATTTGTGGGGAGGAAGGTGATCTCCGCGTCTTACTCTTCCGCCATCTTGAGGCCTCTCAGTCTAAATGTTGAATTCTTAATGAATATTTGAGGATTGAATCATTAAAATTCAGTTATTGATCCAACACTGATTTTTCAAATACCCACAATATGTCGGGAATTGTTCTAGGTACTATGGATACAACATTGAACAACAAAACATATTTTTATAAAAATGTGCTCTGGAGCTTACATTCTAGTGAAGAAGCTAGAGGTAAAAAGGAAATTATTAAATTGTATAGTATGTTAGACAGTAATAACACCAAAGAAAGCTAAATGAAGACATAATTGGAGATAGGAAGAGCTACAGGCAGGGGTAGTATAAAGGGTGGAGCAGCAATATGTAGTTTTATTTTATTGTTTTTTATTTTTAGGCCGCACCATGAGGCATGTGGGATCTTAGTTCCCCGACCAGAGATTGAACCCAAGCCCCCTGCATTGGGAGTGAGGAGTCTTAACCACTGGATCGCCAGGGAAGTCCACAGGGTGAAGGCAGCCAGGGAGGCTGGCACTGCAAAGACATCATGTGAGTAAAGAGTTCAGATGTGGACTCAGGTTATATTGATATGTGGGGGAAGAAGATTCCAGGCAGAAGGACTACTAAGCATACAGGCATTTCGGAAGGGAGCACAACTAGTCTGTTCAAAGGACAGCAAGGCAATCACGGTTGCAAATGTAGGGAAGAGGAGAGGACAGAAGGTTTGGGTTTGAGAGAATGTAAGAGAATAAATAATGTAAGGACCGGTAGGTCATCATGAGCACTTTGATTTTCACTTTGAGTCAGCCAAGCCCTTGTAGAGTTTGAGCTGAGGAATAAAACTGATCAGGATACTAATTTGCAGGATAATTTTTTCTGCCAGATTAAGAACAGATCAAAGGTGGGCAACACCAGAAATGGGGATATATTGAGAAGCCATTAAAATAATGCAGATGAGACCTGATAGCAGAGAAGTGGTAACAATTTATTAAATTGTAAATATATTTTGAAGAGTAGAGCTAAGCATAATGTGTTAGTGAATTACATTTAGGGTATGAGAATAAAGAGGCATTGAAAGTGATTCCAAGCTTTTTGGCCTGAGCCAAAAAAAAAAAAAAATAGAATTGCCATGTATAGAGACGGCAAAGTCTGTGAGAAAGCAGAAATGCGGGATGATATCTGGAGGTCATTTGGGACTTGGTAGATTTGATATGCCTGTTAGAAATCCAAGTGGGCATGTCAGCTAGACAGGTGTATAAACAGGTTACTCTTAAATGTATAATATGTGGCTAGGTTCTGGATCACTGACTCCCGCTTCAGTATCTTTCCATCAATTACTGTGCAGTAAGTCCCAAAGTGGGCACTCCAGGGCAGTGGGCTGGAGCAGTTGGTTTTACCATAAACCTCTCACAGTTGTGTCACAAGATCATGATTACTGTATACAATGTATCATCACTACACCAAGGGTGGATTACATATGGCCCCATTTCTAAGGTAGACCATGAAGTTGGAGAACCATGGTACATGATAGAGAGTAAATTTAACTTTCCCCACCATGTAGCAAAGCCTAAAGATAAGCCAGGTAGCACTAAAGAACAAGAGTTGATTGCAACATTGTGTGAGTAGAACCTGCACCATCCCTGCCTCACACATCAGGGGCACTCTTTGTCCTTTTGCCCAGGATAATTCTTTCTTCATCTGGAAAAATAATTACCGACTTGATAAACTGTCACTATAAGAGCATGGTTTGGACCATTTCCCTCTCAAGACATAATTTTTATGTTACATAAGAGGGAAAGATCAGCAGCAGGACATGCTCTAAGTCTTTCTATCTTGCTACTTACCTAGTTGTGATCTTTCTATTTGAAAATGAAATGCCAAACACAGAAGGAAGTGCTGTGAATTAATAATGTCATTATTGTCAATATTCTCCATTACAAAAGAGCAAGCCAAATCACTGTGCTAGGAAGAAGGGTGACAGAGTTGGGTTCACAAAGGATGACTATGGGTAAAAAACTCTTGTCTGCCCTTCTTAACACAAAGGAGAAGGGAGAACTCTTCAATTCTGTATAGGTTTTAAAACAATTCACGAAAAGGATCTTACCAGTAAAGTACTAAGAAAGCAGTGTGAGTAATTATCTGGTTACAAAAAGGCAGCTTCTCTTTTAAGAGAGTGAGATGGGTAGCTTTGGGGAACAAAATGCCTTTAATTCCTAAACATTGTAGAATGTGCCCAACAGTTTCAAAATAACAAAAACAACAACAATAGTAATAATGATACCCCTTAAAAAGCCACCAATACACCATGCTCTCCCATTCTTCAGAAGAGCTAATTTATGTTTCAACTACTCTGTCCCTGGTGAAGAGCAAAGAATAACAGAACAATTTTGATGGACGTACACTGGGCAAAATTTTGTTCACAGATAGTTAAGTAACTTACCTCTCATCCATTTCTCAGTCCATACATTATACATGTAAATATGCACAAACTGTTACATGACTCACATTCAGGTCAGCTCACAGAATGTTAAAATGTTAAAACTACACACCAAAGCCATGTTTGTCAAAGGTGTCCTAAACAGTATTTCTATTAAAGACAACCACAATGAAACATCACTAGAATGTGATAGAAGCATTGCTGCAGGCTAGTAATGCAAAGAATGAGACAAAAGCCCAGAAATAGGACAAACATAAAATTTCAAATCTATTCTTTTTAATCTGGCTTGTGAGTTTTTAATGGTATTTGTTTAATTGATTGAATGATTGATTGAAGTATTGATGTAGTTGATTTACAATGTTGTGTTAGTTACAGGTGTACCGCAAAGTGAATCAGTTATACATTCATATATATATTTTTCTCAGATTCTCTTCCGTTATAGGTCATTACAAAATACTGAGTGTGGCTCCCTGTGCTATATAGTAGGTCCTCTTTGCTTATCTGTTTTATGTATAGCAGTGTGTATATATTAATACCAAACTCCTAATTTATCCCTATCCCCTTTCACCTTTGGTAACTGTTTGTTTTTTATGTCTGTGGATCTATTTCTGTTTTGTATTTAAGTTCATTTGGATCATTTTTTTAGATTCCACATATGAGGGGTATCATATGATAGTTGCCTTTCTCTGCCTGGCTTACTTCACTTAGTATGATAATTTCTACGTCCATCCATGTTGCTGTAAATGGCATTATTTCATTCTTATTTATAACTGAGTAATATTCCATCGTGTATATATACCACATCTTCTTTATCCATTCATCTGTTGATGGACATTTAGGTTGCTTCCATGTCTTGGCTATTGTAAATAGTGATGTTATGAACGTTGGGGTGCATGTATCTTTTCAAATTATAGTTTTCTCCAAGTATATGCCCAGGAGTGGGATAGCAGGATCATATAGTAGCTATATTTTAACTTTTTTAAGGAACCTTCATACTGTTCTGCATAGTAGCTGTACCAAATCTAGCCACCCACTGTTTTTTACATGTTATCTGCATCAAAAAACAAAATAGAGGGCTTCCCTGGTGGCGCAGTGGTTCAGAGTCTGCCTGCCAATGCAGGGGGCACGGGTTCATGCCTTGGTCCGGGAAGATCCCACATGCCGCGGAGCAGCTGGGCCCATGAGCCATGGCCGCTGAGCCTGTGCGTCCGGAGCCTGTGCTCCGCAGCGGGAGAGGCTGCAACGGTGAGAGGCCCGCGTACTGCAAAAAACAAAAACAAAAACAAAAAATAGAAAAAGATTTCAACTTTCTTTTAGGGCACTCAAGGTTCTTTAACATCTGGACCCAATAGTTTTATCTCCTGTCATCCCTTTCATTTCCACTCACTGTCTGCCATCTGGCCTGTGTAGAACATGACTCCCTAAACTCACATTCATGTTGCAACTCTTATCCTGGAATAGCCTTTCTTCTCTATCTGAAAATTATCTACTTATATTTTTGAGTCTCTGTCAAATGTCACATAATTTGAGAAAAAAGTTTCCTAATTCCAATAGGAAAGGTAATGGCACAGTTTAAGGTACCCATATAAAACTCTGATAATAACATTCATTATATTGTACATTATAATGTAATATGTGTTTAATGGTCTGCTTTTTCAAATGAAATGTGAGTGACTCATTAACAGGGTTATGTCTTTTTAATCTTTGTAAGCATAGTGTCTGTTCAAGGGGTTATCTATGTGAATGAATTAATCAATGAATCAATCAATTAAAAGTGCTGTATTGCTATATTGCAATACATTTGGGATTTCTGTGAGGACAGAGACCATATCTCTTTCTTTTTGTTTACCTCATCTGAGAGTACTTACTCTGTGATGTAAAGTTGATCTCTTAATGTATAAACAAATTACTTATAACTATTCTTTATCTTTGTATGTTTTTTTGACTGTATCTAAATTATGATACAATTTTTACTTTGCTACCTTCAAAGGCATACATAAAGTTTATAATATCTTAACTTTAATGTTTTATAATCTATAGCTATTTATATTTGTTTTATAATTGCCATTTAGAAAAATCTTAAGACATTATACTGTTCTGTACATCCAGAAGGGTCTAGTAAAAATTCATGGAATGAGAGATAGAAAAAATATACAAGTGAGGTAATCACAAATATTGTCAGTTGAAAAGAAGCATTTCTTAGCAGTTTTCTGCCTTGAACAGTTTGAATTTTTCCAGTCACCTGAAGGGAAGAATGTATGTTCTAAAAGCTAGTTGAAAGCAAAGTAGAATTCCCCAAAGTAGGAATCTTAATTATTTCAATATATAACAGACATTGGGTTCTTGCTTAAAATCTCTAGCTTCAAGGATAACCCTGGCCAGACTTTGTATCAAGCAAAATAGAAGTTATTGCTTCAATGCATACCTGAAGATAATAAATCAATAACAATGAGACAGCCACAAGTAGGTTCTGTTTACCCTTTGTCATCAAGAACAAAACACAGTTTCTTCAAATATCTGATGATACTTTCTTAAGTGGGATTATTGGCTAAAATATTTTTATTTAGTTTTACAGGTTGCAAAAATGTCTTCCTAGTGAGAAACTATCCTCATTTCTCAGACTTTGTGACCACAAGAAAATATATTGCTGTAACATAATGTGCTGCAGTGTTATGTTAAGCTTTCCTTTTATGTCAGGACACTCTAAACTTCAAGCTACTGTCAAGTACAATAAGAAAAACAACTGAAAATCTCAAAAGGTATCAGTGATTCTGTGCATCAGCTGTGTGTTTGGATAATGTCCTTTTACAACAGCTGAACAAAATTGAAATGTTCCTGATAAGTTTTCTAGAAACTGTGACCTATTTATAAGTGTCCTTTGCTTCTAGAATTTTGCTTTCATTTAACAGAATGTAAAATGTTGACATTCTGGTTACTTCTTTTTATGTGTGTTAGGGGGATTCATCTAGTATACAGACTCACCTGTATAGTCTAACACTATGCACCTCTGGCAATTTAAGTAATATAGAGAGGGCCTACTGTTTTATTTGTTGAAGGCATCCAAAGCTCCTGGAAATACAGTAAAATGGAAAAGACATATATGGAATTATTCACCACTTAGTGCTTCAACACAGTAATACGGTCTGAGTAATGAAAGGTCCTGGGAAGAAAGAAAAAAAAAATTGTTCCAACAGCTGCCTGTTTCTGTCAGCAGGTAAAGCCAAGATGATAATGGCCTTCAGAACTTTGAATAATATACTTTATCTTACTCTGCTGGAATGCTCTCAAAATATAGTCTAAAGACTTCCTAATGGTTCCCATGAACAAGAATATAACTAAAAATATTAAGGTGTTTTCTGTTTGCTTTAAGAGCAAGACTTCTAAAACTGAACTTGGTTTAACTAAACAAATGGTATAGTTTTGTTTGCCACTCTTCTTATTTCCTATTTGTTTTCTTCTTTCTTTTCCCCACCAACTTCATATTTCCCCATGATTTAACTAAGTTTTTATGCACTGTTTTGGAAAGGGTTTACATACTGAAGGCTTAAATTAAACCACAGACCTCACGGAGGAAATCACTTACTGGAAGTATGCACATAATAAAAAATTTCAACTGGGGTTTAATATAAATTGATTCAGAAATAGAGCTTGCATATTTAAAAATCAAATAACACATTAGTTATACTAAGAATCAGGCAGTCTGAATATAGTTTGCAGCATTTTAGGAAGATAAAAACAAAAAATTCAGGAAGTTAGAGTGAAATTGTTTCAAAGTTGATTGTTTTCTTTTTACTTATCAACTAAGAGATTGACCTGACGTCCTATTCTCAAAATTATAAAAATCTTAATAAGTCAAGGTACGTGATTGTCTAATCTTCTTAATTTTTATTAATGGAGAAAGCACCCCTCTGTCCAGTTTTTTTTTTTTAATTTTTGAATTTTATTTTATTTATTTTTTTGTACAGCAGGTTCTTATTAGTTATCTATTTTATACATATTAGTGTATATATGTCAATCCCAATCTCCCAGTTCATCCAGAGTTTTAACGCTAGCAATTTCTTATATTATTATTTGTGGTTTCATTTAAATATTTAATTATTTGTTTATTTTAATCATTATCTCCATAATTGCCAGCTACTTATTCTGATGGTCAAACATATAGAGATTAAAATTATTCTGTTCATAAAAAAAAAGTTTTCATTTATTGGAAGACAGTAGTCATAACTCAAAATTCTTTTAGAGTAAATATATCTTTCTTCTCCGAGCTAGGACTTGCCATAGGTAGGGAGCCTGAGATGGAAAAGATGCCAGTCATTGACTTCCTCTCTCTTCCCCAGCTTGGTTTCTCCTTCTCTTCCTTCACTCAGGAGGGGGGGGCCTCTGGTTCCTCCAGGTTGAAGAGTGGGAGAAGAGAGGAAAAGGATTTTTCTTGTGTTCTGACCTGCATATCTCAACCACTGGGAAGTGTTTAAAGTCCACTTGCTCAGGACTTAGTTCATGCTGATGTAGATGTTTTGGAAGCTTTGGAAGTCACACTAGAAACATTCCAATGCATTCCCATTACAGATTTCTTTGGTAGGCCCTTTATGGTTCTTTCTTTGAGATTTGCATTGTTCATCCTTTTGTTGGGCTCACGCTCTCTCTCTGGACAGCCACTTGAGAAGAATTAGAATTAGCCCCTGGGTGGCTTTCTCTCCTGTGGAGCTTTAACTTGATCCTCAAGAAAACATAAATACCCTTGCCTCTACTATCAGTAGAAAAGCGGCTCCCAAAACAAATAAAACTCTTTTTCTTCTGCTGCCTCAGATCAATATTCACCTTTCGCCCTTACTTTCCTCCTTTTCAATCCCAAGACCCGCCCACTCTGCCCCCTCAAACAACAAACGGGCTTCTTAAACCATTTCTCATCTGGCTTGAGCTAAAGAGGAAGCGAGATCTCTTTGTGTTTTGATACAGAGCACAGTTTCTCCAAAGAAATTCTCACTCCCCATTTCCAACATGTTGGTCACTTCAGCTTCAACCATTATATCAATATATATTCAAGGTGTGTGAAGGGTTGTTTTTGCCCACTTTTTTCCTAGTTCTATATTGGTGGTCTACTAAAGCATTTTTCAATGTAAAATATTTCCTACATTTGCTATGGTTGTTGGTGCTGTTGTTTTGGACCATTGGGTCTTTTTTGATTCTGAAGCAAAATCCCACTTTTACATTCTATTATGATACTTGCATCAAGTTCTAGAAAGTCAATTAATTTCAAGTTTATGTTATTATAATAAGCCCATGCTTCCTATTGATTTATTTAACCAACAGGTAAAATAGACATTTCTCAATGTAGTTTTTAGTTTAAAACATGTAAATTAAAAATGAGACAAACAGGGTAGGGTATGTTATGAAATTATTCATGTAGCTATAACCTAGTCTAGAGACCAGAGATTTCTGAAGAATATGATGTTTAAGCTGAGAATGAAGAATGACTAGAGGATAGGAACATTATAAAAGTGAAAAGAGCATGGACGAAATCACTAAAGGATAAAAGGTTACAGTACATTCAAGGGAGGGAAAAATTATTTTGTAAACAAAGCATTAAGGATAAGGAGAAGGGTGGCAGTACTTAAGCTAAAGAAATAGGTAGCCATCACACTACTTAAAGCTTTCTTTAAAAATATATATATATATTTTAAGGATTTTAGTTTTCATTAGGTTCAGGGGATATATTAACAAAAAAGGTAGATTGAGAGAAAACAGGTAGCTAACATTAGAGATGATGGTGGCTTGTACTTGGGCTATAGGAGAGGAAGAAATAGACTTGATTAACTAGACTTGGTGCTTGACTACATATGAGGTGCGAGAGAGAGAAGGACTCTTAGATGACCTCCAGGAAAGTCACTCAATTAATAATCCCTGGAAAAGAAAACAGGTCACGTAACTTGCAGAATCACAGAATTATAGGTTTTATGGAAGGGATGGAGCCTAACGATCCCTGAGTCTAACTCGGTCTTTTTACTAAAGAAAAAGGTAACTCCTCCTCCTTTCAAATGTCCTGTGAAATTCCACTTCCTTCACCTTCTTGGTCTACTAGAAAACTGGCTTTCTCCTGAGTATATTGCTTCTTGTACAATCCTCTCAAGTGGTGGTTGTGTTCTCTCCTACGCCCCTGTACCAATGGTTACACCAAACACACGATGCCTCCTCATTACAAACACTTAGTTTATCAATCATTAGCTTTCAATGTAGAAGTAATCTAGCAACTGCTGTCTCATTTCGTGAAGATTATTATCTTCAAAACTACAACCAATTTCTTCATTATTAACTTTATTTTACTCTCTGGTAACCCCAATATCAACATAGAATAAGCTTCTGAGTGATTTGACCCTTTGCAGTGATCTTCTCCATTCCTATAGTCATTCCCTCTATATTTTGTCATTAACAATAAGTACATTCTCTACAATGCTCTACAATCTCAATTTCAAGCACCCCATTCCATGTTTATATTGTCTGTCTAGCCCTCAGTCACAGCTAGAGTTGTTATAGTCTATTGAAGCAAAATGTTACCTGCTCTTTCCTACCAACACAGGGGTATAGATAAAATTAAAAGGTATTATTTGCATAAATTAAGCTACAGAATAGCCAAATTAGCATCTTTGTGTTTATAACCAGTTTACATAAGGAGAACACAATTGCTCCCAATATTGCAAACACAGCCAGGAGATGGCTTTTGAGAAATTTCACAAGGCCACAATTAGAAGAGACAGCCAAGTTTTGTGCACCGGAGCTAATGAAAAAGCTTGATATGTTAGTGAGTTACTAGAGAGAGAAAGAAAAAAAAAAGATATTTAGAAAGGGATTGGAGGGATTATTTTCCACACTCACCTTTAAGTTAAAGACTAAAAATGTATTAAGTGCCATTGCTTGATACATGAGGAGTTAAGGGCACAGGAGTTAAGGGCACCTGTTTTATCCTCAGCTTTATCTTGGTGACCCTGGACAAATCACTTACTCATCTAAACTTCTATTTCCCCATCAATAAGACAGGAATAATTATTACTACTTCATCAGGGTTTTCTGCTGATTAAATGTGATAATGCATATAAACCACTTAGCACCCTGAAGACTCTTCCAATTTTGTTTCTTTTACAACTCAAACTTTTTACTAATTCATCATAATAATTTTCCCCCAAGTCCCTGAGATCAGTCATTAGTATGAAGCACACCTTCAGAAGCAGAATGTAGTTGAGTAGCATACTAGTGTCTCTCATTTCATGAATGCTGGTCTTCAAAATTTGTTTATTCTTCACCCTAGAGATAGCCCATCAGATCCTACTGCAAAGGAAAATAGTTTGGCATAGGTTTTACTAAGTCAAAAATTAGAGTAAATAGGAAGAATTAGGGTCTTTATTTTCCATTTTGTCAAAAGTACTTTTTAGGTTTTTGTAGTTGGCTTGCTAAGTGCTGTTTCACATACTAATAATTTAGTTGTGGTTTTCCATTGTTATCTATTCAAACATCTTGTCCAGCAATTCTTCCCCCCATGTTCATCTATCAATCTGTCCATCAGAATAAAAACACACTCTTATCTCTTGCATCTTAACAAAACTCCTCTCTTGACATTACTTCTCTTTATGCTGTCACAGTATTCCTCTGTGTACTCACCAAACTGTATTAATATTAAGTCATCAGAGAAGTTTTCACATTTTGGAAACTTTCTTTAAAAACTTTATTTTAAAGCAGTTTTAGGTTTATAACAAAATTGAGATTTCCCTTGTACCCCCTGCCTCCATACATGCACAGTCTCTCCCATTATCAATAGCATTCACCCAAATAGTGTATTTTATACCAAGAATGAATGTATATTGACACATTATAATCACGAGATTCCATACTTTAGGGTTCACTCTTGGTATTGTACATTCTATGTGTTTGGACAAATGTATTACAACATATGTCCCTCATTATAATATCATACAGAGTACTTTCAAGGCTCTAAAAATTTTTTGTGCTCTACCTCTCTATCTTCTCCTCTCCCCCCACCTCTGGCAACCACTTATCTTTTTATTGTCTCCATAGTTTTGCCTTTTCCAGAATGTCATTTAATGGGAATCATACAGTAGGCTTTTCAGATTGGCTTCTTCCACTTACTAATACGCATTTAAGTTTCTTCCATGTCCTTTTGAGGCAGGAGATAGATGGGCCCCAGGCTGAACAGCTGAAGTTTCTTCCCTGTGGACAGAAAGTCCGTAACAGCAGGAGCGAGAGAGGAGGCTGGGCCCTGCCTAGATAAGAGATAAAAGACCACATATTCCTCATTCTAGAAGTCAAGGAGACCTTCCTGACTACACATGTGCAGAAAGGCTCCTTGGAGGTCAAAAAGGGAGGGGGCGCCACCCCATAGTAAGTGATGTCAACTACCCATAGGCCTCTTTGCTAGAATCCATCTTGGCTAAGAGATGCACATGCACACAGGGGAGGACCCTGAGCTATACCAAATACAGACTTAGAGCCAGGCAAAGCAAGATGATTGGTCAAAGGAAACCCGGAAGAAATGCTCCATAAAAGTGATTCAAACTACCACATGGGTGCAGCTCTCTCTGTGAGCCTGCCCATGTGTCTGTCCACACATACTCTTTTTCCTCCTAATAAAGTTTACTTGCTTCACTACTTTCCATCTCTATGTGGAAATTCATTTCTACACAGCATACAGGCTAAGGCCTTGTCCACTGGTCCCTGGTGGACTAGTGGCTAAGATTCAGCACTCTCACTGCCCCAGCCTGACTTCATTCTCTGGCCAAGAACCGAAATCCTGCTTCAAGCTGCTGCAGGCTGAGGCCACCCAAGATCACTTTCATGGCTCAATGGCCATTTCTTTTTAGTGCTGAATAATATTCCATTGCCTGAATGTACGAAAGTTTATTTATCCATTCACCACTAAGGACATCTTGGTCTCTTCCAAGTTTTGGCAATTATAAATAAACCTGCTGTAAACATCCTTGTGCCAGTTGTTTGTGGACATGAGTTTTCTATTTTGGGGGGTAAATACCAAGAAGCACAATTACTAGATCATATTGTAGGAGTATATTTAGTTCTGTAAGAAACCACAGAACTGTCTTCTGAAGTGGCTGTACCATTTTGCATTCTCACCAGCAATGAATGAGGGTTCCTGCTGCTCCACATCCTCCTCAACATTTGGCATTGTCAACGTTTTGGACTTTAACCCTTCTAATAGGTGTGTAGTGGTATCTCATTGTTGTTTTAATTTTCATTTTCCTGATGACATGTGATGTGGAGCATCTTTTCATATGCTTATTTGCCATCTGTATGTCTTCTTTGGTGAGGTCTGTTAAGGTCTTTGGCCCATTTTTTAATTGGGTTGTTTGTTTTCTTATGGTTGAGTTTTAAGTGTTCTTTATGTATTTTGGATAAAGTCCTTTATCAGATGTGGGGTTTTTTGCAAATCTTTTCTCCCAGTCTGTGTCCTGTCTTCTAGTTTGTTTGGGAAAATTCTGATACTTTTTGTGGAAAAGCAGTATAAAAAGTAAAGTTTAAATAGGAAAATAAGATTGTGAGAGTAGATTGTCTAGAAATGCACAACCTCATGTGTATTTGTACTTTGGAGATAGATAGATAGATAGATGATAGATAGAAAGAAAGAGAGAGGTTGAGAGAGCAAAGCCAGGAGCTAAGGCCTGATGAAGCTGTTGGACAGTTGAGGTACAAACATTCACACTATATTGGGCAGGGTGTAGATTGCATAGACACACCATAGAGAATTCCAGGAAAAGAATTCCTCCCCCTAATGCTCTACATTTTTTTTTTTTTTTTATAGGGAGAGGATATAGAGATGATCCAGGATACTATTTTGTAATGGGAAATTCTTGATGTAGAAAATGGCCTTATAGAAAGGGATACCTCTGGAGTTAGATGGCAGATATTATTTTATTCTTATGATGAGTTAACTCAGTCTTGTTAAGCCAGCTCTTGGAAAGCTAAAGGGAAATGGAATAATTCTCCAGGGGCATCTGAATTTTGAGTTTAATTTTAGCTATAATAATCACAACAAATCAAAATGGTTTGAAAGTAATCTTGATGGATCTAGGGGGTTATGCTAAGTAATATATTAAAAAAGAAATTATCAAGCTTATTTCTAATAATAAATTTTATAAGGCTGAAGATGCAGTAGAATATGAGGTCCCTAGAGGTTTTTCCCTGATGGCCTCATCATATGAAACTGAACCTCACCTAAGGACTAAAGAAAACAATCCCTAAGTTAACTCAGTCCAAGCATCACTAGCATCATTCCTTGACATGGCTGCAAAATAATTGCCAAAGAGAAGTGTGTGTATGGGAAGATACACAGGATTGCTAAGGAAAATCATACTCAATGAATACTGTTTTCAATAAACACTCTTTTTATATAGAATACAATAGGGAAAATGCAAAAATATCTTCTAGGGAGTCAAGTTAGGAGGCTATTAAAATAATCTAGGTAAGATAAAATGATAAACTTCACCATGACCGTGGTCAACGGTATAAGACCTAGTCGGGAGTTAGAACCGCAAGAGATTGCTGATGGACCAGAGTGTTAAATAAAGAGAGGGGAAAAGGTTACTAACAAGATGGTTGGCTTGAACAAATGGAAGAATGGAGCTGTCACTGACCAAGATACAATCTTCAGCACATTGCCTGACACAAGGCTAAGTACTCAGTATAAGTGAGGAGGAGTAGGTGTTCTAAACAGAAAATACAGAGGAACAGCAGAGGAAGTGGGTGCAGTAAGACCCTGCAAGCAGTTAGATCTTACCAGGTGGTCAGGTGGGGGGAAGAGCACGGAAGCAGATGAGACACACAGAAATCAGTTTACAGGTTTCTGTAGGACATTGTAAGCCTCAGCTGTCTTATGAAAGTTGGGAAAGAGAGACAGAGCCAAGAATTGGTAATATGTGCATGTGATATATTTTATGTACATACATAATACACATTACATAGAAATTCTCAGTCCCCCTCCTCAACCACTGCCTCTCTTTCCCAAACAACAAAAAATAGATATTCAGAGAAAGAGGACATAAAAACGAAAACAAAAAACAAAACAGTGAAAGAGAGAGCGAAGTAATATGGGAAGACTTGGTTATGTTTGAGTTCCTTGTTCAAGAACCCCTCAGATCAGCTCCTCCCTTTTCTTCCTATATGTTAATTACAGAAGCCAAAAATTCCCCTATTATGCCTAAATTTTGACTGGATTCATGTCATTTCCTACAGAAAAGTTGTGACTATTATGAATAAAAATTTTCATATTCTAATAGGAATTTTTCATTATTAAATCAAACCCTTCTTTAGTATATAATTGACAGAAAGCTTCACATTTCTGCCCTAATTCCAGTCTAAGTATTCTTTTATTATCCTGGCTCTGTTTCATTGCATGATCTTCTTTGTCACATGCCGATTCATACCATTCTGTATATCACTTGATATATCTACTGACCAGCGTATTCAGTTTCTGCAGTTGTTCAAATTAAACTTTAAATTACAGTATTTTTTATTTCAATAACTTCAGCTATATTTATTCTTAATACCTACTATAAAAATACAGGAAACATTTCTGAGGAAGTTTACTTTTCCCCACTACATACTCAGAAAATTCACCTTTTGCAGCTCAGGAATGC